>NC_087515.1:74598932-74920873 GCF_963921805.1 Phalacrocorax carbo
TATCCACTCCTACTGCTGGCAAGGTGGTGAATTATGGCTTCTCATTTTGCCAGTTCAACCTCTTCTAAACAAGTAGAAGCAGGGAGCCCGGCTGCTCTTCAGCCTCCTCTCAGTTACAAACCACTGTTGGAGCACATGTAGGTCATCCCACACTGGTTTCCTCTGGTTGCAGAGGCTGGCTGTGGTGGACCATGAACCTTCACTTACTTCCTCACATCTTAAACCCAATATTTTTTATTGATGTTCCTTGCTCTGTGTTAGTGTTCCGGGGTTTGGGGTTGGTGGTTGTCGTTGTTGTTGTTGTTTTGATCTGTGGAATTACATTAATGCAATAAAATAGCAAACATTGAAGCAAAATTAAAAACACCAGCATGACAGAGATACCATAGTCAGAAAATAGTGATAACATTTGCAGACAGCCATTCTACCAAGTGAAGGCTAACTTGTTGCTACACAAGAGAAATATTTATAGCTATTTTGTTTTACTGGTCTTATAGAAATACACATATAGACAATTTCTCATATGTATTGTCTTTATCTGAAAACCATGTGCAAAAAAGCAACAAGCTATTTTGATTGGCATACAGTCATTAAAGTGTATGTGCCTGGGCATTCTTTCTGGACCTGGAAACTCTGCCAAAGGAAGCATTGCTACTTAGCAGTCCTGCTTGGCCAGAGTCTCTGCCTTCGGCTTAGTTCTTGGCCAAGTCTAAAGCACCTTGAAGTTACCAAGGGAGCCTGTTCTGACAGCAGTGCTGAGTGCTCCTTGGGGCCCTTACTTTCCACATTTTGATGGATCTTGCTGTAGTGTTTCAAGATACTGCTGTACCTATAGCTCTCTGCTCTGCTCAACTTCTGCAGCTTGCAGAGCAGCAGAAGAGAGCGTGTGCCTGCACCTCTGCTGTTCAACCTTCACTTAAATTGCTATTAGGATGGGTATCCACCAGTATACTGGACTGTGAACACGAGTGTCTGCAGGGGTTTGAAGGATGCAGTCTCTGCTGTGGATTACTGCAAAAGGGCACATTAGCCTTTTTCACAGGACAGACTTTCTCTGGTGTGTAATTTAGCCCATATCCCAAAAATTGCTGGAAGAAGAAGAAAATACAGAAGCCTCTTCTCAAAAATAGTTATTACAGTACCAGTTGTTTTAACATAAGTAGTTGTTACATCTACTTTGATCTAGAGATTTTCTACTGCATTCCTGTCTTCTTTGAGCTCCACTGACTCCTTTCAGCATTAGAAGAGGGGTGTGTGCATGCATGCTTGTGTTTGTGCATAAAAGAAATTGTATTGGGTCTGGCTGAGATGGAGTTAATTTTCCCCTAAGCAGCCTTCATAGTGCTGTGCTATGTATCGGTAGCTAGAAAGGTGTTGATAACACACCAGTGTTTTGGCTACTGCTGAGCAGTGCTCTCACAGCATCAAGGCTGTCTCCCCAGCATTCTCCCCCCTCACCAGTAGGCTTGGGGTGGGCAAGATCTTGGGAGGGGACACAGCCAGGACAGCTGACCCAAACTGACCAAAGGGATATTCCATACCGTATGATGTCTGCTCAGCAATAAAAGCTAAGAGAAAGGAGGAGGAAGGGGAGCATTCATTATCTGCAACATTTGTCTTCTGGAGCAACTGCTGCACGTACTGAAGCCCTGCTTCCCGGGAAGTGGCAGGACATCACCTGCTGATGGGAAGTAGAGAATAAAATCTTTGTTTTGTTTTTGCTTCTATGTACAGCCTTTGCTTTTGCTTTTATTAAACTGCCTTTATCTTGAACCACGAGGATTTTTTTTCCATCTTATTTTCTCCCCGCCCCACCATCCTGCTGAGGAGGGGGGGGTGATAGAGCGGCTTGGTGGCACCTGGCATTCAGCCAAGGTCAACCCACCACGGCAGTACTGAAAAAATAATATACTTTTCATAAGCCAATTTATATCTTTAATCTTGGGAGCATAAAAATATGAACTAGTATGTCATCACTTGTTTAATGCTTCTACTCTCTTACCCTGCTTTACCTTGAGGTAGTATTTGTCATTACAGCTTAAGTTTGTAATTGTCTTGCAAACCTTTTGGGAGTCCAGATGTGCTCGCCATTACAGGTCAAGTCTTATTATTTGCATTATCATAATGCAGAGAGAGGTCACTGCTCTATTGTACAAGATCACTTTCAAACACATCATGAGCAGCAGACCCGGAACCCCAGGCTTCTCTCTATTAAGGGAAAATGATGTATCCTCAGACCTAAATTTAGTTAACAATAGCAGCTGTTAGAATGAGGGTTCAAACCAGCCTGGCCAAAAGGTCCCTTTCTTGGCCTTACATCCCCTCTTCCTGATGCTCACCTGATGTTGTTAAGCCAATTCAACTTGCTGAGCCAGCAGAACAGTTCATTGACAAAAAGGTGAATGGTTTTCTGCTGTCTGGGACCTGAATTAGCTCAGTAGGGGATCAAAAAGCACCAGAGCAGGTTCAAGGGAGAATGACCACACCACTAGGGCAGGGGAAACTGAGATCTAGGAACATGGTGGGAGGGAAAGGGAGGGGTTGGGTAAGATGTCAGGGCTGCTGTCTTTGACAGAGCGATAAATCCTCTCAGCCTTGGTGCGCACCCTCACCGTTCGTGTTCAGGTGTAGCTCTGTTTGCCTGTCCCTCTCCTTGCTCTGGCATCTGCCTGACTTCTCAGTGAAGAAAACTTCCCCAGGAAGGAAACTTCCCTCAGCTGTCAGGAAAATTTCTCAGCTGAGGAAAAGGAAAAGGTGGTTTGACACCAGAACAACCACTTTGCTGTGGGTCTGACAGCATGTCAGTGCCAGAATGAGGGGCAGTGTGTACACAGTTGGGGACAGATAATACTTAGGCTGTTTTAAAGCATTGTGATTAATTTAAAATCAATACGTCTAAATGAAGGTGCTGCTGTTGCAGTCAATGGAGATGTCAGGCTTGGTTCAGTGGCCTAAACAGAGGCACCTCCTGCCTTTTGAGATGCTTGGATGATCCCCCTGCTTCCCAGCCACTGCTCCAGAAGGGCAGGGCTCTCCATTGCTCTGGGGTAACACCTGCCTGCCTGGGATTTGAGGGGGCCCTGGCTGTCCCTGCCCAGCCCCAAGGGGCTCACCCTCTGTCCACGGCCCAGGACCCCATGTCAGACCCCTGGGACCATCAGTCTGTGCCCCAGCAATGCCACAGCAGGGCCGGTCCCCAGCTGCTGCAGCCCTACCCCACCTGCCGGCAGGCCCCACTGAGCCACGGGCCCACGTCCCAGCCTGGCCTCGGCCCGTCCCCATCCCCAGGGAGGTGCCCGATGCCTGGGGCTGGGGCTGCCCCGGTGTCCCCGGCTGCCCTGTGCCTGGCTGGGGCAGGACAGGCCCTGCCACCCCCTGCCCTGGGGGGCCCCGGCTGTGGCACCCAGACACTGCCAGCCCAGTGTGAACCTCTGGGATACCCTAAAGCAGCACGGGTGTCACAAGGGACCTGTGTTGAGGCAACGGGACCAAGCCCCGGGTGTCCCCAGAGCCAGGGAGCAGGTGCATGGTGGGAGGGCTCAGCACCGGCCGCCTCTCAGCAGGGTTGATCTGTGGAGGTGCACTCAGGCCTTCCCCTCTGCCCAGCAGGGTGACCAGTGCCTCCTGTGGAAAGGCCATGACTTAAATCATGGCGGCTGTTGATACTCCAAATGGGTTTGAAACCCTTAGAGGATAAAATCTTAAGAGTGAGCTGGGCTGCCTGCACTGCTGGCACATGCTAGCAAGTCGAGACAAAATGTTGGCTTTCCCACAGAGGTGGAAGTGATGTGCTGGGTTACCATCCTCAGGGTTTCTCGTGTCAGTAGTCCCATGATCTGGTCTTCCCAGGGGACATTTTCCTGTCCCTCAAACAAAAAGGGATCAGATGTATCTCCAGCTGTTTGCAACAAGCCTGTGTTTGCCAGTTGGAGGCTCAAAAACATTTTAGAGAACTTGTTTAAAAGGTCTTTTTTTTCTACTATGAGTGGCTTTGCTCTTGCTTGTGTGGAGAAGTGGAACTACCTTTTCCTGTGGACCAGAGGCAGTGCCAGTACCTAGGGGTACTGATCCACCAAGGGGAGGAGGAGAGAAACTTTTGGGGGAGAGGGACTGAAACTCTAGGTATTTACCAAAAGGCTGGTGAGCAGTGCATCCAAACAGCTCTCCAGCAACACACTGTCACAAGCAGGTGATTGAAATGGTCGAATCTAGCCTCTGCTAACTCCTGCCCTGCATGGTGGGCACTGTTGCTTCTCTGGCTGTCACAAACTCCGTGCAGATGGGCTCTTTTCTGGACTGCTGGATGAGCAATTTCTTTTTATGAAACTACTAGGAGATTAAACATTCAGGTATTTTGGAATACCATGGAAACCAGGAGGTGTTAGAGGTAAAGCCTTTTACAGGAGATGTTTATGCAGGCTTAGCATCTGACTGTTCTGAAGATTTTTACAAAGATCATACAATCTACACTACTGCTTCTGCTCCTTTTTCTCTTTTTCTCTTAATCTTGGCTTTATATATCTTCTTATACAGTGATCTACATACTCAGAGCAATAAGTAACTCCCTCTGCAGTATGCAATCTTCTTTCCTTCTGTTCTTCTCTAAAAATCTTTGCAAATCTTTTCTGTGCAGTCTTCTTCAGACATGCTGCATCGGGCCATTTTACACTTATACTGTTGCCCTGTCTATTATGTGTGTATGTTGAAATCTAGTTTTCTTCAAATTTCAGACTGCACATTTGATCAGTAATAATCAGAAGATACCTAAATACAATTGAACAAATCAGTAAGAGCTTTGTGAATACCTTGCCAACCTATCCTCTTTGAAGCAACACAAAAAGCAGTGCAAGCTTTATCTACTTAACAGCAAGGTTTTTGTCACCTTGTGCTAGCTCTTTCTCCCCTGATGTCATATAGGATCATTACACAAACGTAGTTTAGTAAGCCCTGATATAGGTTTTTTTTTTCAGATTTGGATTTTTTAGCAGCATATTTATAGATCCTTGTTGCCCTTTAGCATTCCTTATATTTTTCTTTCACATGTCTTGCCATTGTTAATCTCCACAGCTCAAATTTGCCTAGTCTGAAGTCCATCATTGTACACCTTTTAATGAAACATTTCTCCAGTCATCATTACTGCAGATCAATAGAAACAAATCCCTGTCTCCTGACTGGTTTAACTAAGTATCTCACGCATGACTGTCTTTCCAATTTGATTCAGTTTAACAGTCTGCTTCTCCCCCCTCCCCAACCCCACTTCTCTAATCTGCAGAGATAGATATAAATCTTGAGCCAGACTCCAGGGGGTTTCTCTGTACGATCTTCCCTGTTTGTGCAAAGCGTTCCCTGACCGACTGGCTGTTATTGCCAGACAAACAGCTGCCCTAGCAGTTGCACTAACAAATGAAAGGAGAGGGAAGCAGGGGTAGTGCAGGAAAACTTTTTTGCCCTTAGGGTCCTTGTTCACTTACTTTGCTGAGAAATTCAACAGTTAATGAGGACCCGTTGCTGGAGGGAAAATGAGAATAATTTGTAATCTCTAGAAAAGAATGAAAATCGGTCGCCACTAGTGAGTGCTTCACATCTTTTCAAGGCTACCCTCACAAGACAAAGGGGTTAGAAACTGAGGAGTAAAAGCTGAGATTTTCCTTTTCATTGCTCTGCCCTGTAGGCTGCCTGCGGCATTGACAGTTTCTCCTTTCTCACCGCTCCCAACTTTCCCCCTCATCAAGATAGGACTCATGAATGAGGTCTGACTTGAAGGAAGTTTTAGTGCTCTGTAACAGGATGCAAGCAGCCCACATTAGACATAGACATTTGGGGCCTTCCTCAGGAATTCCCTTTTCTGTTTTTGCCATCCTTCCAGTTGCTGTCCTGTGCTGTTGTTTTGTGAAACTATGTGCTGATGTGTTTAAATGGTGGCACATGGTCAAATGTTTAATTTGATGAGATTTTTAGGTGTCTGACTTGCACGTGGGAGCAGATTAAAATTAAATTGCATGGGTATTGTCTTGAGCTGCTTGGACAACCTTTTTGATGGAGGTTGCTGCCACCGGGGCACGGATGATGGCATGGCTCCGGGACTGGGTCAGCCAGGGGCTGCCCTGAAATTTGAGAGCTTTTGCTCTGAAACATTAAAATAACCTGAAGCTGGCATCAGTTTATGTTAATATGTTGAGCTGTATCTTTGGCAGCATAGGAGATGCTTCCCAACTGATGGCTCTGGCTGTAGGGGTAACACCTTGTGTCTGTGCGCTGGGGTGTACGGTAGAGGAGGCTGCCAGCCTGCCTTGAGCTGACAATTTCAGCCTTCTGCTGTAAGTGCAGTGGAGACCTAAAGCTCTGTGTCTTACATAATTATTCTGCTTATATGATACCAGTCATGTATACATACGCCCAATCACGTGCATGTTCACAAACAGGAAAGATTTATCTTTGCGTATCATGATAATTTCAGGTATAAAGAAGATGTTACTTACTTGCTTTACTGGCAGTAATAATATGCATTTTTCTCCTCAAGATACGATAGCCCATATTCATTACTATCAGGGCTGATCATTTGTCTGTATATATTTCTATTGCTCTCAAAGGAGTTTGAAAGATGAATCTGTAGTTTCTGAGGTGCTCTGATATATACTGCTGTTCAGGTGGGGAATTGTAATACAGTTTGCTTTTCTCTGTTACTCATTGTGCTGCTATTTTTTTTCCTCATTCCCAGTCTTGTCCATTGCAGATCCTCTCCCTGTGCTGATCTTTGGGATGAAAGAAATATTCTGTAAGTAAATCTGTAATATAAAGGACAAGATTTATTAATGATATCTCACATAATTTGGCTCCCTAGTTCTGTGCCAGGATGCAATTTTACAGAAGAGATGCACTTAAAAATAACACTTAATGCTCCATCATTTACAGATTTTACAGCCCCTCCTTTTAAAGTTCAGTTTTTAAAGCCCCTAAATACTCTCTTCCTGAAGAATTCCTGAAATTGAGGTGAAAAATCCAAAGACCTAGGTGAATTCTAGTATTTGTTCGGCTAATGTTTTAGAAGAACATAAGCAACATTTCAGTGCTTTTTTCCTTTGAAGGCCCTGGTTTATGGGATGTTACAGTGACACCTGGTGGAAAACAGTGTTGGAAGTCAGAAAAATTTCTGTGTCATGAAACTAGTTGTTCATTTGAATAATGTCTTTAATGTTATTATTTTATTAACTATCTATATTGCTGTAGTGGTTAAAGTCCATTTGTACAAGGTATGAATGTACTACACATATATGAGTGTGAAAATACTCACCTACAAGAATTATCAGCATCAGTAATAGTGAATCTTTCCTGTTATAAAGAAAGGTTTAGTTGTGTGTGTTTGATAGTAACTAAATTTCCTTGCCCTAAGAGCCAAACGCCAACATTTTTAAATGGCTGCCAACCTCTTCTTCAGGCTTTCAGATGCACCTTGATTACATTCCTTACCAGGTTCTTGACCTGATTCCTCCTTCTCCCCTCCCACTGCTTCTCCCTATACATCCCCAAACAAGACCCAAGACAGCCTAACAATCAATTAGTTCCTAAAAAACCCCCAAACTAAAAAAGTGTTGAATAGTTAAATGCAATAAAAAGAATTTTTAAGAGATTGAATTTAGACATATTTGTTTACCTGGGCTACATCTAAGCTAGTAATTTAAAACCATGTAAGGCAGCATTCTTAATCCTGAGTGACTACATAGATCAACTGTTAAACTGTCTGAGTTGTCCCTGGCTGGTTTTGGCCCACATCAGCACTAGCCCAAATAATATCCAGGAACAGTTTGGGATACAGTAAAAGCTAGGAGCCATTCCCCATAGGTGTTTCAGTTGTGGCTCTCCTCCCTTGGAGTATGAGTGATTTTTGAAGTGTGGATGTGGGTTATCCCATGCCACCTGCTCAGGTGTGGGTGTGGGTACATTTAATTTATTGGTATAGACCTACTGGCCCTAGAGACCAAATCCTGAGGGTCCTAAATCTCCTAAAGATCTAACCAAAGTACAAAGTGCTCTGCCTCAGGAAGAAACTGCAGCCTATGTCTGCCTGTCACCAGTTTCTTCTTCAGTTTTGCTGCTTATATGAGCTCTGACGAAGCTTCTTCAGCCAAGATGAGCTGGATTAGCAAGGAGCTACTATTTAAGCAGTCAGACTAAACTGGCTTATTTTGACTGGAGCTGAGGGCTTCCCTCTTAAGGAGCTTTGCTGGTGGGCTGGAGAGGGGGCAGCATCCTTCTGGAGTGGAGAAGTGACAAGCAAATGGGGCAGTAACTCCCCCTCACATGTGAGGCTGAAAGCCCTTAGTTGAAAGCTAATCTCACTTTTGATGAGTCTTACTCTCTTCCAGGAACCCCCATTCCCTTTAGTAGTGGTGAGGAAGCTGAGATAATGCACAAGGAAAGCCCCAAATTCTTCCCAGGACAAGTGGAAGAAAAAGAAGGTGCCTGTTCCACAAAGCCTTTCCTTCCTCTGACCACCTTTGAGCCATGTGCTTGGCAATACCTATCGGCTCTCTGCAGCCTGGCTTATCCTTTCCTCCTGCCTTGGTGCTTTTAGCTCCATTCACTTACCATGCATGGGCACAGCAGCGCATGGGGCTGTGCTGCAGCCTGAATCAGAGAAAACAGCATCAGGTTAATGCTAACCAATTCACTTCTGTTGTCGCTGGGTTAGTGTTGACCAGATTCTCAGCCTGATTTATCACATGCAGGAATGTTTGCCTGGCAAGTGAGTGGGGCTTGGGAAGGTGTGGTGGGAAAGCAGGTCCCCTCTTTAAGCAGCAATGACAGGATGTGTCATTGTTATTTATAAAATAACACATTTTATTTATAATGCATAATACACATGCACAAAAATGACATAGCATTTGTTTATATATACATACATACATGTAAGCTGGATCGATTTCCTACTGCAGTCCACAGAATGACTCTGTGGATAGCTCTGCTGGTACAACAGACACGTGCCACAGACTGGCAGCTGGATGTAACTTAAGCTTGAATTCCCACTTACCTCTGTAATGTGAATCTCCAACTTTATGTAGGACCCTTCACCTCTCTTTAAATCAGATACAAGATTTATCTATCAATCACCTTCAATTTTATTCCATGATATGGGCACAAACTTACTAGTATAATCATGCCCATTCACACAGAGACCCCCTAGCAGATTGGGTCTGGTTAGTTTGTGTCCACGTTGCATCAGAAGGCAGATAGGTGTCTGTTTTGAGTGGTATTCTGGTGTGGAAATGGAACATTTGGAAACAGTCATTAAAACAGGGAATTAATTAACATTTTCGTACTGACTGATATGAACTGTAGTGTTCTAACAAGGTTATTCATCATCACAAACAAATTTTCTTAGTTGCATCCACTTGAAAATATTTAGAAATAGCTTAATTGTAGTAGAAATTAAGATTAGGCCGTTTTTTTCTCACTCTTTCCTTGTTTCCATGTTGCTTGGAGCGCCTGATTAAGAGCGCTGCACTTAATTTCCTCTTTACATTAATGATATTTATGTAAGGAGATACCCTGACTTTCATTGGTCAACTTTTTTGTTTCAGTGGTTTAATAAGAAACTATGAGATAGAGGTTGCGTAATTTCAAGAAAAATGCTCCAGGAAGCTGAAAAGTTGTTGAAGGATCAGAGTGTAAACAAGGATTTAAAAAATATTTAATAAACAGAAATACAGAAATTTCACAGTTGCATCTCTGTCATCTAGGCTAAAAGGAGCTCATATGGCCAAGTCAACGAAAGAATCAGACTGACAGATTAAATTGTTTAAGTTATGAGGAACACTTGCCTGTGGGATCTCCCACTAAACAGACTTGCTGCTTTTTATGCTGTATGGATTTCTGCAATGTATTGTACTTTCTCAAAAAACTGTCAAAACTTATGTACAAGTGACCTGGTAAGTTTTGAAAAACTGTACTTAATCTTTTGAAATATAGATGGTTGCTGTAAGAATTTTCTATTATGTATCAGCTTTTTCAAAATTATTTTAAAGACTGTATCTGAGTAAAAGCAGAGTTTGAGAACTAATGTTTAAAATTTGAATTTGTGGAACCTGGTAGGGAAGAAATCCTATTAACCAGATTGTATGGGAATTCTTTGTACTTTCTTTATATACTTATGTTCCAACAGCTCCTGAAATTACTAAAAACACTAAAGACCCTGGAGGGTAGAGGAAAGAAACCTTTGTTCTTTCAATTTATTCACTTTACTTACCCGTTTCTGTCTAGTCTATGACTTTTCTTAAATAAACCTAGGAAAACTGTAAATTCACAAGAAATTGTCTGAGAATCTGTGGCTCGCACAATTATCCTGAATTAGTTCACCTTTTTTGAGTCACTTATGCTTTAAATTGTGGCTATCTCTTTAAGTATTAAAGTGGTTGGATTCTTAATCTTATACTTTCTTAGTGTTCCTTTGAGTAGTCGAGTGAATTTTATTATTTTTCCTTCTGCTGATGCATGACAAAGATAAGCAAAACCTCTCAATTCCAAACAATAATTCTGCATGAGGCTTTCAGAAGTTACCTCCTTGTTTCTATTTGCCTGAAATGTTGATGCTGTTTAGAAGACCATGTACCTTTGCTCTGTAGAAAGGACATTTTGTGCCTTGGGGCTAACTAACTGTGGAAACCTACTGCAGAGGACTGTCACCTGCTCCATTTTATTTCATACATTTCTCTGGCAGTTTGTTTAAAACTATTTCTAAGTCTTGCACCAGTGAAAGAGTTAATTGCCTTCCCTGATGGAAACCTATCATGCAATGATAACTTTAATGGGGATCCTTTGATTTAAGCTGAAATTAATTCAGAATAAGAAATAAGTTGCTCTTCCTCTCAGCTTTGAAAGACTGGAAAATCACATTTATGTTCAGTGGACATATTGTGTAAGGGATTCAGATAAGAAAAATATAATCTTGGAGTCTGAGAGCTGTAAATCTTATTTTTTTGCCTCCACTCTACTTAGTGTATTAATGTTTGCTTTGTGACACTTTTGATTCTTACTGTTGTCACGGTGTGCCCAGTGTGCTGAAAATTTCTTCCTGAGAGTTGTTTTATTAAGGGTGCTCTTACCTGTTTGCAGGACAAAACTTAAGATCTAACATTCAGCTTCTCTAGGGTTGTTAGATACATCTTCAGATCATTTGCACTTCACAGGCAGTGACTGGTTTGCACGCTTCAAATGGTGCGAAAAAACCAGACACCTTAGCTCGAGACCACTTTCAGGAGGAGAGGAAGGCTGGTTACCATATGGCTGTGTAAAACCCCTTCAAAAGGAGGCCAGACAAAAGGCATTTAGTTGAGGAAGGATTTTCTGTTCCCAAGAGGTCGAAACCACTTGGCTTTGTCATCTATGCCCAACATATTTATGAAGCATTTGTTATTGACTCAGTGAACCAGAATCAGGAGATAAGAGCCAAATTCATACCTGAGATAATTTAATTAAGACCGACTGATTCTGCCAATGTCTTTGTTTGATGGTGCTCTGAAATTAGTCTCAAATGAGAAGCTACCGGTGTGTCAACAATAAATTTCTTCAAAGGAGGAAACATTAGTCACAGAAAATTTGCTTTACAAGAAACCATTGCTGTAATACATTTTAATCAAAGAATTTTCGGGAAATATTTTGACTCTTTGTAAAAATGTATGTACTTCTCTTATAGGAAGGAGAACTTGGAATTAGTAACCTCTGCAATGTTAGTGACATCACTGGAGCAGTGAGTAATGGTTTACTTTGTTAATTACTGGCATTTAATGTTACTGCTATTTGAACAAAATAGGTACAATGATCATATCGTCAAAGCCTTCACGCAAATGTGCACTGTTGCCTGTCTGGCGTAAGTCAGTAGGTTGTGTGCTTGGATTTGGCTCAAATTATTAAATACACAATTATCTTTTTTTGTTTAAAGAAAATGTGTAAAGGGTGTGGATCTCTGCTGTGAGTCACGTTCATATTTGTGAACTGCAAAGTGCATAATCACTCATTTTTGAGAACTAGTGAGGGAACTAGTGTTCCCTCCAAAGTGCAAATCATTAAAACTTTTTTACTCACCTACCTTTGTACAGTTAAGTAGTTTATTTTTTCTCAGTGTTCTGATGGGAGAAAACTTACAACTCTTGAAAATTTAGAGCTCTGTAGGACTTCAAATGGTTGTGTCTATCATGGGGACTCTTTAGCTTAACATGAGCTTTCCATAGCAGCATTCTTGTGAGGACTTTAGCTGATGTTCTCCTAGGTCAGATTTCAAATGCAATTCAATCTGGGAGCTATACTTGAAGAGCGGTAGAGAATTCAGTCATCAATATTTTCCAGAGACTAGTGGGAAGCAGCCTCTCAGCGCCTGGTATTTGGTGAAGCTGGGTCATTTATGATGCTGGGACCATAAAAGGCTATGTTGTCATGGCAATACATAGCAAGGTTGACTCACCTGTTTAGGTTACTGTGTGTCTTTTCTCAGTGTTACCAAGCCTTACTGTTTTTTTTAATGAGGCTTTGTAATGCTTGACATCAGTCTCCTGCTTCCAAAGTTGTTCCTTTCCAGCTTCCCTTTAGAAAGAAAAATGTACATGACCATTAAGAAGTGGATGGGACAGAATAAGCATGGTTTATTTTTTCTTCTGCTCTATATTTGATTTTACATTGAGAAGGGCACTATACAACAAAACTTCCTTACTGTAGTATCTGAGTACCTATAATCTTTCGTATATTTGATATTTTTGTTACAGAGTTTAAGGGCTGTAAATGCCTATTTTATTGCTAAGGAACCAGGGCACAAAGGAGCTAAGGGACTTGGTCATGCAGAATGTTTTACTGCAGCTGGAAATTGAACTATTGTCCTCACCCTTAGTGCTGGAGTATCCCTCCTTTTTATAACTGTGATTTCAAAGTCCTTTTTAAAGCCACACTCTGTCTTTGCAGTGCACACAGGGATGTCAGTTTTGGGATGCAATGGGGCAAATCAATTGCCCACTGAAATGTGTGAGTATTGCCTTAGCCTTGGCTCTACAGCATTTGTCTCCAGTCCATCAAGTACCTTATCCAATGGCAGATGTGGAAAACCTTACCAGAGCAGTGTTTCTATGAAAAGATGTAATGTCCATATTTTCTCTCAGTACATTTATAAATTCTCTTTTGGGAAGATAATAATTCTTGCTATGGGAGTTACGTGTAATATAAAAAGTTTTCATTGTGTTTGACCAAATGTGGGGATATGCTAGAGTTCATTAAGCTCCACCACCAACCCAGATTTTCAGGCAGTGGGAAAGAACTAGTCCTTTTCAGGATTTTACTGTACTGGGCCCTGTCTGAGTTGTATGCAGATGTAAATGAAGCACATGGTCTTTACTGGATTGATTTCTTACTTTTACTAAACCAGATGGATAAGAATTAGCATTGGTCTGGGACAACTGCCATGATAGTTTTTAAACTGCTTTTTTTTTTCTGGACCTCTTGAGCACCTGAAGCTTATTCATCCTTGGCATCACTTTGGTGTTGACTTTCTGGTTTTTCAAGTGTTGGTTTTCCTTCTTTCAGTATTTGCCTGTGATAAGGTTTTGTAGTGTATGTTCACTGTAGAAAACTACTAATTAATTTATATTAACTGTTTGAAATACTCTGTGATTATATTTATGCTGATCCTACATTTTATTAATTTGCTTCTTGGCAGAATAAGACATTCACCAGAGCATGTGAGGTACGTTAAATGTTATCAGATCACTACAAAAAGTAACAATTTCAATGATTACTATGTCCACATAGTGCTAAGAGATACAATGTAGATACACAAACTTATCAGTCCAGGTGTAATTTTTTCATGTTCCCTAAAGCTGAAGAATGAGTTAAGTACCTGAATCCTTTCTTCCAGCATGGTGGCTAAGGACATGTTTGCACTAAAAACTGCTGTGTAGCAAAGACTTGCTTTAAAGAAAGCAGACTAATCACACCAGTAAGGAACACAGTACAGACCTATTTAAAATACAGGCTTTCACAGGAGTCTTGTTCTATCCAGTTTTTCATTAGTGCCATCAAAGATGATCCAGAGAGAATGCTTATTAAGGCTGGTATGACACCAGCTTGGTGAGAAGTGTGAACAAGGAGTGGGAGCTAGAAGAAAAAACACTCTCTTGACTGGGTAGAGAATCTGAACGAAGTAAAATACAACTCAATAAGGGGCAATGTGTTGCCCTTTAGAAAGACATCTCAAATGGAGAATGCCTGGTCTGTGCTGCAGATGGACTGGCATTTACAGTGATAAGTATGAAGCAACATAAAGTGCTAGTAAAGAGATGGTGCCTTTCTGGGCCCCTTTTAGCATGAACATAGAGTGTAAGATGGGATGGGGATGAGAGGGTTGCAGGGTTGTGTTTGGGACTGTTGAGACCTCAGTACAAAGGCTGTACCCACATGGGGGCAACACACTTCAAGCAGGTGACGGAGGAGTTGGAGGGGATCCCAAGTAGAATGCAAACCCAATGGCAAGCTGAAGATTTGACTGAAATGATTGATTTTGATTTTGTTTAATGCTTTTTAATCTGTGAAATCAGGATGATGACAAAGCTTTACAAATTAACTAAATGGTGGTTTTGGAGTGTGGGAACAGTGTAAGAAGTAATCAATTTACTTTTGTAGAAACACAGAATTAGTGTGGGTTGTGGTTTGGTTATTTTTTTTTGGTGGTGGTGGTTTTGGAGGATTTGTTTTGCTTGTCTGGCCACACAATATGCCAGTTAAATTCACTAACTCTGCAAGGGCTTTTGCGATTATCTTTCCACTGGATCAGCTTGCTGACTTGACTCCCCACATGGTCAGGTGAGCACCAGGTCACTGCATGGAGAGGATCAGGTCATTGCAGTCTGCAGGGGAAAGGAGCGGGAGTAAGAGAGGGACTTTTCCGTTGGTGTTGGCTCAGCTCAGTCATGTGACTATGCCTTGGGACCGAAATCTGGTAGTATTGCTCCTGTTAGATATTACCTCTCACCTGGGAGCAGAAGAGTGCCACTGAATTTAGTGGGAATATTCACAAGAAAGGGCAGCAGAATTTGTCTCCTATAGGGGCAGTCCTCATTGATGGAGAATATGTGAGGATTTCTTGTTTTCAGGCAGAGCAGACAGCAAATTTCTCTCAAAATTTCCAAGGCTAAGAGCTTCAGAAATCCTCTTACTTCAAGCAAAAATTGGATTTATGGTTCGGACAAAGATCAGAAGAAGAAAGAAAAACATAACAAAAAACAAATGGTCAGAAATGTCTATCTTGAACGAAGCAGAAGGCACTATGAATCAGCATGTAATCTGGGGACACTATCCTCTACAAACTAAAGAAAGCTTGATTGTAAATGAAAGCTCCAGTGTATGGTTGATAACTGATGTCTGCTAATACATGGATCTTTGCCTGCTAACAGTCACGATAATTCACTTGGAAGTATTTTATTTCTCTGAATATCAAAACATTGGAAAAAAAATTTTTAAGTGTTTGCACTTGGCACCAAATGCCTAGATGCAAGATAATGTATATAGGAATACACAGCTAAGCAAGTATTTAATTCCATCTCAACTACAACTGTGTTGTCTGAAAAAACATGTCTTATCAGTTTCTGTAGGGTCCTGGAAATGTATATCCTAGAATCACAGGAAGAGCAATTTAAAATATTTGCTCACTTAACACAATGAATTGCTTCTGAATGATCTAAAGGTTAATTATCATGTGAAAGGTGGCAGCAGTATGAAGCATACTTCAAGATTTCATAGGCCAAATGAACTTGCAGAATAAAATGAGCCCAAATAAAATGCCTGTCTAGAAAAGCTCAAACCGTGACTTCTCAAAAGTTTTGGCTTTCCAGGAAGGTCAGTTTTGCATGTAATTTTTAAGCTACTGAAATCTACCTGGAAAATGTTACTACCTCTTCTTAAGTTCTCTACCTACAAAGCAGGGTAACGCTATATCTGTGTTCCCTACCTAAACTGAAAACTCTTGGGAATTTTCTGTTCTTAGGCTGTGAGTGTGGAGAACTCACTGCCCTGGGGTATTTGTTATGTTTGCAGCTTGTAGACACGACTGTACCAGGAGGAGTAACTACTAACAAGGAAGCGTGAATTAGGCATGGCTGCTCTTACAAATTGTTAATTTCAACTATTTTGAAAATTCACTGGAAGTACATTTCTAAGAATGTCCTCATTCATAGGAAATACATGAAGCGGGAAAAGGTGAAATCCAACATGTGGAATTTATCATTAGCAACTTAAAAACCATTACTTCCCAACTCCATGGTTGTCACTGAAGTCTATTTCCCGCTTTAATGTAGCCCCACATTTGTGCTTTCCACAAAGGGACTGTGTGTAAGGAGGAAAACGCTAATTCAGTGCCCAGTGAGTTGATGGAAAGACTCTCGGGAAGCTTTTTGGAGTGAGTTTGTGTGGTACTGTCGCTTTTTAGAATGAATGTAATGATTTCCACAGAGTTTGTATGTATTCAGAATGTCCACAAGATTTGTATGGATTTAAAATGTGTCTGCATAATTCTAGGAGGAAGTTTGCCTTTACACAAAAATAACCAGTGAGTTCTGTACCCTACACAGACGGTTTCCTGTAAGTTTGGCTGTAGCCGTGCAGAGGATGCATATGGAGCTGAAGCACAGCGTAAGTCTGAATAGAGACCTGTGTCCAATTCACAGTCTGATAAATTCAGTTTTAAGATTATAGTCTTGCTCTATTATCTGGATTTCCCTGAAAAAATAGGAATGTCTTTTGTGTTTTAATTCATCAGAAAATGACCACTTTTCTTTTTCTTTTAACAAATACGATGAAGTTAACTCTATCTTACAGTAAAACTTTTTTTCCTCCCTTTCATGGAGGGAATCTTTTGAACTTGGTCTCAACTGATTGAGATGATACTTTGTCAAGCACCCATCCTTGACCTGTCTGCTATCTTGAAATCATTGCCAAAAGCTCCTGCAACTTATGTGGGAACAATTGGGCCAATACAGTGCTATTGAAACAGGCCCCTTG
Organism: Phalacrocorax carbo; assembly: GCF_963921805.1. Taxonomy (NCBI): domain Eukaryota; kingdom Metazoa; phylum Chordata; class Aves; order Suliformes; family Phalacrocoracidae; genus Phalacrocorax; species Phalacrocorax carbo. The sequence goes on from NC_087515.1 coordinate 74,615,961, forward strand.
AAAATCTCTTCAGAAGTCTCCTGTGCCTTCACTAGGTTTCTATTCAGCAAAATTTTACTTAGTACCTGTATCTTAAAGTGCATTTACACATGCACAGAGTTGTAGTCAGGTTTTCTCACATTGAGCTTGGCCCAGTTCAGGCTTACTTATCAAATTGTCTTTAAAATGTCGTGTTATTTATTCAGCAACATTTCCAATATATTCTTTTGTGTGTTTTTATTGGCTTCACAGCTTTCAGGTGTGTGGGGTAATAGGCTTTTACCCTTAAGACCCAGAGATTGTGATGAAAGGTTTTTTTCTTACTGTTGTATTGCATTTTCTCCTCAGGCTACTTGAACAAGCCTAGGGCACCATTTGCATCTACCATTGGAAGCCACAGCGTCACATGAGGGTGGAAGCCAGCTAACATCTCTGGGGTGAAATATATTATCCAGTGGAAGTTCAGTCAGCTCCCTGGAGACTGGAGGTACACAGAGGTAAAGGAGGACACTTCCTTTTACTTTGCAAGGAAATAGGTTCTTCTCTGCTTTTCATTTTATTTTTGAAAAATATTGGATAACATGTTAGGCATGTGAAAGAGGTTTGCAAAATCATGATAACATGGAGAAGCTGAGAAGTGGACAATTCTTCCCTGTTTCCTCCAACACAGGAACATGGAACTTTGATGGAAACTAGCAGGTAGGAGGTTCAAAACTAGCAAATAAAGGTATTTCCTCAATGAATGTGTAGTTAAAATGTTCAACTGCATCCTGGCACATGTAGGTGTTAAATTCCTAAATTTAAACTCTTAAATATTACAATTACTAAAATTACTAAATGGGGGTTGAAAAGTGGCTGGACAAATTAATGGAAGAAAAAACCTGAGTTCTACTAAATGCAAACATTGCCATTGTTTCATGGTCAGCCATGCTTATAAAATGGCAAGACTGAGAGTATTCAGGAGAAATATCACTGTAGGCTTTCTTTTTATTTATACCTTTCCCTAGAGAAATTTCTTGTCAGAGACACAATTCTTGGCTAGATAGACCTTTGTTGTGACTCAGTATGGTTATTCTCATATTATGTTCTTTTGCGTCAACTATACACTTGTTATCTTGCCATCATCTTTGTTGGATCAATTTACAGAGCATGACAAGCTGGTGCGGCAAATCAAAGGTAAAGACAACTTGCTAAGCAGGAATTTCTTATGAATTAATAATTGGTGAAATAATGGGGAACAATGACTTCAGACCATAAATACTTTAAGGTAGCTAGGAGCCTTTGGATCCTAAACCTGTAGTATATGTATCAACAGTTTAAAATACATTGCCTGTGATATGTTATTATTTTAGGTTTTTTACCTTATTCTTCAAATTTACTATTATATTGCATCCATCCTTCTATCCATCTGCTCATTATTTAGATTTGGTAGTGTGTTCTGAAAGAAAGAGAAGAAAAAAAGTTCTGAAAGGATGGAAAATCAAAGTGTATGCTAAAGATAGCTCCAAGAATTTCCTCTTATTTAGACTTAGGATGCTGCACTTTTGTATCCTGAAATATGTATGTTGTTGTATGAGACTTCTTTTGCCCTGGTAACACCCTACCTAGTAGCTGCAGATGGAGGAAGAAAAAAATCTGATTGTGCCTCTGCATTAATCCAGGTAGTATCTAAAACTTCATATACAGTCAAAGACCTTCAAGCCTTCACAGAATATGTGTTTCGAGTAGTTTGGATCATTACATCTCAGCTGCAGCTCCATTCTCCATCTAGTTCCAGTTACCGGACACATGCTTTTGGAGGTAATGAATTGCACTATTAATTGCATCTTTCAGGACCGTATAAGAAACATTTATGTTTCCTTGTTGTTTCTTTCACAGCAAACATTGGTGCTTAATCCTGAGAATGATGTGTATGTTGTCTGTTGGGTAGCTGTGGAAGACCACACTAAAATACCACAGGCTCTTTTTGTTTGAACTAGAAGATTCAGGACTTCTTCCTGCTTTTGGTTTTTAAAACATGCACAGAAAAGTACAAGGTCAAAATTGTGAGCGCACATTGGATACTTCTGTGAATAATTATGCATGTTAACTTTTTGACTGAAATACACACACATTTCCTGGACACTAAAAAAAAGTTAACCTTTGCTGAAATTTTATGCTGTCGCTAATCATATTTATTAGTATAAATGAATTAATAGGTATGAAACCTAAAAGTGTACCTAAAAAAAGAAAAACCAATGATGTCTTAAATGCCATCCTAGAGCCAGTTATTTCGATCTCTTGCAGCTCCTGTGACAGCTCCTGTCATTAAAGATACTCAGAGTTCAAGTCCAAACACTGTTGAAGTGAGTTGGTCTCCACCACTTTTTCCAAATGGATTGATTGTTGGATATAACTTGCTTCTGACCAGTGAGAATCACAAAATGTTGAGTGCCTCAAGAGGGCACAGCTTTCAGTTCTACTCCACCCTCCCAAACAACACTTACAGGTACGAAAAGAAAACCAACAGGGCCAAGTGTACTGTAGCACTTCTTGCCCAGACAGTACAGGATATGTCTAAATACCACTTTGCACAATTATGCTGCTTTTTTATGTTCTTGCCAAAAGCAAGGGTACCTTCCCTGAGATAACGGAGTTATTCCAGATGAGTTGGCTGCCTATGTGGAAGTCAGATGGGGAAGAAGTAAAAGAAATTTGATATAGGGCCAGCAGGCTGCATTTTCTTAGCTGCTGTTTTTCTTTTTTTTTTAAGCTTGTGTGGCATGTTTTTCTGTATATTCAGGGAATGATAGAGCGGTCCTCTCTGGTCCTTTAATCATCAGGAAAAATTCCTTCATTTTTATTAAACACAAAGGCCTGCATTCTGCTTGCACTGGTAAATACAGGTTTTCCTTTGAAATGAAATCGAGTTGCTCTTCTGAGTCTGAAACCCCATTTTTAATTTAGAAGCTTCTGTTGTTATTCCACCTTTGGGGAATTCGGATTCTGGTTAGTTTTATTTTTATTATGAATTTCCCAAAGCATTATATTTAAATGGGTGTTTTACAAAAGTCAAGCACTTCTGTAGCAGCTGCCCTGCTTGATAAAATGTTTCTCAGTTAATCTTTCGAAAGAAACCTTCAAACCAACACCTGTCTCTGGTTTACTGTAGGTTCAGTATTGTGGCAGTTAATGAGGTTGGTGCTGGACCCCCTGCCGAAGCCAACATCACAACGCCAGCATCCAAAGGTACAAGAGTAGTAGAGTCCTTATCACTGTCTGTTCCTGGGGACAAAGTCTTGTTCACTCGGCTGCCATGTACATGGGAGAAAAGAATAATATTTACACTGTAAACACTACATGACAAGGAGTCATACACCAAGGAGCCAGAGAGCACCCCGTTTTTTAGCTGTAGACATTATTGGGCTACACAGTATGGTAGCTGGTAGATGCTGGTAGGTCTGAACAAATTCGGCGAGTTGTATTACAGATTAAAAACAACTCAGTGGTCGGAGGCAGAGACTGAGGGGACATGCTTCCATTTTCTAGATGAGATTTTAACAGCTGGCAAACAAATGTATTTCTTCTAATAATATTGAATACTTAACATGAAACTCTTTTGTCAAAACACCCTCAGTTGTCTCATGCCAAATATGTGAAATCATATAATTTTTTTGTTGGTCTTTCATGGCTGTATTTATTTTACTATATTAACTAGTTAATAATGAAAGTAATGATATACTATAGGTATCACTCAAAGAATTGCAGAAATATTAATTGCCGGGAAAAGGTACATGTTGAGATAGAGCACAAGTGAAAATGAAATCAGTGTTACCAAAATGTATCTGTAGAAAAGAAAATAAAAGAAGCTTCCTTCCTCCTGATGAAATCTAGTTGTCAAACATCTGGAAACTCCAACTCTAGCAAACACTTTCAGGCTGTCTCTGAATCACCAGTATTCTGCTATTGATTAGAGAAATTGAATTTGTAGCTCCTCTAGTACTTTAAAAAATATTAGTATTTTTTTTTCTAATAGCTCAGACACACTGATATGTCCTTATATGGGGACTCTGCAGAGGTTTGCTCCAGGGTTAGCTGACCCTGAGCCATTTGTGCCATTTGTGAAATGTCCAGACCGGTACCTCTGACTGTGTTCAGCAAGCCAAGCCAATTACCAAACGATTAATTTAACGTAGAAAACAACCAACCAACCCTACCCTCCAAAGGAACACCTTCTGGGAGTGGGGAACCATCCCACCTCCCCTTACTAGTCACCACGTAAAACTTCAGTTGATTCCTCCTGAATTGCCCTGGCATGCACTTCTTCTCTGTGCTAGTGTGAACAGAAGCAACCCTTTCTGATGTATAACATTCAGAAGCAGTATTACTGCATCAGGTACTGAGCTGTGTAGTTCTGACTCCTGAGAAGAGCCCAGTGGCAAGAAATGCCACTGGAAAAGAGATAAAGAAGTGATATTGGCCTCTTGTACTCCGCTCTGGAGACATCATTACCAAAATGACTCAAGGTATGTGCACCATGTGTGAAATACATGCAGCTCAATCTATGCAGATTACCTGGGAATAAATTAGGACAGCATTTGATCACACTCTAGTGATACCCATATGAGGAAATGATATCTAATAGCAGACAGCTAGAGGGGGGAAAAAAAAAAAAAGGAAGGATTGTTTGGAAACTGAATTTAGCCAAATTTAGACTTGAAATAATGCACCACTTTTTGAAATGAAGGTAACTGCCTTGTGAATCAGTGCAGCAGGGGATGTGCTAGATTTCCAAGCATCTGATATTCAGACACTATACTAGCTATCTGTCCCAGAGCTATGCATGGCCCAGACAGAAGGTATAGATGTGCTGCACAGGTTTTGATGTAAGTTACCTGGGCCTGTATAAGCACGAAGTCAGCTTATGTGACTAAAGCTCTCCTTCTTGACTTTAAAATCGGTGACTTTATTAAAAAAAATTAAATTTATCAACCTTGAAGCAGATTGTATTGTGCCATTATCACCTTTTTCTGTGAAAACTACATGTTCCTTGAAAAAATTACTGGTCAGCCTGGTAAGATACGCAATAACCATACTTGCCTTGCTCTTCCCCAGCTCTGTGGGATAATACTCTTGTCTGATTAGGCTTTTCAAAGAGGCCTGGGGCGGGGGCTCAGTAAATACCCCACTTCTGCTGGATCTTGGAGTCACATGGATGTTGTAGTGCCTTCTTTTCCTCAGGAGTCCATAGGACCTCATTTGCTCCAGCTTACTTTCCCTTGCTAGGGACTCACTGCTGTTACAGGAAATGATAGTGTGAAATTCATGGACATTCTCACCCTGGGTGAGGAGCCAGAAGGCACTGTAATGGTGGATAACCGTGCACTTTCAACAGTCAAGGAGTTTTAGACTGTCATTGCTAGTGTAAGAATATATTCATACATGTACATATGTCTGTGTACATGTGTATATACTTGTTTATTAATGTTGTATCTGAGTTAGCAATGTTCTTCTCTGTGCTGCAGTCATCTATCTTAATTCTGAATTTCTCTGTTAGTTAAGGAAAAAGCAAAATGGCTCTTCCTATCCAGAAACCAGTCTTTAAAGAAGAGATACACAGAACATTTCCTCGAAGCTGCCCAGTGCCTGCAAAATGGTATTGTAGACCACAACATTACAGGTAAAATCAGATCAGGCTCTCTCCTTTTCTCTCAAGTACAACTTAGACCTCTGTGTTCGCCAAGGACCGAATCACAGAATCCCAGGTTGGAAGGGACCTCAGAGGTCATCTAGTCCAACCTTTCTAGGAAGAGCGCAGACTAGACAAGATGGCCCAGCACCCTGTCCAGCCAAATCTTAAAAATGTCCAATGTGGCTGAGTCAACCACTTCCTTGGGGAGATTATTCCAATGGTTGACTCTTCTCACTGTGAAAAATTCCCTCTTGTGTCAAATCAGAATCTCCCCAAGAGCAACTTGTGTCCGTCCCCCCTTGTCCTCTCCATGTGACTCCTTGTAAAAAGGGAGTCTCCATCTTCTTTGTAGCTACCCCTTAAGTACTGGTACATGACAGAATGCATCTCAGCTAGCCTGAGACAGTATCTAGTCTGCCTTTATAGCCAATGGGGAGAAATAGGAACTTTCAGGACATGATTTGACCTATTTGAAATGACAGGCACTGGGAAGGGTTGAATTGTTCTCCCCAGTGCAACCTTTTCTTCACTGAATCTAGGCAGCTACTTCACGGCTGGTCTTTTACATAGTAGGTGTCTAAATTGAGGTGAGATGAAGCCAAAGCAGATGTTTCCCTATGATTAATGACAGTATTTTCTCAACATGAATATGGGGAAGTATTTCATACTTAAGAATTAAATAATATGAAGTGTCAAAAGATACTGGCTGAAGAGTATGCTAGTGTGTTAGCTAGTCTGGGGCACAGAGCTCTATAACAAGGCATTTAGTAGCCTAAGTCACCAGATAACCATGTTATCTCAAATTACTTGCTGCCCTAATGTTTCTTATCCACACTGGTGCCATATTTGGTCCTTGGACACAGTGTGGAAATCTGAAATTATCTACCGAAGTTCACAGAGCCACAAGGACACCAGAGGACGAATGTTGCCCCTGACTAAATACCCTTTGATAGTACAGAGGTGACACAGGTAATGTCTAGCTTGAATTCTAGAGTGAATGGTGCTTTGGGAGGAGATGCCAATTGCATCTGTTGGCCCTGGAGAGTGGCATTAGGTGTCAGTTCGTTTGCATGTTACACATCCTTTTTTTGTCTGATTAACTTTCTGAAGGAGGGCAATGGTCTATAATAATGTCACTAACACAGCAAATAGGAAAGTTTCCTTATTACCTGAAAGAAGACTAGAATTGGAGGAGAAAACCCAGTTAACTTTTCTCAAATAATGTTGGGTTGCTGATTGAAAAATAGTTCTTTTTAAGGCAAGTAGAAAAAGTAACTGAAAAACCTGAAACTTATTTCTTCTATTATCTGTGTGCACTTATCTTTATTTTTAGGAATTTCTGTGAATGTTTATCAGCAAGTGGTGTATTTTTCTGAGGGGAATTCCAGCTGGGTTGAAAGGAGCTGCAAACATGTCTGATGTATCTGACATAACGCCCTTTTATGCTGGCTGGGGGAATATTACATCCATCTCCGTAGACTGGCTTTACCAGAGAATGTACTTTGTCATGAATGAAAAGGTACTGCTGGAGGGATTAATTAATTTCTTATTTAATTTGAACCATTTCTGTGATTTATTTTACATGAGAAAATCTGATTTAAATATAGATATGTATGCACAAAATATAATTATAGAAATATAATTTTTATTTTAATAATATTTACATATTTCAGAGTTTTAAAAAAGAAAGGCTTGAATATCAGGTCACATTTGAGGCACACAGGGTATATGGAACTCTGGCTCCTTGTCTGATTTTTCTCCTTACGACATAAAAAGCTTTGTTTTTAACTGCTTTGTTTTTGAGACTAACCTCACACCCACCTCATACCCAATATAAGCAACTTTGTTTCTGTTACTTGGTTCTCCATCTAGACTGTTAAGTTCCTCTTCTGCCTCAGGAAGGTGGTCAGATAACTAGTTAGTGATTATAATGCCCTTCATAACTGGTAGAAGCTGTTCAAGAGGGAAAATATTTCATACCAGTGATGACAGCTCAGGTTACAGCTGGTTCAACTTGAAGTGAAAGTGTGGATGGCAACTCTGCACTTGATGCCCTACTCATAAAACTTCAGTTTTGCTAATGGTCAGACTTTGCATGTACCTTTGTAGTCCTATAATGCACAAAGGACTAGAAAGTTGCCTTAAATGGTTAGTGGGGGATTTTCTTTTGGTTTGGTTTTTTTTTTTTTTTTTGGGCAATCCTCTTGCCATGTCTGATTTCTCTCTTACTCCTCAGGGAACAGGGGGCAGGAAATGCAGTAGTGATACAAAGATACAAATGAGCTGTAGATGAACAGACCAATGGCAGGGATTTCTGAATCCATTGCAGTTAGAAAATTCCCAAGGTATTGCTCCCATGATCAGAGAAGTACTTCCTTCCCTCTTTTCCTTTCCCTGCCAGAGCGTTTTCAAAGTACAGTTTGCCTATACCCCCCAAATCGGGCTTTTCCCTCCAGCTTAGAGGTAGGAAGTTAAGAGGGGAATGGCTGACAGACAGCTCTTTCAGGGTAAGCTGTCACGGATGTATTTATACTTGTGTACAAGTGTTATTCTCAAATGACTGACAACTCAGGTGCCCATAAGGACCTAGGATTGCTAAAGAGGTGTTTCACTGTCTGGTTCCCCTGAAGGAATCTCAGGTCAACTTGTCTGCTCATTAGTAAACACCCTATGAATGCATCGCCAGTTTTTCTTCTCATTCCCCAGATACATGCCTGCCATTTAGAGAACTGTATAGCAGCTGAAGACATCACTCCTCTTTACGTGACATCCCCTAGGAAGGTTTTAGCTGATCCTTATAACGGGTAAGTGTCAAAGGTGCTATAAAGTTCCTCTCTAATTTTCTTCACTTCATTAGTCATCTAGGTTCCTGTTTCAAACTCTTGCCTTACCAAAACAAAAGTGCAATTGGCAACAAATAACAAAGTACAAAACAATTTGAACAAGAGTGACTCCATGCAGTGTTGTTTTCTTCATTTTGTTCCCCAGGGTGTTAGCAGAGATAGAGTATTTCCAATGCAGAAATGTAGTTTTCAGACATTGAGTGCTTTTATGAACATGAAGCTCTATGCATTTTAAGTGTCCATGCTTAACACTTAAGGTATTATGGAAGAATATTCTCCAATAATCTGCCAGCCAAACTCCCAGAAGGTAAAAGGTTATGTGCTTAATTCTCCCAGGATGTATATTAATAGCGCCAGAAACATTTTCCTATTGTCTGCTTAAGGACAGGCACATCTCTGATCTGTTAAAAAGTTTGTGACTCATCTAGAGAGTTCTTGCACTGTAGTTATTTAGGTCTGTTTTGCTCCATGTCCAGCTACATTTTCTGTCTCCTGGAGGATGGCATATACAGAGCAAACCTTCCACTCTTTGCTGGCACTGCCTCCACAGCTTCACCAGTAGTGAAATCCAGTGCTCTGAGAGACTTCATGATCAACTTCCAATCTAAGAGACTTATTTTCTTCAATAAAACAGGACAGGCCTTTGTGTCAGGTTTTCTTGATGGTTCAGAATTTCACACACTGCGATCACACGAGCCATTTAATGACATGGAGAGCTTTGTTTATGAGGATAACACGTTTACTTTCACAGATGGCTGGGCAGTTTTCCATGAGGAGCTCTCTCTTGTGGGGAGTTCTAGCTTCAGTGAGTATGTTGTGGATTGCAATTTGGCGTATCCAGAGTACTTTGGCTTCGGCAACTTGCTTTTCTATGGGGCATCAACTCAACCTTTTCCTTTATGAACTCCTCCTTGGTTTGTCACAGTGCTATTTGGATTGGACCAAGCTGTGATCAGCTGGAGACCACCTGAACACACTATTGGAACCAGTAAGTTCAGTTGTTTCTTCCTGCAAATCCACTCCTTTTCTTTCTAAAGGAATAACCTTCTGCTTTCCCTTTTCCTGATGCTGGGCTTTGGTGACTTCAATAGCTGATCCTGCTGAATGATGTGGAATTACCTAATTTTGAAAAATTTAACCCAAAATTTCCCAGTAAAATAGCTAAATTGTGTGCCTAAATTAACACAAGCTTATATTGGTAACTCATTTGTCATCTGCAAGGGATTTTAAGCAAGGTTCCATCTTAAATATGGTATGGAGTAGCAGTAATGTTGGTTGCTGATATCATGCAGAAAATGTATACCAGAGACATAATGACTTTTGATCAGTGACTCTGCTATGGTCTCTATCTTCTGTGCATGTGTCTTTGAACAGCAAAAAATTACCTGGTTGGGGAAAATTTTGGGTTTTCTAACTTTTCTTCATGGGGGATTGAACCACTACTCTTTGTTGGTCCCAGACCCAGACAGTGTAAATGTTTAAATTATCCCTTTCCTAATTCCCCCAATACTGGCATTTTTGAAATGAGTCCCCAATATACAGTTTTCTCAAAGAATGTGTATCATTTGTTACAGCCATCTACTCTGTAATAATGTGATTGTTTGTATCTCACAGGTCTATCTGCTTGGCAGAACTGGACCTATGATGTGAAAGTGTCATCTCAGTATCCATCTGAGGAGGAATGGGTTGTCTCAAACATTAGGGACACTAGGTGTACAGTGAAGGAGCTGGCCAGCTTCACAGCATATGAAGTGTCAGTCAGAGCTGTGTCTCCTGCTGGTGAAAGGCCATGGTCGGAGTAATTTAGAGGCACAACTTTAAAAGAAGGTGAGAATTGCTTTGTCACCCAGGAGAAATGAAGAACGAGTTAGGCATACAGCTTTCCACCTGGTGAGGCCGAGGCTTTGGGCAAAGACTGCAAAATGAGGGGCACAAAAAGGATTGTCTTAGAAACATTAAAGAATACAGGATAAGTAAATTTGCTTTTAGTTAAAGCAGTAAATTCTCAAACTACATTAATGGTCTTATGTATTATGTATTTATTATTCCTACTTTTATATATATATATATTTCTAATGCAAATACACTATCAAAGACATTATTTGACACACTATCATATGAAAAGGTATGAGAGCTGTTATTCCTTTCCTGTGCTCTGTAAAGCACTTTCTATGATTAAGTGGTTTGAGCAGTGCCTTTGGGGTTAATGACAGTTTATGGGAAAGTGCAGGCTTGCTAAAAACTGAAAATCCTTGGTTTGAGCATAGATAATGGGGAAATGGATGTGTGCACAGTGTCTGAGATTTGTAGATCTTTGGAATGTTTTTTGAAACATAGCTTACCCAAATAACCTATGTCTGAGGGGAAAATAGCTTTCTACTTAAGGCCCTGGACTGGCACCTGAGATTAGGGGTGAATTTTGCCTGACTTTGGTAAGGCCAGGTCCAAACCCACAGTGGTTTTTAACCATCTGGTAGGGTTCCAAACTGCCTTACTGTTCTGGACCTAAACCTGCCCTGAATCTCTGAGTTTCTGAAATTATGATCGTTTCATGCCTTTTTTGTCCATTATTCCTTAGGGAAGTGGGAGTTTTAAGTGTGCTTCTGTAACTTTCCAGAAATGAGAACTCCTGCTATTGAAATACAAATATTATACATCAATTGCTTGCTGCAAACAACTGCAATTTTCTTCCTTTATTAGCTGAAGAAGAACCATATATGTTGGCAGTGGGGGCTGAAGGGCTCTGGAAGCAGCAGTTGGATAGTTATGGGTCAGGAGAACTCCTTTATCCTTGTATAAGAAATATTTCAGGTAAATGCTAAACAAACTGCATGCTGCTGCTACAGACTTGTAGGCATTTATTAGCTTTCCATAATTTCATCAACAGAACTGAAAGACAAGAGTTTTCATTGCAGCAGTCTAGGATTGAATGCAGTGCAGTGCAGTGAAGTAGCTTCACTGAGCCAAGCTTTTGTGTCCATTCTCTTTCTTCTACTTTATGGCTCAAGTTAATCCTTAGTGAAACCCTACTAACAACACCAGATTTACAGCAGAGCTAAAATCAACTCTGTGAACTAAATAGTTCTGCTTCCAGCATCCCAATAGATGCCATACATTTATTTACATTTATAATGATCAGGGCTATATGTGTACCATATATGTACTATATATGTACATTGTGGTCCTATAAGGAAGTATCTATCTTCAAGTTAACTGATCCTAACTGTTCATTTGTGTTGATTTAAAAAAAACCTGAAGCATCTGGCTACTTTTTATTCTTTAAAAAAAAAAAGTGTTTATTTATTTACATGTTTATGAAATGCTTAATATCTTCCTTTTTTTCTTCAAGACCTCAACTGGTATAATGACACTCTTTACTGGATTAATTCCATGGGGCAAGTTCAGATCTGGTCATTGAACAAAAGAGAGGATACCACTGAGAATACTTATGTATCTGATGTCAGAAATGTAAGGGTATTGGTGTTTGATTGGTTGGGTCAATGCTTGTACTGGGCTGGCAAAGCAAATACGGTAGGTATAGTTGCGCTTCTTAAAAGGAAAAAAACCCTAAAGTCAACAAGAAAGACTACAAAACGGTATTTGGGAAGATAGTCCTTACTTCTTGCAACTTGAGATGCATTTGGACCATTGCTATTATAGTGCAGAACAAGGAATTGTTTCTTCCCTTATGTGATTTTCTAGAGTTATAGAAAAGTTTGGAGTAACATGTTCACTAATGCAGGATACTGGATTCCAGGTGCAAAACAGGCAAATCAAACATGCTATTAACAGTTTTGTTGGATTCAACATTATAAAAATAAGTGAAGATAATGAAAATGGAGGCTGCCAAGTTGATCTCAGCTAAGAAGTAGATGGACTTTATCCTAATCAAATTTGACGTGATTTGTTTACGCAGAGATTTTAAAGATTGGCTTCTGTACTGTGATATTTTGCGGATCACTGCAGATAAAAAAAATAATTACAATTGCACTTTGTACACTCTCGTATCAGGAACATTGACATGTGAATTATTTAAAAGGTATCTGACTTCAAAATTGCAGTGCTAATTTATGCAGTGCTGTCAAATTATGCCTTTCATTTCTTGTAAGTGCAAAGTCAGAAGCTGTTTTAAAAACTGGAGCTAGGAGGCCAGATTTCACACTGCCTTGCACCCTCATTTACACTTGTGAATAGTGAATATGAAGTGGGTGAGAAACTCTTGTCAGGCAGAAGGCTGCCAAAACTGGGAAAGCCAAGGGGAAAAGATATTTCAGCTTTTTCTTTTGTTTCTTTCTGGCAAACATTAACTAATAGTTTTGCCTTATTCTTCATCCTTATACTCTAAATGCAGAAGGTTTAGGCTTTGAAAGCCTAAGGCCTGCATAGGCTTCTGATAAATGGCTGTGGAAAAGTCACTTATGTACACTCAATTGATCATGACTGATGATTTAGGTGTGATGCTAAAAGCAATTCTTTTGTCCCTAGATCTACCGAAAATCACTGCTGGGAGGCCGTATGGATGTCGTGGCTCATGTTGGCTTCCTAGTAAAGGATCTAGTAGTGGATTCAGTAAATGGCTATTTGTACTGGGCCACAATGTATTCAGTGGAGAGTGCACGCCTGAATGGAGAGGAGTATCTTATGTTACAAAAGCAGCCACAGTTTTCTGGTAAACAGGTGACTGATTTTCTTTTTTTTTTTTTTTTTCTTTTGGGGAGGGGGGGAAGTGGGATGTTTTAGTGGTTAGATCTCTTGAATATAGTCAATGTTCATGGTTGTCAAAATCAATATGTTATGACCAGAAGAATAACATCCCTTTCTTACGATATTGTTATATGATTTTGAGAACAGGGTAAGAATTAAATAATGTAATATCTGTACCAAAACTTTGGCCTGTAATTCTAACAGCAGACCCTTGCAACAAAATGTGACATTAAAGATGTCCTTACAGTTGTAATGTTGCTCCTTCCCATATGTGAAAGGTACTTGCTTTTCCCAAATGACTTAACTCTAATGATCTGTTCTGGCTTTCCTAACAAAGTAAGGAGGCAGAGCTCCACAGCGTCCTGCCTCCTTTGTGATGTTCATCAGCCTGCAGGTCCTGACATGGCCATTTTTGGACCTAGACACTTGCCAGGGACATCAGGGTTGCACTTCAGGCTGCAGAGTTGATGCTGCAGGGGCAGGCTTTGCCTGTGCAGGTGAGAGAGGGGGGCCGGCAGCTGCTGCCATACTTGCACTCAGTGCAGCTGGCCACTGCTGCAGCCCAGCACAGCTTGTTGCTGCTGCTGCAGAATTGGTGAAAGTGCCAGATCTCCCACTGACAGTCCCCATCCTGCCTGATCCTGTCCCTCGTGTGGTGGCAGAAACAGCAAGTCCTGTGCTTTGGGGTTCTTCAAGGCTCTGCATCCCTAACTCACCCCTTCCTTTCCCCATCTTCTCTTTCTCCTTTGCCCAAGTCAGACACAGGTCTGGCCCCAGCTTGGCCCCTCTTTCTTTGCTCCAGGCTGCTGGGGAGCTCCAGAAGGCTGGTAAGAGGCTGCTGGAGAGCAGAACAGGGAGAAGGGAAGGGGACTTCTTGCAAGTGTGAGTAAAGATAATGGACAGTATAGGGGGAAAAAAGGGGTAGGGGGTGTTGTTTTAGCTGTATTAGGGTGGGTAATGGGTCCCATGTAGGGGTAGACTGGTAGAGGGGAAATAGAGATGCCATTCCCTCCTGTAGCTCACCAAAGTCCCTGCAATATGTGGGAATCCATTAATTCCCCTTCAGTACCTGGAGACTTTGTGGTATGCTCTGAGGTCCTCACAGACACCTCTGTATCCCTCTGTATCTCTGCTGACCTCTCCCATGTCTTTCTTCTCCATTCACCCCTCTCTGATATCCTATCAATTATCTTAAGGCCTTGGTTCACTGCTTACTCCTCATGGGTCATTGTTGCCTTCCCCAAACGCATCTTGCCTCTGCCACTGTGTGGGATTTGCCATGCCAGGGACTTGTTCTCATTCTTTCTAGGTGGGATTCAGTGTTGCCTATGCAGAGAAGGAACTCTGAAACTGAATATTCACCTCACAAAAAGATCTGCCAGGGTTTCAGCAGCTGCTGAGTGCTTTTCCTTTCCCCTTTCCCCTTTCCCCTTTCCCCTTTCCCCTTTCCCCTTTCCCCTTTCCCCTTTCCCTTCTCTTCCCTTTTCCCCTTCCCTCCTTCCCTCCCTCCTTCCTTCCCTCCCTCCTTCCCTCCCTCCCTCCCTCCCTCCCTCCCTCCCTCCCTCCCTCCCTCCCTCCCTCCCTCCCTCCCTCCCCTCTTGTAGCTGGGAGAAAAGTGATGACAGCCCAGTTCCCTGGCAAGAGGACCCCTTACTACCATAACAGGGACTGGAGGACTCAGAGAGTCAGTGTGACTGAGGCTGCAGACCCAGTGAACCTTTGAACCTTTTACAGACTGTCCGGAGCAGGTCAGGCTGGGGGACCATCCCATCTGTTGCACTACTTTTACTCTATGGAGTGTTTCTCAAAGAAATCTGAATGCTCCTCAGCTCAAACCACAGCCTGTGTGGGGTTTTACCCTCTGTCACAAGCGCTGGAGTGAGGCATAGCTTCACTGTCACAGAAGAGGTCAACTCAGATGTATTACCTGCTGCAACAGCTCTCTGTTTTAAAACAGAGCTCTTGCTAAAGAAGCCTTTGTTTTTATTCCATCACAGTTTGTGCTCCCATTTTTCCTGAAGCCAGGTTCTCTATTAATGACACTTTGTAAACTTTACAGATCTATGTCTCTTGGTTAGCTTTGTATCATTCCCCAGAACATTTCAATCTCATTTCTCAAAGGAAAAGAGGCTGGTGTTTGTCTGATTATAAAAAAAGCCAGGCCTGGTTTAGTCTCTGAAAAGCAATTGACATTCAGAAAGGCCAGCTGATTTCAGAGATCTCTGTTACAATCATGAGGGTTTGGGAAGGAGAGGGAAAGCTGGTTCTGGTGTGGCACCTGCTATACTTGTAAACCTAAATACAGAAGAAATTAAAAACTTTTGTCACATGTAGAGAGAAATGTCTGTGCTGCACAGGGTCACTGTATCTTCCCGTACTAGCCTCACACCTCTCGGTGGAAATGGGCCAGTGTGGACTGTCTTCATGGGAAGACGTACAGTGTCCAAGCTCAACAGCACACTTACAGTTATCACATATCTTCTGAGTTATCTGTTGCAAAGGACTGATAACTTGCAGTTTATTCTGAGTAGTGAACATCACCTTCCTTGCCCTTCTCTTTTGATTCAATACCTGTTTCTCTGAATCACCTCATGCTAACCTCAAATTTCTTGTTCTTGTTTTCAGGAACCTTGGCAGCAGTAAGACTGCTCATCTGCTCCTGTCATTTTTTTTTCCTGCACCTTTCTCTATGTCAGTGATACCAGCCTTCAACCATCCACTTATTCACACCTCCTACAAACAAACATCTACTCTCCTGCTTCTCTGCTGCCCCTAATCTATGCACTGACTTCCTGAACTCAGCCTCCTGCAGTGATGCATACAGGAAAAAAGCCAAGTAAAAATCTCTAGATTGAGAGTTGACCAGTTATAGCTGACAGGTGTTTATTAAAATAAAACCCAAAATAAACCCATTAGAAGAAAAAAAAAAGCAGTACAACGTTATTTAATGGTGGAATTATCAAGCTGGTCGTTACTGTCCCATATAAAGATGCAAATATATGTTTGCACAGTACTAATATGTATCTTCCTTGCACAATGGAGTCCTTTATCCTGAAAATAGTACCTCTTACCTCAATATTAAAACAAGATGTAGCAGTTAATTGCTGTTATCCATCAGTTAGAGCATGTCCTCTACATAACTGGTTCCTACTGGCATTTACTAGCTGTTTTTCTAACAGAGAATTGCCGTTCAGCTGGTCAGTACAGGATCTTCAGCACTATATAGCTGTATTTCGTTTTAGCTTGAAACCTGAGTGATAGGAATAGAAGAGACTACTATGGAGATGACAGGTTTCCTAAACAGATATGAAGGCAGAGCTTTGAAAGTCTAATTTCTTTGGCAGGAACTAGATCCTTTTATGACAATTATTTTATTTTCCAATCAGTTGTTTAGCTTAGCTGGTGGGTATTGGCATAGCTTGATTGATTTTGGCAGAGCTACTTTGATTTATTCCAGCTTAGGATCTCACACAGAATTTCTAAAGCACTTAGTAAGTCATTTACACTGTACAATGTGCCTGGGAGAAAAGTAATTTATAGGGGACCAGCAAAGTGCATTATATGTAGGAGGGGCCAGGACCCTTTAGGTGTGGTCTCGATATTTCTAGTCAAGGGTATTTCAAGTAGCTAAATTTATGTTGCATCTTATGATGTTGAGTTACATTGCATGATCACAACTATATATTGTGTCCAGAGACTAACACCACTCATGAAATGGAAAACTTGTCTCTTTTTGAAGCATAACAGAAGAGAGGTGTTAAATTACTGCCTAACTCCTGAAGATGAATAGTAAAAATATTTCTTTGCCTTTTATTGATGGCAATATAGGGATCAGGAGAAAGAAGATGATCACTTCTATGGGAAAATATAGAAGTTGCAGAAAAAAAGTGGGGCAAGGAAAGAAGATCCAAACATTTAAAAAGGTAAGAAAGATTCAGGAAGGTGTAATTTGGTGTTGCGCATGGGAGACAGAATAGGTAAATGGGATAAAATGCAACACAGTTGACTAAATATGCACTCAGGCACATACATGCTGTGAGATATTTTTAACAGGAAATCCTACAGGAGCAATCATTCAAACCTTGATTTTCTGACATACAATGTCAACAGAAATATGTCAAGACTGCAATTACATAAGGACCAGCAGACAACTAAGTGATACGGCATTTGCTTTCCTGTCATCATCTTCTGCAGTTTGTTAATGAAGAGTTAAAAAAAAAAAGAGGCTGCTCCACTTCCATCCATAATGGAAATTTAAGCTTATAAAAGAAAAGCTACAGCTAGTGTTCAGATGAGAAGTTTGAGAGCTCCTGGAAAACATGTTCAGAGAGGCCCCTAACAACTTGTAAGCTGTGCTAATGACATGACACAGACTGAACTTGATAACATCTAGCAGACTAATTTGTGGAAGTAAATTCTTTGTTATTCACAGAAGAGATTATTAGATGTCTTATTTCTTTTATTGCTGCATATGGTATTGAATCTGTTGTTTACTGCAAAAGCAAGAAAGCTCTATTTTAAATATTAGATCCTTTTAAAAATAAACAAAAAATCTTGCACCTAGCTTAAATGAAGATGAAATATTGAAGTAATGAACAGGAAGATTGTTTCACACCCCTCCCCCCCCCCCAACTTTTTATTTAATAATAAATGATTTACCAAAATGTAAATATTTGAATTTCCTATTTAACCAAATACATAAATAAAAATTTTGCATGTATTTTCCATAAATAATGTAACACATTAAATACTGTATGCATAACATCAAAGCTAGAAAACAAAGACAAAAGATCTGAAATACTTCTTTCAAAAGGTGATTCTGAGTTTCAGACTGGATATCAACCACCTGTTTCAGACAAAGAATGTTAAAATACCAGAGGTGTTCTGGAAACTTTTATAGGTAGTTCCACTAATCACTTGATACAGTATTGCCATCATATCTGAAGTACTCAGATACTCCAGGGATGAACACTGTGACAGGTGCTTATAAAATGCTATCTAGAAAATCATCAGCTGCTATAAATAGGTGTCCACCGAGGACCTGATTATTTTCTAGTGCTGCCTCTTTTTGTGTTAGAATAAACATTCATGATAGTAATGTTGTTTTTGCCAATAAAGAGCTACTCATGATGTTTTCTAGACAACAGTTATGGCTAAGGGCTTTTACCTCAGAAGCAAAGGTGTGTTCAAATTGCCATTTGGACTTTTTTTTCCCTTAGGTGGTTGGTTTAACTTTGGATCTCACCTATGGTTTTCTTTACTGGCTTGTGCAAGACAGTCTATGCCTAAACCTATACAGAGTTGCTCTTTGCAAAGAAGGGTAAGTAAATATGTAGCAGAAGTAAGACAGTCTGTGTTTGCTAGTTTTTATGATACTCTTTAAAAACAAGCTTTGTCCAATGCTGGGCACACTAGTTACTAATTTAACAATAAACAAAAAGAAGAGCTAATGGTCACAGCTAGCTGATGGCAATCTACATGTTGAGATGGTTGTTAACACAGTTTTACAGTGAGAGAAACACAGTATGGAAGCTCAGCTGAACTGAGGTCATGCTCATCAATTTTTAGACTTAGCATAAGGAAATAATCACCATTTATTGTCTATTTTATCTTGCATTTACAACACCTGACAGTTTTCAAGGGCCTAGAGCTGTAACTTTTTCATCTTGCATGGAGTTTAGGACTTGAACTGACACCACTTTCTCATCTGAGCAATTAGAACGCAGCAGGATTTCCTTTTGATCACCCTGAGCACAAAATGGCTGCATTACCCCTGAAAGGAAAAGTTTCAAAAACAAAACAAAACAAAAAATCCCACCAAAATAAAACCATGTTTATGGGTCAACCTGAATACATACTAAGACCTTGAGAAAAATGGTAATTTGTTGTGTAAGTGCTAAGTGCCTGATGAGTGGTAGCTCATGAAACTACGGTTTTTTGCTCCTTTTCATATGAAGAGTGCCATTTTTATTTATTTATCTTTTTCAAGCCTCAGATTAAACTGCTTAAACTTAGTTGAACAGTATCTCTATTTACTTGTGCTCATAGTGTTGCAGGCTGGCTTTGTGTTGAATCAGCTGAATTTCCTGACTGATTTTTAGACTTGCTATGATTAACTGTAAATATTTAAAGAATCAAAATATGTTGATTAGTTTTAGCTAGAACATGCAGCTCCATTGTGAAGCAATTGGCAGCCATAAATCATTGTCCCTGGCATGCCAGAATAGAGAGATTAGAAGTAATCCATCCTAATGGACATGATGGCGTGTCAAAGATTTTCCAAATTTGTTTTGGCTAACGTGTCTAAGCTGAAACACATTTCTGAGATGGCAAAATTATGCCTCTTACAAAATATTTAATCTCTCACTCAGAAGACAAATTGAGGCCAAAAAAGGCTTGTAAATTTTGACATAGAAGTAACAAGACAGATTAAATCACCAGTGATCCCAGTGGAGGAAAATGTTAATAAACTTTAATAAATAATGGAAGGTTATCGAGGAAACTAGCAGGGTCAAATTCATCTGGGACCTGCTCTAATGAAGCAGAATGAATCTCATGCTGTGAAATATACTCCACTGTTTCAGTGGCACTGCTGAGAGAAGATGGGCTGATTTTTCACAATACTCAGTTTTCTATATTCATGCATCAGAATATTAAGCCATTTTATAATTGTTTTCTAATGAAATAAAGGGAATGAAGGCTTTTTCATTTTTTTATTCTTTTGCTTTTTTTTTTTTTGCAAGTGCTCCTGCAATATGCCATTCTGAAAAGTGTTACGCTTTAGAGAACTTAAAGAAAACTTTTTGTTTTCCTGCCTCCTACATGAGTATTAAGAACTTCAATGATGAGAAACTTATCAATGTGTAAAACATTGCATAAGTCTTGTTCTCTCTACATGTGTGTTTTCAGTTTGCTGATTTCATATGTGTTTTCACAGTTGTGGTAATGCCATCGTCACAGAATTTGCAGCATGGAGTGCTTCAGAAATATCTCAGGGTGCACTGGAATACTACAGTGGTCGTCTGTTCTGGATTAATAGTCTTCAGTTCATTACAACTCAGGAAGTCAATCAGAGCCTTAACATTCCCTTCTCACAACCAGCAGAGTTTGCAGCCTTTATCCTTGTCCACACATCACTTAAACCTTTGCCAGGTAGATGATTTTCTTCTTCTAAACCCTTCAGTAAAGGCATTCACTGCCAGCCTGTAATTCTTCATTCTTGAAATTCTTTAGTCATTTGACAAAAGATAAGAACAACAGCAACATATTAATAAACATATCAGGCTATACCTGGGCAATGTGCAATTATAAAAGCTGATGGGTACAACTAAGAAGAATACGTTGTGTTGTTATTTGTTGTTTCTATCTAATGACAGCTTACAGGACAGTTACTTACAGTTACTTACAGGACAGCTACAGTTAAAACTTTAATGTTTTAAGTCAGGTTTGAGAAGCCTACCTATCGCTTGTATTCTTTAAATTGTTATTATTTCTTCCTTTCTTTATGGGCAGGAATTTTTTCTTTTACACCAAGAGTGATTCCAGATTCAGTGCCAGAGTCTTCCTTCAGGATTAAAGGAAATTCTTCAAGTTTTCACGTCACTTGGAGTCCCTCCACAAATGTGGAATGGGGAACTGTCTTCTACTGTGTGGGATCAAAAGCTTTACAAGTGAGGATATTCATATAATTCTTCCTTAATATCTACACGTATTACTGCATCTACTTGCTGATGTATCTATTTTTAAACAGAAATACAGTTTGTTTCTTCTCCAGCAATTACAAATCAGTCAAGCAACAAAAAGGAACTGTAAATATAAAGCAAGCTGTCCTGTTTCTTAACCACTGAGGGCAGGACAGGAGGAGCATGGGTTTAGCAGCAGCTCTGGGCTAGCCGCTGGGCTGTGAAGTGTCAGGCGAGGAGCTCCCAGTGCTCAAAGCTGTGTGAGAAAGCCTTTCACAGTAATTCAGAGACAGAAGTGTCCTCTGAGCTGCCAGTGGGACAGCCTTTGCCTGGATATGAAGTCTAGCCTTATTTTAGCACATTTGGCAAGCTTTACTTTAAATTCAAAGGGCAGATTGCTAGCAGATAGCTATGCATCGCTACAGTGCCACCGGAGTTGGTGAAACAATGATCACTCACAGGAAAAGAAGGTCTGTCTTGATTTAGTTGACCAGTTTGGTAAGGGGCATTTTGGAAAACTGAAGGGCTTTCTGAGAGGGAAGAAAATTTTTTGTTTTATTTTATTCTGTTATATTTCATTCACAGTCTTTAGAGAGTGAATGGTGCCTCCATCACCATAACCCGACAGTGCCATCCCACCAAGCTGATTGGCTGGAACCATTTGCACTCTTTGATTTTACTGTCACTCCATACGCATACTGGGGCAAGGCACCAACAACATCAGTATCCCTTCCAGCCGCTGAAGGAGGTACTAGACTTTTAAATCCCATTCCTCACCTGTAGGGGGTACTGGGACCAGGTCTATATCAGCAAGTGAAACCCCAGAGAGGAATGAGCAGCTTTCAGGGCAGTCAGCTGTAGGCTGAGTTGCAAGGACATGTTCCTGAGTATCTTTGAAAATTATCTATTGCACATATAAATGCACACAACTGCAGTAATAGAATTTTGGAATGGAAGGTGCATGACAACGCATCCACCACATGCCTATCACTATAAGCAAGAAAGAGAAATTGAGATCCATTGCAATGACCATCAAAGGCTGTATGTAATATCTTAACCACTTATTAAATTTTTAATAAACATTATGCACTTGTTACTTTTTACTTCAGTGTGTATTTTTGCTCTCACGCAGGTCAAAGTTAAGTGAGCTAAAATACAGTGTTGAGTGACTGGGGTGCTGAGAAAGCTTATGAGCTGTAGTAGATTTTGAAGTGGATAGGAGAGGGGATAGTGTGTGCTCTATGTTGTGAAAATTTTGCAGCTCCATTGTTGCCTACAGGACTCGGCTAAATAGATATGTCCCAGTCTGAGTGCAGGAGTACATTTGTCTCTGTATAGCTCTTTTTTGCTAAGCAAGTTAAAATCAGATACCTACACACAAGTGAAAAGCAGGAAGGAATTACCATGAACTTTTAGATATTTGTCTGTAATTTACACCTCACCAATTGCTATCTGTCTGTGTCAGCATTAGGGTTATAAAGATCAGGTTCAAAAGTAAAAGAGTTTGTGTTTTAATAGGAGTACTTTGCCCTGTGGTTTTAATTTTTTTTTTATACAGTTCCTTCAGCCCCTACAAACCCTAGAATATATGTGTTACGAAATAACCTACATGAAAGTGATGAGAGAGCCCTTGTGGAGTTCAGGTGGGACAGACCTGAAAGGGACAATGGAGTATTAACGCAGTTGAGTGTATACTATCAACGATTGAGTAAGAGTGGCACTGCCGGCACTTTCACGGAGTGGAACATAAGAAATGTTAAACCAACCCTGATGTTTTTTTCTCTCAGGCGTGTGCTTCCCAGCCTCACAATAAGGTTTCAGGTATGAAAAATTACTGAGCTTATCTCATGCTAGATGGTAGATGTTATCAGCGCAGCCTGATGTGTTTGCCTAGGAGATGGTATTGGGCTTGAGGCAAGAACTTGTAGTTTCTGCTTGTGGAACTGCTGATTCACTGACTCACCCTTGGATACCTGGCTTAAACTTTCTACGTATTGTATTGTTCACTACATAAGGTGGAAAAACATGCTGCAATATTACACAGGTTTGGTGAAGCCCAAAAGAAACTTTTCTAGGGGTCTCCCAAAGCCACTGCTAAAAGCTGCAATTTAAACACAGATTTGACTGAGCTGGTGCAGGGTGACAGGCTGTTAAAACAGAGCCACTGATCAAGAGCAGTTCCACTGCTGGAGAAATGCAAGGACTCACATGGCTTCCATAGAAAGAGACTTCTATATTAAAACTTGTCAAGAGGTCATGTTTTCATTGCAATAAAAGGTTTGGAATACTCCAGGTGTTGTGCTTGAAAGACAAGTTATAAGCACAAGAGCATGTAATAGACCAAGTACTGATGGGGAAGAACACCATGTTGGTTGCAACATCAACCAACAATAGGAATTACTCCAGTCTGGGGGAGGAGACAAAACTGTATGGTGCCCTTTGAGCTCTAATTGATAGATACAGCATGAATTGTCACTCTCTGGGCTACTGCTTAAAATTCTCTTCATAGTCATGGTCCAACCCTGAACGTAGCCTTTGAACTGACTAGCACAACCTTAGGTCAAACAGAGCACATGCAAATGTTCCTAGCTGAGCAGACACGGGATCTGGTTCTGTTTTTGTCATTAACTATGACTCTACAGGCTCCAAAATGCAATCATTCATGTTGTTATTTAACATATGTAACAATCTCCTGTCCCACAGGTGCAAGCCTTCACCTCTGTGGGTCCAGGACCTTTGTCTGATATAGCAGAGAGGAATTCATCAGGTATGGATTACTTAGATGCCATCTCATAGTTTGTGTGTAATAGCCAATGAAATCAACAGTACGGGAATTTAGTAATGTGATAAATAGCCTCTGACACTTTGTGTGACATTTGTTCCACCCTACAGTAGACACCACAGAGGAAATAGGTGCAGCTTCTGACATGAAATGATTAATGCATTTCTTATCATTAAATTAAATTTCAGGAATTTCAAGCCTTTCCTCAAAACGATGTTAAATTAACTTCTCTAGGCAACCTGAGGGTAATATGGAACAGCAGGTCTTGATCTGGAATCTGCATACTGCTAGAGATCATAGAATATTTCTAAATGGATCGTGAAAGGTAACCAGAAGAGTTAGAGATCTAATAGGGATCATAGGCTATTTCTACTTGGGCTGTTAAAGGTAATTAAGTTAGCAAATCTGTTTTTACTAGGCTTAAATTTGTTAGATAAGCATCCACAATGCCATTGAAAAAAATCTTAGGAGTTTGCATGTGATGACAAGAAGGCATCACATTATTTTATTTATTTGCTGGGACATATGACCAAATATAATTTGTACAGGGCCATCGTTTATTTTTGTCTTGTACTTGCTTTCCTTATGAATGACTGCTATTGTCTAGAATCTTTTTTGTAAATTCTGCTGTGCCTTTTTCCTTCCAGATCTTTTCCCTGTCCCAACCCTTATAACTGTTTCTGCCAAGAAATTGTTTCTTACTGACATAGACAATAATCATACCATATGGGAGCTTTCAGCAAAGGCAAATGTAAAGGACATCTGCTATACTGCTAATGATCAGAAAGCATACTATATTGTAGAAGATTCTTTTTTTCTTCTGAATATACAGACTACTTCAAAGTTTCAGGTATTCCTTTGTTCATTCCCTTGCTTGAGAGAATCTAGGAAAATATGTGGCCATTATTGTTATTATTTTGGGGCTAATTATGTTTTTGAAGAAGTCAAAACTGTGTAGTTGAAACAGAAGAAAAGCAGCCTGATGAACAAAGCACATTTAACAGCAAAATACAGTGGAGAAAACAGAACTGGAAAGACACAATTTTCTTAATGACTCTCATTTTGTATGAAACGTAACATGAAAGAGATTAGCTGGATAATTTTCCTTTCCAGCAGTACAATAAAAATATGTATAATATAATAAAATTTGGACTTCAATTTTTTTGCCATCAACAGCAGTTAGAATAGGCCAGAGTATGATATTGGTAAAGTTGTCCTATTAAACATGTATGATTTTACTGACATCTGCTTTGTTGATCAGATGTTTCAACAGATATTTAATTGAAAATTCACAGTTAAATAAAAAAATTGTATCAAATGTAGATGATTTAATTTGATTTCATTCTAATTTCAAGACCATGGAAGTAACAATTGAGATTTGTGAAACAATAATTTTCATTGGTATAAAAATATTGGAATCTTCATTCCATGTAATCTCTTTGTTTTAACTTCTACTTGCCAAGTAGAAATTATTTTGGAAACAAATCTACTGTCATAATATCCTAGCATCAGGTGGGAAAATTCTGCTTTCAAGCAGTTTTAGTAATGTTTTTATTTTTTTTCCCTAAGTTTTTCAAACATGCATATCTTCGCAATGCCACAGCCATCACAGTTGACTGGATCTTAAGACATCTCTTTTTTGCCCTGAAAACACCATGGAATGAAACCCAAATATTTGTTATTGACCTTGAGCTCAAGATAAAATCTCTAAAAGCTTTGAACATACAGTTAGGTAAAAGTAATTCAACTGTATCATCTCTGTTGTCATATCCTTTCTTAAGGTAAGGCATATATTACTAATAACTTTTTAAAGCATATTTTAAACATGATTTTCATTAAATCATCAACTGTTAAGGACTGAAAAGGACTTTTTGTAGTATATGGGTCTTTTGCATTTTGTAAATCTCAGAAATTTCTGGATGTAGTTCTACTTTTATACTGTTAGTTGAGTTTGGAAATATCTAATTTCAAAAAGATGCCTGTGTTTGAGTAAAGTTTTCAAAAGATACTTAATACTAGTAGGTTCTTCTATTTAACTGATGCAAAGGAAAGTCAGTGCCAGACAACAATTTTCTACAGTAACCATTTTATCCAAAATAGTTATTGTGATCTTCCATTCAAAAATATCCTTTAGACACCTGCAATCACTCTGTAAGTATGCTGCTGTAGTTACCTTGTTTTAGATGTTCAGGAGGTTTGTGACTGTAGTCACTTACAGGACTGCATTTAGGGCAGATTGCTCAGATTGAATTTCTTGCAATCTACTGTAAGCAATGCATTTTATTTGATATCCGCTTGTACTGGATGGAAGAGCTTGAATATGGCAGCTGCATGTTTTATTATGATATTCTGAATAACACCGTACACCACATTTTGGGATACATATCAGTAGAAGAACAGATGAGGAGCTACCGCACCTGTAACATGGCAGAGGCAGAGCTAGGAAGACCTATGAGTATAGATGTGTCTGACTCCAAGAATCCCCAGCTGCTCTTTATCAGAGGAAGAGATGAAATATGGGCCTCAGATGTGGATGGTTGCCACTGCTGGAGAATTATCAAAATACCAAGTTTTCAAGGTCTGAGTGCTCCATTATGTTTCTTGGTAGTCTGTGATTCTCGCTGTCTCCTGCATTAAACAATGCTCATTTCTGCAAAACAACATTCATGAATCGCTTTCTTTATAAAATGGATTCATGTATAGGCAAGATGGACAAGAAGTTTGCGTTCTGTTTTTCCAGTTGTGTACCCTGTTGATACAAACTAGGAGAAAGAGCAGTATGAGGATATTTACTGACGCAAGTATGTATTCTAGTAAGATGTAAATCAAATGGAGATGCTACCGCTTCAAATGCTACTTGTCAATAGATTTCACTTATAGTATTAACACATTATTTTCTAGGGTTTCATATTAGATACACCTATTATGGCTTATCTCAATGAAAGGACACAATACTAAAGTTATGCATGAAAGTGGCATTGTGGACTTCAATATGTGGGGAGGGTACTTCATGCAGGGAGAGTCTTGTATGACACCTTATCTATGTTGCAGTTCTTGTAATGGTAGCCCTTAAACTTGGTTGCTCAGTTTTCAGCTCAGTTCTGGAGGAGTGCTATTAAACCTGTTCTGTTACCAGAGGAGCTGTCTTAATTGTTCCTGGGAGATGGCAGAGCACTGTGTTTTTTTGTCTCAGAAAAATGATGAAAGTTTCCATAGACAGCTCCTGCTTTTGTGTTTTATTTCTGGTGTTTGTTAACCAAATTGCAGTTCTGGTTATTATGGGTAATAAAAAACCCTTCAAATCTACACCTGTAAACTGAAATAACAAAGTGTCTCAGCTTCATGAGACCTATTGGAAAATATCAGAAATTTCTTTTCCAGAGGAGGTCTTTGAAGATATGGTGTAACCAAGATACTCATTCAAATTGACTCACTGTAAATACAAGCACCCATCTGCTCTTGTAAAATTGCTCAGAGTTTATTCTGAAACTTAACTATATGATGTTTTCCTACAGGTAAGAAAATTGGCAGCTTGACTGTAGATAAGAAATTTATATACTGGACCACTGAAACAAAGGAATACACTGAAATTTGGCTAGCAAATAAAGAAAGCATGAAACACTTTCTTCAGAAGAGAGAAAATAATGAGCTGAAAATCTTCGCCTACAGCTCTGCAGTGCAATTGTATCCAGGTAGAGGGGATCTGTGTTCTTTTTTAAATGTAACAAATTTATCTCAAAGCATGTATTTGAGTTGCAAATCGTGCTATGTGTATTAATGTAAAGTATATTTATGGATTCAGGTACCTTCTACAGGTACACTGCACATTTTTAAAAGGATCAATATAAGACTGGCCTTGTGTTGGATCACATGGAAGGTCATGATGGTGAATACTGCCGATGCTTCAAAGGCTCAGGATGTTAACACCAAACCATGCCTATTTTCAAGGTTGTGTCTAACCTGGAGATTTAGAAAATGTCATACATGTTAAAGCACAGAAAAAGAGCAAATGTGTCCACAAGTGTTGGTAGCGAGAGTTTGATAATGATCCCTGTTAAGATACAGATTTCTGGTTTTGTTCACAAGTATGCAAAGCATAATGAAATAAGATCTCTGCTTATTAAAATGATTTATAAAGAAATACCTGGGAGGCAATTACAGCTTACATTCTAGTAGACCCAGCCTTCACTTAGATCTCCTAATATTTTAAACAAACCATTGTAGAATGATAATGAAAGAAATAAAAATCAGTTTTAATAGAAAGTTAGGATTCTTGGTACCTAAAGGGATTATATTTGTAAATGCAGAGGTTTAGAACAGCTACTAGCATGATGAATATATTCAAAATAATTCTTTAACTTCAGTTTTGCACAAAAATCTGACAAATATTCAAGAAAATATTTTAACAGGATGTACTTCTTTGGAATAAAAGAATTTCACATTGTTTTGGGCAGCCAGTAGAGTTACTCCTGCCTGCAGCTGCTCTAACCAGTGCCCAGGCTATTCTTACCAGCACTTTGGGCAAGTTTGTTCCCCTGAGGTCCATTTGGGCTTGGCATTGGTGCGGGAGCCTGGTTTGGCCCTGGTACAGAATGTACCAATCCCTATCCCCAGGGACAGGGTTTCCTGCAAGACCCCTTTAGCTGGTGCAGAAAGGGAAGAACCAAATTTGAGTCCAAAGGGATTATTTCTACCCAGAGATCCACAGGGAGCTCTTCTTATTTACATTGACTGCTGCAAATGTATTTGGAGGAATACACAGCCTTGGCATTTGGTGGAGGGAGGGCAATGCACAGAATTAGTCACACAAGTTTAAGATAAAAGTAAATTAACATATTAAAATAACAACAAAAAGAATTATTCTCCTTCTCAGTACTGAAACCAAGTGGTGTATATGTGAAAAAGTGATGTTTGCAAAGACCAGCTGGGTTGACTGACATGCATATTATTGCTTTAGTGATGTGAACTAGGAGTACTGCTAGAGTTTCCTTTCATTCTGACCTGTTTAATTGCCATCAGAGATGTGACGTCAGTTGATTGTTTAACACATCGGTACTCCATGAAAATTATTGTCCTGTCACAGATTCTGTGAGAGAATGATTTCTTTTCAGGGTCAGGAGGAAGAGGACTGAATTTGTAGTGGAGGATTTTCTTGTCAGGGTAAACACTTTTCTAGGGAACTGCCTGATAGAAGCTTTAACTCTGAAAATGAGTCAATTCTTTATTCCATCTGAGCCTTTTCTCATGGGGGTTTTACTACTCTAGGTAACTACAAAACTGACAAAGATTCAACCTCGAGTTGCTGGAGTGTGTCCAGAGAAGGGCAACGAAACTGGTGAAGGGTCTGGAGAACAAGTCTTATGAGGAGAGGTTGAGGGAACTGGGGTTGCTTAGCCTGGAGAAGAGGAGGCTGAGGGGAGACCTTATTGCTCTCTACAACTACCTGAAGGGAGGTTGGTAGTGAGGTGGGTGTTGGTCTCTTCTCCCAGGATGCTAGTGACAGAACAAGAGGAAACGGCTTCAAGCTGTGTCAGGGCAGGTTTAGATTGGATATTAGGAAAAATTTCTTTACTGAAAGAGTGGTCAGGCACTGGAACAGGCTGCCCAGAGAGGTGGTGGAGTCACCATCTCTGGAAGTACTTAAAAGATGTGTAGACTCATCACTTCAGGTCATGGTTCAGGAGACATGGTGGTATTGGGTTGACAGCTGGACTTGATGATCCTAGAGGTCTTTTCCAACCTTAATGATTCTATGATTCTGTGAACCTTACATTTATTTGCATTGAACAGGCTTTTTTTTTTTATTCTCCTTCCCTTATATGTATGAACCTGACTTTGGTAGGAATAGCAGAGTTGCTTATTTAGGGAGAAAGGATCTAGACAATGAGGTCAGTTGTTCCGGTGTAAGTGCAAACATTTGTCCTTGTACCATCTTGCCCATGCATGCGCCTTAATCTTTTCCTTCTTGGCAGCAAGTCCATTTAATATATTCTAAATTTGTTTTTAAAAGTACATCAAGTGATAGGAGCTTTTCTTTTGTTACTTTTTGTTTATTATCAGAGAATGGTTTTCTATTGTTTTCGCCCTACAGCCTGCTTTTCTCCTTCCAAAATTTGTCTCCCCTTTCCCTGTTGTTACTATGAACTCTACACATGAAAAGCTGTTTTGAAGAAAAGAGAGGTAACATTTAATTACTAGAGAAAGGTGCACTGTATTCTGCATATCTGTCTTTCCTGTGACAAGCAAGTGTGGACTCATCAGTGTGTACTGGCCTTAATAGCAGCTATGATCTGTATTTCCAAGGTATTTAGGTAGTTAATGAACCTAAATCTGTACCCTTAGTAAATCTGTATCTTAACAAAGACAAATGATATGGTGCTGATGTCTGCAAATTTTGTGTCCATGGAAGTAATCAAATAAACTACATTCAGGTGTGATTTTTTTCTTTTTCTGTTTGTGAAAGCAGATAGAAAACTTTGTAGTTACGCTTTCTCATAGGAACAGCGGTAGGATCCCATGCAAGTTTTGATTGGTCCAGCAGTAATTAATTTTTTTTATTTTTTTGATGTCTTTGCTAGACAAAAGATGCCTGATCCTACTGTCAGACACTGAGAAACCTACTATTCTTGATACAACAAACACCAGTTTTACGTTAAGCTTGCCATCTGTCACACCACAGCCGCTATGCCCCAACATATCGCAGCCTACGCCAACGTATCTGGTATTTCTTGGACAAATGACTAACAACCACAGGAACTCAAGTTACTGTTTGTCTGCTCTACAGCAAAAAAACATTGGTATGGCTATTTTGGAACAAAAATGCACATGTCATCATATATAAACTGGGAATGTGATATCACTCCTAGTCATTTTATAAACCATTCTGTTACTTTCTGTTAAGGAGTTTTTCCACTTCTACGTCCCCAGCAGCAATTCTTTCTGTTTGGTGTTTGTTAAGTGGTAGATTCCTTAGCTTTCCTTTATGCAAGTACTCCTCTAATTTTTAACATGCCGTTGCTAAAATCCTGTTGCAATGGGTCTTCGGTTTCTACTTGTAAAAAGAGCAGTTGTGGTTGATATTAATCTGTTTAAATAACTCTTGAGACTGTCCAACAACCATATGGCTTGTCTTTATGTGTTTGGTGGTAGTACTTTCCTTAGTAATTTTTTCTTCTGTTACATTTTTTTTTGACTTTGCCATTTCCTATTTAAGTACCAGCCACTGAACAATGTGCAATTGTAGCCAGGCTAATCGCACTGCAGCTTGTTTTTTGGTATGTGTTTTCTGTAGGGACCTATTACCCAAACTATCATTTTAACATTCTTTTTAAACACTAAAGTGTATTAGAATACAAAAGCACTACTGCATTGTTTTTTAGCACTTGTTTCATTGATAGATGATTGGTGTGACATATGACTCTCTTTTCTAAGAATACGTTTATTACCTGATTTTGAATTATAGGAATTTCAGGGTCTTATAGCCGTCATAGACAACCTACAGCCATTTTCAAGTTATGTCATACAAGTTGCAGTGAAAAACTACTATTCAGATGAGGTAGTGCTGCCTATGGGAAAAGAGACAATTGGCACTACACTATATGGAGGTTTGTTTCACATTTTATTCTGATTTTGAACATAATTCTCATCTCAGTTAAAGAAAGGTGTGTGTAAGTTTGGGTTGCAAATCAGAAAATAGAGAAATTTTCTGCTTAAAATGCAACCTGTGTAGATCTTCACAAGGTTTTTGCAACCAGACTTGGTGAATCTGTATGATTCATAAGACATCTATGTATTCTGTAATGCTTTTGCTCATTGGCTTCCTAAGGAAAGATAAACTACAGTTAAAAGTGGATAAACAGTTGCAGTTTCTTTTTTTAAAAATAAGTTTAAAAACATTTTCAATAAGTTGTGTTTGAATGTATACGTGGTTACATATGTTTAAATACATGTGGTATATATTAATATAGCATTAAGAATTTTCCCCTTGGCTTGACATTATTCTCATAATTACTGTTTCTTAGGGTAATGAAAATTTGATTTATTGTGAACCAGCCTGAAAAGATAACACTTCATTATTAATTCTCTTGGCCTGAATGCCAATAGCATATTTTCAGTTGGTTTCAAAAATTTTGATGTGCCCTTCTCACTCCCTTTCACACTAGAAGCAGCAGCCTAGGAGTAGTGCTTTGAACTTGAATGTTCACTGTTTCATTTAGGGGAGAGAGCAGACTGGTTAGGCATTACCTAAGTTTACTGATGCGTTTATTTATTCTTATCTAATTATGGCAGAGGGAAGCTCAGAAACTTTGGTTGGAGTGAATGGGTAACAGAGGTATGAGTGAAGGCAAGAGGCCAAGATAGGATGGCAAGGCAGCCAAATGTAAAGCGGAGCTACTCTGTACTCTGTGATGAGGTGTGACCTGCTGATGCAATGGAAGAGGAGAGGAACAAGAGCTTGTAGCAGCATCTAAGGGAGTAAGTAGCTGCAGCCTAGAAACAGAAAAGCAGAAAGGTTTCACAAAGTGACAAGCCAAGGCTACACTTGGGGAAAACCTGCACATAGTGCTGTTCATACAAGACGAGATGCAATGCAAGTGAAAGGTGTTTTTTATTTTAAAGGTTTTCTCTTGAGTACAAAGTTGCTTTTGAAAAAAAAGAATGAGAAACAAAAGAAAAGAAAAGAAAGCATGATCAAGAGCATCTAAATTCTATATAGCTTGCTGTTCAAGCCGGTTCTTTATTATTGGAGAGCTGGGCCCACACTACTGTAGCATGTCTAGTTTATAAAGCCAGTTTCCACCTCAGATAATACATATGTGTGCTCTATTATCTGATTGTGTAGCTCAAGAAACATGTCTAGGTTAACACCTCCTCTACTTCCTCCTTTGGGTGTGTGATTTTGCAGATTTCCCTTTCTGTTATTATATTCCAAAGGACTGTCTGTCTCTTCAGTGCGCTCTTAGAGAACTCAATCATGTTAAACACACTTATCTTATTTAGGGCACATTTTCCAGAAAAAGAAATGGGGCACCTCTGTAAGAGTTCTGCTGTTGATGTGTAGCCTGGGTTACATTAGAAGGGATCTTTAACTCCACTCAGCACACACTGATTATCCAGCTGATCATAGCAAGCTACAGTTTTGCCTGGTCACTGTTATATTTCTTACTGTGTCTTCTCCTCTTGCACTTATCTTCCACCATTTACCTTCATAGTTATCTTCTGCACCCTGTTCTGGAGTTTCCATTGCAGAACATAGATCTGGTGCTGCCTTAGTTCCCCAACAGAAACCAGCAGTGCTCTTTTGTGTTCAGACCTCTGAGACCAAACTACTGACTGCTCATTTTGCCATACTTGATGAAACTTAGGGTATGTCATAGTGAGGAAACTCAACTCTCCTGCACGTCAGTGTAGGCCCAGGTGCTGGCACCGTGAGTGCGAGCATGTCTCCCCTCTGTCCTTGAAGCCAACAAGGCCCAGAAGCTTTCCTCAAATGCCACAAGGGCAACTGAGATTCATAGGCAGCCCGAGTTCAAGATGTCCTTATTCTTTGAGAATATTACTGGTCTGAGCTAGATGCCTTCTGTGGTTGGAAATACCCTAATTAGGGCAGGAAGATGCTTCTGCTCACTCCCTGCTTCACTCTGCCTGTTTGCAGCTGTGGGGCAGCTACTGTCACAGTTTCCCTGAAGCTCTTGTCATTTCCCAGAAAGAAAAGGATCATCTGAAGATGCATGCTGTGCATTTGCATGTGCTGTCTTGCATCACAACCCAACCCAACTGAAGTACCTTGCTCAGCACTTTTTCTTGTTTTGCGTGTGTACATGCACACTTGTATCTGTTTTCATGAGGAGTTGCCTTTGCACCACTCTTCAGATAATTTTCTCATCATTGGAGTGATGCTGCTGGACTCACTTGATGAAAACATGGAAAACTATAATGAGTGCTAGCTATTCCCTGTAGTATGCATAGCACTTGCTTGCTCTTCTGTTGTGTCAGATTTGCTCTGCAGCTGTTCTCGATTTATTGTGCCTGTTGTTACCAGCCAGGGTCAGCTTGACCCACATAAACTCATCACTTGCAGAGCCGTCAGGCACCTCTGATAATAGCCAAGTCAGCAAGGCAGAATTATAGCCAAGTCTTCATTAGTTTTCCTGCCTGGCTCTTGTCCTGCAGAGTTGGAGCAGTTCTCTGAGAGAGGGTGAAGTAGTGAAACTGACAGGCACAGTAGCACCTGGTCCTTGGGCATTTGCTCACTTAACCCAGCTACAGCAGGGCTGGCTGTAGATGACATACAGCTGTGCAGACTGTGCTGCTATAGGGATATTACTGTGACATGCATCTAGGGCTGCCCACACCACAGCAGGAGACCTAAGGTTTCCCCTTCTCTCTCTTTACCTCTGCTTGGCTTCCGGCTGCTTCAGAAGGTGCTGAAGCAATGGAATTGAAACCAGCACAGCCACCACTGTGTTTTTCTTACTTGTCTCAACTTCTCTTTCCCTTACTGACCAACTGTGCCCAAGGAAACAGTTTATCCAGAATAGCTAGTAAAAAGTACATGCTGGGGTCCTGATTCCCTTTCTTCTTCTCTTGGGGATGCACTCTGCAGTTTCTTTAGTCTCATCCATGAAAACTGTAACCTCTTTTTTTGCCACCATTGTCCACAGGAGAGCATTACCTGTGAGCTTCCAGTGGCTCCTCTTATGCACAGATCATTCCTTGTTTCTTGTCCTGGGAACAGTTGCATTTTTCACTTTAAAAAAAACTCTGTTTAAGCTGAACCTGTTTTCTTCTTTCAAATGAAAGTGGAACAAGAGGTGCAGGCACACTGCCACTCTTCTTTTGGGATCCAGGGATGCTATACTTTGGAAATTCTTTTCCAACCATGCTATTTTTTTCCTCTTAACAGTCAGATCTCTTAGCATCTGCAGCATCAAGCAAATAGGCTCTCATTCCATGTGGATCTCTGAATATTATGAGCATATTCCCAAGGAGCCTATGGCAAAAAATAAGAAAAGCTGACTTATGATCCGTAGATTTCAATTCTTTTCATGGGACTCCACATCTGTATTGTAAAATTTGTTTGACACACTGGTTGAATAAAATTGAATACTATTGGGATGTGGCAAGAATTCACACCATTGCTTCTTTGAGTGGTAAACTGAGCCATCCTGCAGCAATGTACAACCTTTCAGTGATGAAACACAGAGGTAGCATATGAAACGGGAGACTGGGTTGCTCCACTGAAATGGAATTTTTCAGTCTCAAGTTAAAATGAAACATGAAACTCAGAACGGGCTTCTTTAGTTGGGGCAAAACAAAACGTCAGGATCAAAATAAAGCTCTAGACACAAAAAACCCCAAAACCAAAAATAAAAAAAACCCACACCAGCCCCCAAACCCTGATCATTTTTGATATGTATTTGTATCAGCATTCAGATACAATTTTCAACGATTTGTTGAAAAATTTCCAACCACCTGTAGGGAGAATGTGTATGTGTCCTGGCACTTACTTATGTTCTCAATTTCATGAATGTAACTGCTAGTTTAAATTGTAATCAGATGCTGCTAGAGCCTCTTGAAGTGTGTACACTATTTCACACCTCTGAAGGTGTGTGAATTCCCTCTGTCTTTCCCTCAGTTCTCTAACTAAATGAAGGAAGCTTGGATTAATCTGTACATTCCAACAAATAGCAAGATAGAGGGAATGAAATAAAAGGACACTTGGAAAAATTAATGCATGGCTCTTGCCACAGGGTGTCGCTGTTACACCACATATGTTTTTGCTAGGGAAACGAGACGTCTTACTAGTCCGGCTTCTGCATATTTTCACTTAAACAATCTGCAGTCTTGCTACTAGGGTATGAATTATGGCATATGTACTCCTCATTCTGATATGCTGGGAACATAGATAGTGCAATGACTTGTTGTTCTAGCTACTAGAAGATATTTTACTATCTCTACTCAGACTATAACTAAGTCTGCTGTAGTAAACTACAACTACTCAACTCTAGCTACAATTGTTCGCTAACTCTTTACCTATCTGGTCAGTTCAATAGGAAGAAAAGAATTTTTAATGTAGAGTTGGGGCATATCGTATACCATTTCAAAGTATGTGATCTCAAAGCTTCAAAAGAAGGGTTGATTTTTCCAAAACAATTAGTGAGTAACCAGCTGTCACGGTCATCACACCAGCAAACCAGTTTCTTGCTTACCCAGCTCAGCCAGACCACATGTTTCTGAGCAAAATTATAAATGATGGCAAACAATGCTGAGTTTTGGAGTTTTGTCTTTCAGACTTTTCTGTTCAAGAAAAGACTTTCCATTTGGACTAGTGCATGGGTATTTTTCATAGTGCATATCCAAGTAAGCGCCACACTAAACTGGCATCTGAGACCCTGATTAGGAAGCTAAGAGAGGGCAGGATTTCAGTGATATGACTGTAAATGTAGAGGTATAGGACAGTATTTTTTGTCTCCTTGCATAGTAGGATAGCCAGGAGATACAAAAAAAGTCCCTCAAAATATTTTGAACTTGTCTGTAGCTGACTGACTATACAAGACTATGAGTTTTACATATCTAGAGTGTCATTCCTGTAAATGGATCATATTCATATGTTTATAACTTTTTTCTTTCCTCAGTGACATTTCTTGACTTCTCTAAAATACCTCTAGTGAGATCTGTACCCAAAAGGAGATTAGTTTTTCTTTCTGTTTCAGTACCAGAAGCAGCTGATTACATTAAGACAGTGGTTTTGTCTGACACCACCATCAACATATCTTGGTGTGAACCTCTGAAGCCAAATGGATCTCCAGAATCCATCCGCTATCAAATCTCTGTCAATTTATTACCTCCTGTCCCAGAGATACCCTTGCGAAAAAGTGAATTTCCAAACGGAACGCTTGCCTGGGCTGTCAGTAGCCTCCAGGCTGGAAAAACCAATTTATTCAAGGTATAATTACACACAGTTTTACTTGTTTGTTCACTAACTTGCAAATCTTTAGACTGTTCTTCTGTAAAGCTGTATGTGTGCTTTGAAAATATGAGTTCAAAACTTGGCAGACTTCTCTCAGTCCTTTAGTTTTAAGGAAAATTAAACATTACAGTTTATTTCTACATAGGTTGTTCAGATTGAGTCCTTAGAACTGATACCTTTTCTCTTTGTGGAGCACATCACAGATCTCAAGAGTAAATAGGAGCTTCTGCTGCAATCCTGCTGTTACTGTCCTGATACTTCATGCAACATACTAAGAGAGCGTCAAGTGATGGGTAACCTCTGTTCTCAAAGGAGGATGCCTGGAACTGTGACCTGCTTGTGAAGGACTAGGTGTAGTGCAATAAACAGGGCTATGTGAGTGCAAGTGGGTCATGGCCAAAAGATAATGGCTTTTCTCAGGAAAGCAACATATCTGAAACTTTCTTAAAGGGGAAACCTCTATATGTTATATCAAAAGCAGACTCAGCCATTTTGCCAATGGCTGCTCTTCCTTTAATAAATAGCTTTTCATTTAGCAAAAAAATTATTTGTTTTTCTTAGTCCAATAAACCAAAAAGTATCTGACATATCCATAGAGGTGTAGGTGATAACTGAATTAATAGTTGACCGATTCAGTCTTGTAGCAGTCACATTTTAAATACAAGTATGTTATAAAATATGCATGCAAAGTACACAACAAGAACAATATTTCAGTGCTGGCCCTTTAACAATTACAGAGGACTAACAATGACTTAAAAATGCAGGTAGGGACTTGGCTGTTTGGTGGCCTTTGAAGACAATTTCTGTAGACAAGAATATTGAAGGGTGGTTGCAAACCCTCTGATTTTTGATTTAACTGAAATAGGATGATGTCAGTACAAGAGAAGAAGTGGTTTCTTCCACTATCCAGGCAAGTCATAGGCAGAGGAAGACAGGAAATATAGCCCCTGGCTAGCTAGGAAAAGCAGCAGAATGGGATATCCATCCATCAGCTGCTGCAGTTCACGTGGACTGCCATGTCAGCATTGCACAAAAACTTTGGTGGCTTGTGTAGTTATTCCAGGCTATGAATGGTGAGAACTGAGGGGCAGACACATCAGGACCCCTGCCACCCCTGCTGTCAGACTCAGACAGCAAGGCTTTTTGGACAGCCAAGTGCAGGGGGAACACCATTCTGAAGTAATAGCAGTATTACATGCCTGAACACACATGTAATTGCTGTAAGGATGCGCAGAAAAGAATAACTTAACGTGGAGATAAAATCAAGAAGGTGGAGGAACCAAAGGAGTTCAAAGTAGCAAGGACTAAAAAGGCAGTCGAGAAGGCTCTGTTAGTATGCTGAAGAGGAAGACAAAAGGAAGAATAGGTTGCAGGATCTAGTGCTCTTTTTTTGTTTAGTTTATAGGAACAGGAGATCTGTGACTAGATATTTAACACAACTGCATGAAGCCAGTGGTAGCACAACAGATCAGAAGAAGGAAAGATCAGGTTAAAGAATACTTATGTAGCTTATATGTATTCAAGTCAACAGCATCTGATAGCCTTAAACTACATAAGGTGATAGTTAAAAACAGTCTGTGAATGTTCACAATTATCTTCTGTAACTTTTGGAAGGGAGGAAGTCCCATAGAACTAGTGATAAAAAGGTCACGCTTAGCTTCAGAAAGGAAATTATAGACCACTTTGTGTGACTTCAGTACCTGAAGTTATTTTAATGACATATACAGTTTTACTAAGACTATATTAGGACATATATAGGTATTATTAGAACTATAGTAGTACAAAATGGTAAACAGTTTGTATACAAGCATCTAGAGGATAACAGAGGAATAGAAATGTTCAGTGCAGATTCATAAGAACAAAACATACTGCTTTTCCCTTTACAGATGGAGCATTAAAAGGAAACAATACATGATGTATTTGGACAGCAGGGCTATCACCAGAGTGACATTTTCAAAAGCAGCCACGTAAACCAGTTGTCTGCAGAATGCACACTGGGTGCTTCACAAATACAGTCAGGGAGTGGTTTTCACAGTTCGTGTATGGGCTGGGATAACATCCAGCTGATGGCTGGAGGGGATCTGTTCTGGCCTTAATTTGATTTTGTGCTTTTGTTAATGATTTGGATGGTATAATGGGGAATACATATATATACATATACCTATACACCTATATGTATGTATGTAATTATGTATACCCAAACATAAGTCATATTTGATTGTGGCTTAGTGGAAGGCAGTGTGGTAAGGCACCTCCTCACCTTGTGTTTTGTGATTCTAAAACACTGCCCAGCATTTGATGTGACATCTGCATGCCTGTGTAAGAGCTTGTGGCATTTCAAAAAGGTCTAGAAAGAGACGGGTCTTAGTAGGAGGATGAAATGAGAAACTAAAAAGAGTCTCTGAGGAAGTAGACTCTAGGCCATGAACTTCCAGCCTGAAGATGTGTTACACTGCAGCTATGAGGCTCAAAATATTTCTACACCTATATCTATATTGCCAGAATATTGTCTTGTTTGAAAATAGCTAGTCTTCTGAACACTCGGAGCTGCTAAAGCCACCTTTCCAACTGGTCTGGTACTGTCCAGTTCATCCATTTCCTTACTAGGTTCTTGCTTTTCATCCTGATGAGAACTGGTTTTCTGAAAGTGTCCCTGTTTTTGCAAAAACTTTTCAGACTCCACCTGCACCTGTCAACATAGTTCCTGGAAATACCAGTTTCCAGCTAGAATGGAGAGCTCCTCTACATGTCAATGAAACCAGCTTCTGGTTTGAGCTGCGTAAGGTAAAAATACCCCTTAGTATTTTTATAGATCAGAGCAAATTTAACACACTTTGTCCTGGTGAGCAGGAGAGGGTGGCAGGATGTATATGAAGAGTCTCGGTGGTTAATTTGGGCATGGTGACGTTGGTCTTAGTGGCTCAGAAGGGGCAGGATGGAGGCAGTGTTTGCCAGGAACAAGGGGGAGTGCAGCTGCAGAATTTAATACTCCATAGTGCCAAAGGACATCCTGGATGACCCCACTAGAATTCCTCTAGGGTCTCCTGTTTCAGTAGAGTCCCCTCTCTCTTTTCTCACTGCCCTCCCCCAACCTGGCTGGTAGCTACAAATTGTATGTCTGCTCTGCACAAGAAAGAAAAGAAAGGGGTTTCCAGCATTAATTATCAGCTACAACCTAGTATCTAAATTATATTTTCTTGTGACAGAGTTTACAAGAAAATGCAGAAGAGAAAATTGGGTCCAGTATTGCACACTGTAGAAGTAAGTGCTGCAGTGACAACGGCACAGATGGAAGCTTCAGGTTTTAATGTCTGGACCACTGGACACAGAAAATGTCATGTGCTAAACTGGATCACGTAGATTCCTTAATATAGATAATTGGATTTATTAGGCCTACACAAAACATTTGCCATCTGCCCTAAAACAAATGTCATAGCACAATTCCACTAAACCACCTCCTTTCAATTGCATCATGGCAAGCTGAACTCACGGGCACGTCATGTTGATCCAGAAATACAAGCTGCACAGACATAAGCAAGGGGAAGGCTCCTTTTGGCTGTGCAAAGGGGTCACTTAATCTGTTGTCCTTTCTGGCTGCCAAGACTTGTAGGTCTCCTGAAAACAAAGAAAAAACTAGGTTTTATGTCCTTGGTCTCTAAGAGGACAAAGTCCTGTGACTGAAACAGCACATGCATAATCTCTTCCCTATGATATTACAAGGTGGTAAAGTAGTTAATCTGCCCATGAATAGAACTGTGACATATTTTCAGCAGAGCAAGAAAGCTGACCATGATAATATTTTATTTTTCTAGTGGCATACAAAAAGTGACTGGTTTTCTCCTGCAAGCACTACACGCACAAGCAGATCTTGTTTACACATGCAATCTCACAGGAACTCTTCCTTCAACCAACTACCTTATAAGAGTAACAGTAGTTTATATTACAGAAGCGAAAAGCACCTCCTCTTCAACAAGCTTCAAAACTACAGGTAAGCGCTTAGTATAGGATAATATGATTTTAAGACTGTTTTAAGGATGTGGATAATCAAACAAAATATTTTGTAAAGTTTAGCAGGCAATTTTCTTATACTAAAAGCCAATAGATGTGTTGCTTGAAAAATAAATAACATGGCACCATATCTGCAAAAGTAATAGGAGGAAAGAAATATGGTTCGCTTCCAAGTGGAACAGAGGAAAAGAGTGAGGGAAACTGTCATGTTACTCATAACTACTGGTGAAAGGTGGCATGTGGATGAAAATTTTGAGATTTGTCCACTACAAAGACAAGGTCAAAGATTAATTATCCATGGGGATTATTGATCTAGATCCTCAGCCCTTTTGTGTGTCTAAACACCCATGTGCCCATCTAAATCTTGCTCTTTGCCCATTACCCCATTGTCTGTCTATAAACACATTTTAAGGGTTCTGTTTCTTCCCCGTTTGGCCAAAGCTGGTGTTCCCAGTAAGCCAGGAGTTCCAAAAAGAGCAGAAGACACCAAAAACTCTGTGCAGTGGGAAAAGGCTGATGACAATGGAAGCAACCTGACCTACTACATCTTGGAAAGCAGGTAAGCTATGCGTGCAGGCGGTCTTCTGGTATGGAGCAGCCCAGAACAAATCACTGTGTGTGCGGGGGCTTTCAGTTTGGCTCTGAAGGGAAGAATGAAATATCAGTGACATAAATGGCCCTTCTTATGGGATCTTTTTCTCAGGTAAGCTAAGTAGCCATCATTTCCAGAAATTCCTGGAAAACTTAGAAGAAAATATGCACTAACAACATTTCCAGATGAACACTGAAATACAGGGAAATACTTGGATATATGTTGGTGAATTAGAAGATTTGGAGATCTTTTCAAATCAAACTTCAGGTGTTTAGTATGTATTTTTGGCTAAAATACATGTAGAAATATCTTAGTGTTCACAGGACTCATGGACAGGCACTATAAGGCTGACAGAAAGAATCATGAGATATTTCCACCAGCATGAGAAGATAATATTTAAAGTGCTCTGTCATCAAATACAGATTACTTGGAATGTACATGTCACATTCATTAGGTATCTATAGAGTGCCAATTCACACTTATTCCTGCACTGGCGTTGGAAGGGCTGGATGGACAGGCTAGAGTATATTGCTGTGGGCAGTGATTTTGAAACTCATTTTTTGACCATCACTCTGGAGGGGTCTGTTTAAGGCAGTAAGTGCAAGGATTAATTAATGCATTATTTAAAACTGAGAAGAGTCCATCTTCTGAAATATTCCTATGACATTGTTTGAAATCAGGAGTGAGGAAGGGAAGCAATTTTTTTAAACTCAGCTATTATTTCTCTTTCCTCAATTAACTCTGTGCTTATGTAAGCTAAGGACTGACAGCGCTGTGGAGGCAGGCATATATAAGTTTTCACTCAGACATATTTTCCTGGTGCTGTAAGCTTCCTCCATACAGTTCTGTGAGCATACAGCAGCACTGACCTGCATGCTATGAGACCACAATAATTTCGATATGCCAACAGCCAGTTTGTACCTGGCTTGCTGTGGATGGGTAAAGAAAGGACAGTCCCTTGGTCTGTGTCAGGGTTGTGCTTTAGCTGCTGTGTTCTCCAGGCTCCAGCTTCCTACTCCTCTCTGGAATCATGCTTCACTGAAGTGTTTTTATTTTTCAAGTTTAATGAAATAAGCTTTTCTCCTGCAGTTTGGATATGCACATGCTGATGTTTTTGACTAAATTTTGCTTTAAAACTCATGGTCCTTTTACACCAGGCAGAAAAATGTTAGGTTAGTTGCATAGTGGTCTAGAAAATATTTGCATAGCCCTTTGAAATAGCCCCTGGTTTTCATACAGCTCTGGTAGGGATGTGTACACACCAAGGACATGAATGTATAATTTTCCCATGTTTTTCTGGTTTAGAAGTGTTTGATCTTTTTTTCTGCATGAAAGTGTGTTGGGAGAATGATTGACATGCTCTTGAAGGTCATTTCACATGAAATATCACAGTCCTGTGTGACATGAAATAATATTTCAGATATGGCCTTTCAAGTTTAAATACATGGTCTTCTTTTGGTTGGTGAATAATCAGCTCTGAATTTATTGTGAGCAATCAATCTCAGTCCAATGGAGAAAGGAAGAAATATACCCAGCAGTCAGCAGATACTATGGGAACTGGCTAGCTAAAGAATTGTGTCTTCACTGCCAATGACCTGCTTCCTGTTTAGCTTGTGAAACCTGATGCACAAGAGCCACTGAATTACTCTGGGGCCAGGAAAGCAAAAACCTCTAACAGGACACAAAAATAAATGTTTATTTTTTTTCTGTACACTCTAACAGGTGAAAGAGTGCTGGAGTTTTTATGTCTAAAACATTCTAGCATTTCATTGCCAATGCCAAGCTAAAGATGTGTGATTCCTAGCATTGCT
This sequence comes from Phalacrocorax carbo, assembly GCF_963921805.1. NCBI lineage: Eukaryota > Metazoa > Chordata > Aves > Suliformes > Phalacrocoracidae > Phalacrocorax > Phalacrocorax carbo. Next base: position 74,659,006 of record NC_087515.1, read on the forward strand.
GAAATGGCATGGCACAATTTTCTTCTCAGTAGCCAGAACCCCATGACCAGATTGAGTTTTCCTGCAGGCAGAGAGATGTTGAGAAGGCCATGGAACTGAAGTGAAGAATGGGACAGGGGGAAGCAGTAAACAGCCCTCACTGTGTTAATGACATACCTGTGTTATTTTGCTGTGCCTGTTGCAGGAAGCAGTCTTACAACACTAGTGAAGTGAAGTCCTTGTGGAAGGTGGTTTACAATGGCTCCTGTGCCAGTATTTGCAGATGGAAGGCCAAGAACTTAGAAGGAACTTTCCAGTTCAGAGCAGCAGCTGCAAATGTGCTGGGTCTTGGTGAATACAGTGACACAAGCAAGGATATAATTTTGGGTGAAGGTATGTCCTATACTTTCACACTCTGTTAATCATGTTTTTACTTAGAATAATCATACCAATTTATGAAGACAGACCTGCTATTTTAGTAATGATATTGCTGCACAAGTGAAGTAATATGTCTAAGAGTTAATAAATGGTGACATTTATATGGTGACCCCAGCTGCTAGTGCTCATCCAGGCTCTTTGCACAGAGCAGTGGGCCTGAAATTTGCTTCTGCTCATTTATTCTGGTTTGTATCTGTGGTACTGCACACTGCATTATGGTATGATTCTTGAAATAAAGGCAAGTTCCCACACAGGGTAAGGATGTGACGATTACTTCTTGCCTTCAGCCAGAATGTTAGAACTACATTCTGCTGGTGTTTTTGAAAATCCCACCTTGAGTGGTCAAACAGTTCAGCATTTTCTCTTTCTATGTACACAGTAGGTCATCACCACAGGAATGGCCCAGAGCTGGGGGAGGAGGGTTAGTCTGATCAAATGTTGACATCTACGTACAGCCTACAAGAGAGCTTTTTACGGAGGCAGACATTTACGCAACAGGCAGCTCAAGGGTTCTCTCAAGTTTGCTCAGCTCCATAGGATTGATATGGTTTGTATACAGAGTCATTAACCAGTTTTCCCCTTCTGTTTAACAGATACTATGATCTCCCCAGACACCATCATTGTCATTGCTACTGTGATTGGAGTGGTTGTGCTGGGCTTGACTGCGGTTGTGTCATTTGTTTTCGGTATGTGGCTGAGATTTTTGCACATCGTTGGTTTGGCAGGCCTAGGTAAAGGCAGTTCAGATGGTGGGAGATGATCCAGGTTTAGGGAAATGCTGAACAATCCCCAGGGTGGGAGCTGGCATGAATTTGCATACTCTCATCCTTTGAGGCCCTAGAGATGGCTGGTTATATTTTCAGTATCAAGGACAGGATACTAATTCACTCCATCCTCAGGCACTTCTTGCTGTTGATTCCCTGCAGAGAGTGCACAGAAATGCTGAAGAAACTGTGATATTCCTGTGTATCCTTATAAAAACTTGTACTTTACAATTCTCAAGATGCCTACTGCATTTATTCACCAAGGGGTCCCATTTTTTCCCTCTTAAGCATTGTCCCTGAAGAATGCCTGTAGAGGTTATGCTGAAATGTAGATTTCCACGTGTGATGGTCATGCCTTATCACTTCTCATCCTTTCCTTGGGATATAGCAGCAGCCCTTAAGGCTTGGGTCTTGTCACATACAGAGGTGGATGCTTGACTGATTTCTCATCTCAGGGAGCAGTTGTCTGTGTTTTGTGGGAAAAAGAGGGTGGCCAGATGGAAATGTCTCGCTTACATGAGCTTCAGTGGGGTCATGCTGAACAGAATAACAAAAAACCTGTAGCCTTTATGCCACAGGTTGCATGCTGGGATGCTCTCAGAGTGCAATATCTGATGGTCAGCTTTTCTGTTTCAGTATGGCACCGAAGATGGCAATCCAGAAAACAGGCCTTGCCTAGAGAGATATTGTTTATCAAGGAAGATAAAGAATTAGCTCAACTCAGGGGGATGGCTGAGACAGTGGGACTAGCCAATGCTTGTTATGCCATAAGGTATGTCCTTGGAGCAAACATATTTTCAGGACAAAATGATGTAAGAGGGCTTCCCTGGACTGGTTTTCATCAGTGCACTCATCCCTGACATTTCAAGGTGGAGTTAAGGGCTGCATCTGCACTTCAGGGCAGGTCTATTCTGAGGTATGCCCTGCCATGTTGGCTCCCTGGTGTGCACCCTTGCCTGGATTGCCCCTAGTCCACCCTTCATGTTCATGTTGGCAAGAAACACAATTCTGCGGGGAAGGAAGAAGACCTAGTGTTTTCCAGTAGCTTCCAAAACATCCAGGCTTCACCTAAGCTCCCCTTAAATGTACCTGATGAGACAAATAGTACCAGATGCATTTGAGGAAGAATTTTAATAACATTTCAAACATTTAAGTACTAAGAAGTGACTAGTATTGATGTTTTGTAGCGGTCTTCCTTCTCAAGCAGAGATTGAATCATTGCCATCTTTCCCTCGGGACAAACTGAACTTACAGAAATTTTTGGGAAGTGGAGCATTTGGAGAGGTATATGAAGGAACTGCAGTAGATATCCTGGCAGACGGAAGTGGAGAATCCAAAGTAGCAGTCAAGGTAATCACAGCTGTTTATTTCTGGGGCAACAGAATGGGATGGGCAGAACGATTTGGTTCAGAGGTTATACCACAGAAATGGGTGTTGACAGGTTTGGGTGTTTCCTTACAGTATTTCTTGAAAGTTACTTAAACCTAAGCCTATCTCCTTGTAATTATTGCTGGAAAATAAGGTATATTTAAGGCCATGTCCATGTCTGATTGCTTTACTTAAGTGCTATGTGATAATGGTGGTGGTGACCTAAGTGTTTTGCTTTCTGTTGCGTAGACTTTGAATAAGGGTGCAACAGACCACGAGAAGAGTGAATTCTTGAAGGAGGCACACTTAATGAGGTAGGGACATCTTTGCTACTGGGCACCCTTTGAAGCCAGTAACATGTGAAAGTAGTGGCCTTCAAGAGGAATGAAAGCAACACTTTCCTCTAAACAAATTACTGTGTCATTTTTGGGTGTTCTCTCATTTCTGCTAAAAGATTAAATCACTACTGATGAATCTTATGAAAATAAAGCTATAAAACTGGTTATCAAAATTTAAGCTACAGACTGCAAGTTTAATATGCTCATATCATGGATTTACTGGGTTTGGGCTGCTGTATTTCAGTATCTTTGCTCCCCTAAAACTGAGTTAGTTGTTAAAGGCAATTGGACAACATCTGGCTAATCCCATTTTACAAATATAAACATATGAAAACAAGCTGATGCCTTGAAGTTTCAATTTACTGTGGAAACAGTTTTTTTAAAAATGGGCATACTTACCACTAGAGGCTGCCACATACCTCTTCTATTGAGGTAGACTTAAAAAAATAATGCACGCCACCAGTGTGAGATTTTCACTCAGAAAGGTCTGTGTGTCAGCTAGAAATCTGGTTTTCCAGAGTCTCTACAGAAACAAGTAGAAGTTCAGCTGAAGTTTTCAGCTGGTTACATAAGACTGAGAGTTTGGTTTAGTTTGCAGATGCACTCCTACTTTTATTTCACAAGTGCAGAATTAGAAGCATGTTTTGGAAAATGAACGATTTTATATCCTGTACAGGAAACATAGTGTTATTATATTTGAAATTGGTTTTCACAACATTCTTCTTTTGTGTTTACATATTTTTGAAAGAATATCTTGCACTTTTGGTCTAACTTCTCCCACACACTGTATATTGAATAAGGTAAGAGGCTTGTGAAAACCAAAATGGAACCATGTCATTAAAGTGTAAATTCATGACAAAGAGTGTTGTGTGTAAACTTCCTACAATCTATTTCCATTCTACCTGGCAGCCATAAACCCAGTTAAGGTCTCTTCTGTGTAGTATGTAAATTATATATGTTCATAGTTAAAGTCTCTGAAGCTTCCCCAATTCTGCTTTCTTTTGCACCTAAAAATCCGAAACCAGAAATCCTGGAAAAATATAAAACTGGAAATTATTACATTTAAATGTAAACACTGATGTGGGCCCATATGCACACTAATACAATGTGTCATAGAAAGAAAGAGAATAGAAAGGTTTAAATATTTCCAGTAGCCATTAAACAATAATTTTAAAAATTGCTGTTTTACATGCTTTAAATCTTTCATTTTTAAAATTAAAGAGAATTTAAAAAGAATTATTTAATTCCCTTGTGGAGGGCTTAATGATTTTTCTTGATGTTCATCTGTAAGGTCTCATAAATTAAACCAAGGGCAGAATGAGAAAATAAGTGGACTTGATTGTTTACAAACCTTGATGTTAGATATTTAAATGCAACTTTTATTTTGCTTGCCTTTTCAGATGTTTATTAAAATTTGGATTTTAGTCTAATGCATACTGTCCTAGTTAAGCAAGGGCTATTTGTTTCTTCTATTATTGCTATGCAGAGTGAGTAAATTGAGATGCCCCTATTTCAAAAAGTCATTTGATATTGGTTATTGGTGAGTCATTGGTGTTCGAACATATGTAGAAAATTCTTGGGTGTATCCCATTACTTTGGAAGTAAGGAATGACAGCTCAGTGGAGAAAGGGCCGTGTGAGTTCTAAGGAAGGTGCCAGGTGCTCCTTCCCTTCTTTTTGTTCTTGAGAGTGCCAAAGTTTGTCTGATGGAGAGGTATGTGCTGGGGGCTGGGGGGAACTGTCAAACTCAAAATCACACTTTTTGCTAAGGTCTTTGCCCACACCTAAGCTTATGTGAATTAAAAGAGCATACAAGGAAAATGTCCCTCAACTGATGCATTTGACAATACTTTGGACACCACCAGTTTCCCCAACAGAGTCAGGTTTCTCTGACAGCTGGTACAAGCCCTTTCACACAGCAGCGTGAAGGGAAAACCATTTTCTAACATAAGAAATGTGATTGTAAAAACACGGGCACTGACAGAGGCAATAAATATTCATTCTTTGAAAAGTACTAGATCTGAGAGTGCTGACTGCTCTGTGGTAATCCCTATCTTTTTGGACACACACAGGCAATTATTTGCACATCTGCAAGTATTCCTCGTGCATATTTTATTTCTCTTGAAAATGTACTGTGAGCAACAGTTCTCCTCTGAATTGTGAAAATAAGATGGTGCACCTTGTGCTTTTACCTTTCTCTGTGCATTTCTCTGAATCAGCAGTTCTACTGTGAATATAGTAGTAAAAGTATTCTATTAAAATAATGTAGATGCCTTTAATGTACAGGCAGCAATTAATGTTCCTCCTAGATGAGATTGCCGTTTGGCTACTTTGCTTTGCTTCCTGGAAATATGATGAAGTGTGCTTTTAATATGCATGCATGAATTAGAGTGCCCATCAAAGTACAGTGTGAGCCTGTGTTTTGAAAGGATGTCCCTGAACTCTCCCCATGACTGAGCAAATCCAGGCACTGTGAGTTACTAGATCATGTTGTTAGTAAAGGCAGGATTGTAAAGGCCAAACTGCTCATTCATTGCTTGCAGCGATATGCACTTCATTAGCTATCAACCAGCTGGATTACTCATATGTAATCTTATAGTCATTTCCTTCTCTTTAGTAAATTTGATCACCCCCACATTCTGAAGTTACTTGGTGTGTGCCTGTTAAATGAACCTCAATACCTTATACTGGAGCTAATGGAAGGAGAGGATCTACTTAGCTATTTACAAGGAGCCAGAAAGCAAAAGGTAGGGTAAAGATCATGAGACTTATATTTTTAACCTGTAACTGCCCACAGTTTCTCAGTTTTTCCCTTCCTCAAAGGCCATTCTGATGTCCAGCTATTTCTGTACCTGCTAGGTCTGACTTGGGTTTTCCCTGATGCCCTGGGATCAGTGTTAAATGCTGACCTTGCATCCAGAATTCCTGTGACGACGGTTGAATGTCATTAGACCACAGATTCAAACTGTGTTTTCAGTTGTGAGATGTCTTCTGAATTTCTCTCTATGAATACCATGAACTGTTCTTTGAAAAGTGATCATAAATAATGGTGGTCATGTATCTGGTGCATTAGGCCTCATGGTGGGATGGGGTTGCCTTTGAATACAGCATTATCCTTACTGTGCTAGTCATAGTACAGGCATATAAGATACTGTCCCTGTGCCTATATCCTCAGATTGTTTAGAAGGAAAGAGGAGAAAAGAAGAAAGAATAAAAGTCTTCAGTTAAGTAAACTTTTTCGGTAATTAGAAAGCAGTTTAAGAATATGGATGGTAGGACTGTAGGTCAAAATGGCTTGACACAGAAATTTTATAGCATTATAGCAATTGTCTAGTTCATTTACACGATCAGATGAAATCCACAGTCAGCATTGAATTCTACTGAAATGTATATACATGTATTCTACTAGAATAATATATTATACTGATTAATACAGCAGGAAGCAAACCTGATTTGATAGTGGGAGGAAGTTTTCAAGGTCCCATTTCTTCCACTTTATTGAAGAATCAATTCTGAAGGACCTAGAATATTCTTAGCCCCCAGTCAAAGAACAGGATCTGTTCCCCTGCCTTGCAGTGCAGTGATTTGGCAGTTTAGCCTGCAGATAATTAGCATTCGCTCTGCAGATATACAGAGATTTTGCACCTGTGCTTTGCATGTTTTGGAAAAATCCTAATCATTTCAAATGAGGAAGCAATACCATCTTTGCATAGGGAGGTTGTCATTTTGAGTTTGTAAAGCTGGAAGACATTGCTAACTTCTGGTTTTGTTTCTTGTAGCTCCAGAGTCCCTTACTGACAGTGACTGACCTCTTGGATATATGTTTGGATATTTGCAAAGGCTGTGTCTATTTAGAGAATATCCATTTTATACACAGGTACAGAACTTATTTCCTTAGTCTTCCAAGGTTTACCCACAATATCAGAACTAATTATTTTACCTGGGAAAAAATGCCTAGAATGGTGTCACAATGTAACAGGGAAGGTGAGAGCACTGGACTAAGATTTAATGTTATCTTTTTCTGCTGAAAATCACCCACAGTTCTCTCACAAACTGGTGGGCTACTCTAAGATCAGAATCTAGGATTCATTGCACCCTAGGCAAGAATCATATCCAGGGCAACAAATAAAAGGGCAAGTGGGGAGATCCATTTACTCTCTTCATCTGCCTAATGGGTAGCTATAGAGGACACAGAGCCAGACTTTTCTCAGGGGTGCACCGGGAGAAGATGAGAAACAATAGGCACAAATTACAGCAAGGGAAATTAGATAATATTGTTCACAATGTGCAGGACCAATCACTGGAACAGGTTGCCCAGAGGGGCCATGACTTCTCCAGTCTTGAAGATATGCAAAACTTAACTGCATGAGGCCCTATGCCACTTGATTTGACCTCGAGGTAGGCACTGCTCTGAAGAGGGTGTTGAACCAGATAACCTTCAGAGATTATTCTGCAATGCTAACTCTATCCTCTTGTTTCTGCCTTACAAATCAGGGACCTGGCTGCTTGCAATTGCCTTGTGTCTGAGAAGGAATATAAGAGCTCCTCCTGCGTAGTAAAGATTGGTGATTTTGGACTTTCCAGAGATATATATAACAATGATTATTACAGGAAAAGAGGAGAAGGCCTACTCCCTGTCAGATGGATGGCTCCTGAAAGCCTTATTGATGGTGTCTTTACAAATCTCTCTGATGTCTGGTGAGTTATAGCAGCCACACACCTGGGGGAATAATCACACTAAATCCCACAGCAAGAAAATACTGGTTTACAGGAGCAATGATAAGGTTGTCTCTTGCCATCTCTAATAATATTTAGACTAAGGCAGATTTCTTCCTAAGCAATATTTCCATGATCTAATGAGAAGTTTCACACCATGACAGTACCTGCATGGATATATTTCTTAATGCTTTAGCTTTGGATTCTGGCTGGAAAGAGCTAGTGTCACTCAGTCAGACAATTTTGTTCTAGGCCCACAATGTCGGTTTTGCTTGACTGGGCAGTGAATTGACTGCCTGCATCCTGTTCCATTTTGTTTTCCATTAGGTTAATTGTAATTTCCTTCCTACAACCAAATACTTTCTCCCTACCATTTCACTCTTTCTGGTAACTTCTTTATTTTAAGCCCAAAATTCTCAGCATCATCAGGGGAAGGCCATAGCACTTTCTGTGGAGACTTACTTAAAGTGTGTATTTGGGTGGGTTTGAGTTTATGGTGAAAAAGCAGGGACCCACTGTCAGGAGCCACAGAAAAAAACCAAACCAAACCAAACCAGATCCGATAAACCTGAGATTCACAGAAGTTTAGATTTCAGCAGCCATGGCTACTCACAGCAGGCTAAAGCCCACCAATCTTGTCCAAGTCCTCAGCCCCTACAGCCCATCCATTTGACTGACACTCATATTTATCTAAGCAAGCCATTTAGTGCTCTGTACCGAACCAAATAGGGTGCTGATTGCTTTGTGAGTGGTACTTATGAGGACTTGTCTCTCTCCATTTCCAGTGATGCCTCTAGAGATTTCTAAACGTAAGCAAGGACATGCTCAACCAGAGAGTGGTGTCCAGGGAAGCTGTGGGCACTCAATGTCTTCTAAGATACATCTTAGTGAGTCTAGGGAAGTGGGTCAATTCTACACATTTATTTTAGCATGTGGGCTTATGTATTGACCCATGGACAGGAATATCAAAACCAGAACTACTGGGGAAAGTGAATGGTTGGTTGTAATGGATTGGGAAGGCTGCGCTAAAGCCATTTCAGAAGTTCGATATCTTGAAAGGATATGCTATCCCACCGTTGATCTACTTGGCAGACCAAGGTGACATGAAAGCCACATACCTAGAAACCCTGGACTTGGTAATTCAAGCTGTTGTCAAGGAGTGGTTTCATGTGCCGTGAGTACATGTGACACCATCTTATATTCCAGCACCCAGGATGGAGGTCTAGATATTACCAGGCTCTTGGGATTGATTCCCAGTGTACAGGTCCGAAGACTACACAGAATTGGACAGTCTTCATATGAGATGATAAGAGCAGTGGTTCATCAAGAGGGAACTGAGAAAGAATTTGAAAAATTGTGGATTGCAGCATGAAGAGACAAGGGAATAATTCCAACCAGAGTGTGGTTAAGGTGATATCTGAGGATCTTGGCAGTGAGAAACCAGCCTTGGAATGGGAGATACCTGCCCCAAAGTAATCTTTCCAAGACCCTGTAACTGGCAGAAACAGAGTTTGAGAATTGGACCACGTTTGTTTCCCAGGGCCATGGAATTGCCAGCTTTGAGAAGGATAAGATCAGTAACAACCAGTTAGAATTTTATAGGGGCATTCCCCACAGGAACCTCATCACCGCATTACAGCTAAGAGCCAGTGTCTACCTGACAAGAGAATTTCTAGCAAAGGGTAGGCAGGAGAGTCAAATTAAGTCTTGTCAACATTGTCATGTGGAGAATGAGTCCTGTATACACCTTATTGGATACTGCCCAGCGATACAAGAGGCTAGGGTCAAAAGACACATGAATTTTTGGTGGAGGAGACTAAAAAGAAGGACTGGGTAGTATTCCAAAAGCCACTGCTGAAAGATGAACAGAATAAATTAGATAAACCAGACCTGGTATTCGTTAAAGGAGACCAAGCCCCGGTAGTTGACAACCTGATTAGATATGAGAGTAAATCAACATCTTTGGTGGATGCAGTGGTGGAAAAAGTTAAGAAATATCAACACTTAAAAGACCAAGTTCAGGAACCGACAAACTCAAAGATTATTAAATTTATGGGATTTCCATTAGGTGCACGTGGAAAATGGTATCAAGGCCACTACGAGTTATTGAAAGAACTAGGACTCTCCAGTTCCTGACAGGAAATGTTAGCTCGTCTTTTATTGAATTGAGCATTGTTCTCTTCAGTGGACATTGTGTGTATGTTTGTTAGTCAAGCACGAACTGTTGTAAGATCTTAATGATTTAATGTATTGTAAATGTGTTACCTAATGACGTTTAAATAAACTGATTCTTCTTTTCTATCTATCTAAGTCAGGAGCTAGAAAAGCCGAGGGCAACCAAAACATAAATAAGAGGGTGGTAGTATGTAGGGATGACATGGGGCTCGGAATCATGATGTGTCATCTATCCTGCCAAAGACAAATCACCATTTTTTGCCAAAGTGGACAGGCCACCTATACTTAACCCAGAAAAGGAACATGTATAATTTTATATATATTCAATAAATAGCTATTCCAGAGGCTTGCTTAAGGATGTATGAATGGTTTCACAAAAAAATTAAAACGTCTTACTCCTAATTTTTGTAACTGAATCTTATTCCTAGGTTAGAGACATTTTAACTGTTGATAGGGAGATTGTTTGTGATCACTATGGTAATTAATTTTTGTGTGTGTTTTTTAGGGCTTTTGGAGTCTTAGTGTGGGAAACATTAACTTTGGGTCAACAGCCATACCCTGGTTTCTCTAATACAGAAGTTTTACGCCATGTACAATCAGGAGGAAGACTGGAATCTCCAAATAATTGTCCTGATGACCTGTAAGTTAATTTATTTAAATATTGCTGATAATATTTATAAGAAACAAGAGGCTTATTGCCAGGTGGTCATCATTTTGAATACTACTTATGCCCATGCAGAGTTCAACATCCCCCACGTTTCTTTTCAGATAAAACAGCTAGCACTTGCAGCTGCCAACCTGCTACTAATTACCAGCAGTGCAGCCTGCATATAAGGACTTAAATGTTGAAGTTGAAAGGTGGATACTGGTCTTTTAAACTGGTTTTCAGAGATAATATAAAGTCAGTCTTGGGCATGAATCTGGTAGTAATGTGATAACTGGCTAAGAGTACCTGATGGTATTGGTTAAAAGTTAAGATGGCTCTAAGAAAGAATTTACTGGTCCCTGTACCCCATGTGTGTGATAGCAGATATAACTGGCTTTCTCATTGGTAGTTGCAGGAATTAGGCTAATATTAGGACATATGTGGAAAATAAACTGTGCTCTCTTTGCAGATAAAACTGCCACAAAAGCTAATTAGAAAAGCTGAAGCAGTACAGGAAAAGGGAAGTCTGCACTTCTGGTTAGTCTTTAGTTGAGCTGGATAAACAAAACTTTTAATTTCCAATTTCCTCTTAAGCACAAAATTTGGGTTTAATTGCAAAATTCTTATAAGGAAAAGAATAAAATGAATACATATAGTGGATCAAACCCATACTGGCCAGAGGTGTATAAGGGAGGAAGGTGAACTTGAGCCCAGTGATCCCTAAGTTTTATCTAACTTAATGTCTCAATTCCTCTATCACCTACTCTGCATAAGAAGTCACAGCAATGCACTTGACAGCTGGGCCTACAAATGGAAGGAGAGGCTACTTAAAGTGCACAATTCTTACTCTTGGGGCTGAGGAAATGGCATGAGAAAAATTCTGTGATTGGCAAGCCTGGATATCTGTGATAGGTCTCACATCAATTACCATGTTCTGAGTTCCAGAGAGGGTGATTATTTATCATTATGTAGGTGTAGCTGAAATACCATATTAGCAACAACAACAACAAAAAAGTAACCTTTAGCACTTGGAGGAACTAGAGAACTGAAGAGGTTAGGGTTTTGTTTTAAGTACAGAGTGAAAACTGGAAGTCACAGAACAAATGACAGCCCAAAACAATTCCAGTTTCAATATTTTCTGCTGAAAAAGGTTTCCTGACAGCTGTCCTGTGAATAAAAAAGCATAGGAGGTAATGTATATCCATGTAGTTTGATATTCAAGCTCACACAAAGGCTCATAAGTTGCTTTTAAAATAAGTGACCAGATCTTCAGAAGAATAAAATAAACTTTGCTTGAAATGATTTTTGAGGTCCCAGATTTTAAATTTAGCATAGCAGGTAGGTCTTAAACACTGGTGTGCCTGTTGTAACTTGTAGGATCAGGACCTAATAGCAGTAACATAGTTTTTGAAAGCCAAGGGGCTGAATGGGCCCTTAGACTCTTGTGCCATCTTTTATCTCCTTTGGTGAACACTCAGCACCTGCGTGCAGCTTCTGTCAGTTGCATAAATAGCTTTTTGATACTTTGTTAGGTCATTAATGGCATGCTGGGATTCTTGACATTCCTGCTTCCCTTCTTGTGGTTTTGAACCTGCATCAGGACATCAGCAGTCAGTAATTGTCTCCTCAGCACTTTGGCTTGCTCATTGTCATTTAACAAAACAAACCATCACTGATAGGAAGAGAGTTCAAAGGCCAAACTACTTCAGCTGAGAAGTGTTTAGGAATCTGTGCTAGGCTTACACTGCAAGGGCAAGTAGGGCTGACACAGAAACCTCGGGGTGTAAAAGCACTAAGGAGGTGGGATTGGGGATTTTTGGCAGGGGGGAGAAATTCTCCCCCTTGCCTCCGCAAGATGTTACTCTAGGGAATAACCATCCACTTTCCTCCAAAGAAGTGTGGATAGATAAAACTCGGTAACGAATTGGAAAAGGGGCTTGGGGTTCTGTAAATGAGCCACATTTATTGAAATATGAATTAGATGTATGAATGACACTACTTTTGCAGTTAGAGATCCACATCTGGCACAGCCACGTGGGTGTGAGGCTTGCACGCAAGAGTATGCCAAATTTTGATCGGAACTGAGCTAATTTAACATAGATCCTGGAAGCCTGTAGATTGCAGTCAGGAGAACTTGTACGAGCATGGTGCCACTTTCTGCCTTGAAGCTTGAAGGTTTCACCAAATGCTCACTCCCATGCAAAGTAACACAACGGAGTTTGATGAAGAAACTCTAGTTTGGTAACGAAAAACTTTTACTTTTTGGTTCTGGTGAGGGTGGGAGAAAAGAAGGACTCGCTCAGAATGCATCAGATGAAGGCAGGGGCTCCTCTTCACCCCAACAAATTTTCTTCTAAGAAAATCCCCACATCAGTTGTATTTTCCATCTCGTGTGAGAAAGAATTGGTAATGTCTTGCAGCTTCTGTGCATTAAAGCACATTTCAGGAATTGTTCACTTTCAGCCTCCGGTATTTTATAAGGAATATTATTCCAGGCTCTCAAGTTCTTATTTGTCCCATGTACGCAGCCCTATTGGACATATGGTTATTAATTGTCCCACTCAGATAAAACACAAATGTGAATTGTAGGTGTGTAGGCGTGTATCTAGGTGTACAGGCTAGTTCTTAAAACTAATGTAAACCTTTAGCTGATGTTGTGTTTGAATCTGTTATTTTTCATTTCTTCCTGAAAGGCTTTCCCCATGAAGTGGGGGAATCCTCTGAGTCTCTTCCTCATACTGAAGCGATGCACTATTTGCTAGCCCATGTTTGGCTCCCAAGGAAATATAGGAATGTGCTCAAGCTGTCATTCATGTACATCTTGGCATATTAACCTGGCTTTCACCCTCTTCACTGGTCTCATCCTGATGCATTTCTGGGCCAGTGAAAGTTTATGCCATGTGACTTAAAACTTTGGATGTCACAACACGCCTTGAAAGCTAAATATCATGCCACAAATAGCTGTCCATGCAAAGTTTACAGATATATTCTGAGACAGCATGAAAGTTTTTGTCATTAGAAACATAAAGCCTATCTGAATTAAATACTTTGTGAACAATATCAGTTCTATCTTGTATTAATATTCTAAGCCAGCCAGCAAGTAATTCGATTTAGGAAATAAGAATATGGAATATAATTAAAATGAGAAAATTCCAGTTCTGAATGTTTTGGCAGCAATGAAATATCCCCACTCAGTAACAAAACTGAACAGCTTTATAAAGCAGATTATCCAACAAAAAATTGGTTATTTAGAAAGACAGTGATTTTTCTTAGGAATATAAAAATTTTCAGAATCCACAATTGTCATGTTCTTCTTTCATAAATGAAAAGAGGGTAGAGCAAGATTGTATATAAGGAAGAAATTTTTTATGATGAGGCTGGTGAGGTTGCCCGGAGAAGCTGTGGATGCCCCATCATCGTAAGTGTTCAAGTCCAGGTTGGATGGGGTTTTGATCTGGTGGAAAGTGTTCCTGCCCATGGCAGGGGGATGAACTAGATGATATTTGAAGGCCTTTTCCAACCCAAGGCATTCTATAACTCAATGACTTACGTATCATTTCCTGTTTCTTTCTCCCTCTGTTGGCCTATGGCTGGCTGTTTCTTCCTTTCCATTAGAGAAGCAGTGTACTCAGTAAGCTTTTTTACTTTATTGCTGCACCTTGCACAAGGCTCTGCTCAGGAGAGTCCAAGCGCTAACCTGGTAGAGCACAGCACCTGAAGTCATGTTTTTTTCTTGAATATCCTACCAAGAAGCATAACCAGAAAGCAGATTATTTGGCTCCCAGCATCCAAAGCTGTCTTTCGAATTCAATGTGACAGACACTTTGCTGGCAGCAGAAGGAAAACCAGAGTTATTTCACCTCATTTTTGAGTCCTGTTCAGTACTTCTCCCTCTGTATTTCCAGTGTCATCAGTAACTAGTACACCTGAACGTAAGTGAGGACATGAAGTGATTGAAAGGGTTAGGAAGTCACTAGCACTTTTTAGATTCTTAAAATGGATTTTCAACATTTCATTAGATCCTTTTGAAAAGACAGAATCACTATGTCCAGCTCCACAACCATGTAATACAGGCTGATGAAAAGTGGTTCTGAAACAATTTTTATACTCACATTTCTCACTCAATCAAAATATTTTATTCAAAAATATCATTGAAAAATCAGAATTCAAGAGATTTTTCCCACCTGTCACCAAGGGTTTTGTAAAACACCCAGTTGTGGTGAAGGACAGCAGTCTCACTTTTAAGGTGGGTAAGTGTGGATCTGACTAAGCCAATTCATTTCACATAACTCAGTAACGCCTGGTATCACATAGCAGCAGGTCTGGGAGGCTGTTTGTCAGGGGAGGATTTGAACTTAGGGCTTAGAGGTGAATACTCCACATTCCAGTAACAGCTTCCTGAACTGGCCTTTCACTGGCTGATCAAATGCTGCTCTCTGGTTTAGAGACCATAAAACCCCCGTCCACTCCCAACACTTAGCATATCCAGGTGCTGGCTATGTTTTTGTTTTCAGCCTGGCTCCCCCTGGCTTTTGTAGGATTTGGTATTGTGTAGCCTGGACTCACCTCAAGTAAGCAATATAAATCAGCCCTATCCTTTAGACAAACAGGAGGGGCAGTCTTCCACTGAATGGCACAGAGAGTGTTGTGCAAGGTGGGCTAGGATCCCTGCACCCAGATGAAACTTATACCATTTTCGCCTTTGATGGGAAAACTTACTCCTATTTAGTTTGGTCTGGAGGCAGAAGAAGTCTCAATTAACCCTCTCTGTGCTGGAGAGGGTGCCCTGAACTTCCCCTAAATTTGAGGGAGCATGAGTTGAAGGAGGATTAAATAAGATGATAGTTTCAAGTTCATTTCTGGTTTTAGACATATTTTTTTTTTCCCGTGAGAGAATTACCTCCTTGTCTGCTTTCTTAGAAAATATTGGTGACTTCTTCTGTGAGAGCAGATATTAATGGCAAATGTGTCTTTTTTTTTAATATTATAGCTGTTCCCAAGCTCAAAAATATCTGTCTTTGATAAATAAAGCATTCATAGTGAGTATTTCTGACAACTGATCTTTAATCTGGTTTTCCATCCCTCAGCCTCTGATGATAACCTTTGTACCACATATGAAGTTTTTGGAAGTTGAAAATCTAGGCCAAACTTGCTTCCACTGTTCTTCATCTACTACCTTGAAGACAAACAGGCAGGAACTGGAGTCCTCAACCATGCTTTTGAAGGTGAGTCTGGGCCAGCACCTGCTGTCCCCATGGTCTCTTCCCTGTGAACAAAGTGGGATTCAACAGTTCTCTTTGCTGCATTTGTCACTGCCTCAAATTCTCTGCCTATAAAATGGGAACAGCAAAGATTTACCTCTCTCATAATGAACTTGTAAAGATTTATTAAGTGCCATTAGGCATGAAGCATTAGGTAAAGCACATAGAAGATTACCAAGCAAAAAGACCCCTATGAGGTTGCAACTGAGCCTGCCTCACAGAGATATCCAGCTTGCATCTAAATTTTTTACACTTCATGACCCTGTTCCACTAAAGTAAATGCTTAAATTCCTTGTACAGCCAGGAGAGCTTTAGAAGACTTCCAGGAGGAAATCTGTTCCAATTTCAAAGACATCTACTTCCTCTCCATCAGCTAAACATGGCAGTTAGGCACATACTTTAGGAGTACTGATTCAGTAGTTGCCTGAAAGTGAGGCATAAATTAGGTACCTAGGTAAGGCAGCCTTTATCCTAGCCTGAACTGTGATAGCTCCTCCCAGAAGCCACACCATGCCTGTGCTCTGCACACTGTGAAAAAATAAAACAAAGTGATGCTAGGGAAGATATACTTAAGACATGGGACACAACAAAGCCCAGCTATATAAGAACTTTCTTAAGGTTGTGAAGACAGGAATTAAAAAAAAATAGGCGATGCTAGATTTTAAGTTGTCTGTGCAACTATGTCCAAATAATCTAAACATGTAAAGGAACATTCCCGACTGGCTAAATCTTGAGAAAAAGTGAAGTCTTAGTAAACAATGTGATCTGAAAATCTGCAAAAAGAAAGTTTTATCAGTTGAAATATTTAACTTTTATTCCACAGGGTATTGGGGTTTTTAAAATTGTAACCTGTTTGCATGCTGTGGTTTTCTAATGAAAAATATTTCCTGTTAAAAGAATTACTTTGCACTCCAAAAAAGCAAAACCTAGTTGTTTCTAAAATATCCAAAGGTTTTGGTTTGTTTTGATTTTTTTTTTCTTCACAAAACATTGTTGAACTAGGGACTCACCCTGCTTCATAAATAATTTTGTTACATCAATATTTTGTGATTTCCTAAAAACTTCCTGATCCATTCCAGGAATGACGCAGTACTCAATTGCACAACTACATAGTAATTTTTCTACAGGATTCTACCTATATTCAGTTCACTGGCACTGTCCAATGCTCAGTTAATGATAGTCTATTTGATATTTTGTTAATCTTTATTATTTGGTGTAGCTTTACAAATGTCAATTTATCCCCATTGTGATTTCTCTCTATGCCAGATACAGTCTATGCATGACATTTATATGTCATTACAAGACTAAAGAATTTATCAAGACATGATGGGACCAAAGTAAGCCAGCACTGATAACCTATCATTTAATGTTTTTTTAACTCATTTTGCACCCTTATGCTATAATGAAAAGCTTTGTGTATTTGCATGCAGTGTAATTTCCTAGTTTCTTTAAGGGCATCTTTGCTCTGAATATTGGAGCTCAGGAAAGAGATACTTGATCTGGCACAAATCTAAGCCTGGCATTAGCTCAGGGGAGGAGTACAGCCAGTTAATTAGGCACTATGCCCGGGCTAATAGGCCTTACATTTTGGATAGACTTTATCTCACCTAACTGCAGCTGTCTAGAAGCTTAGGGTCTTGTCTAAGGTACTCTTATAGATATCTCTGTAGCCAGGAGCAGAAACAGACATCTCCAGAGAGTGACCACTCCTATGTTTTAGGCATGTATCATAGCATGAAAGGGATCCCCTTTTCCCATTCTCTCTGGTGATGATTTCTGGAATCTAGGTGACTCACCATATTCGACTTGGATACAGCATCTTGGACTAGATGTTTAATTTTCAGATGGCTACAGGAACACAACATCCACTGGACAAAGGGCTCTACTGATTTGACTGCTTGCGTCTACTCCTGAGCTAGTGTGGCTTCCTAGCTTAGACGTTTTTGCTCTGCGTTCCCTAACAACACGGTTAACAGAGACATGAAAACTAAGGGAGTTAAGAAATTCTTGTAGCATTACATCAATATCTGTTAAAATCTTTAGCAGGGCTGAAATTTTAAATACAAACCTGCCCTTCTGCTGCTTGGAGTTGGGGAAAGGGGCTGGAAAATAGGTTGTCATCCTTTTGGTGGAGCAGGCCTGGCACAGATGTAACATGCAAGGATTTTAGTTTCAGTGCAAGTCTCTGCTTAGCATGTGCCAGCTAAGCATGATCTTTCCCCTGCTGTTAACCTGCTCAATCTAGGCAAATCGTTACTTTCACTGGGGTGACAAATATGTATTCTTAATGTAAAAAACATTATTTTTGCCAAAATTTCAGGTTCTGCCACACAGCAGAAAGAAAGGTCATGGAGAAAAAGCCACTGCCTTAGTTGTTTGCCAGGGACAAAAGTAGTGTTCTTAGAAATGGCTGAGTTATTGAAAAGGAAAATATGGAGTGAGGCTTCCATGAAAAGTTTCTAGTTTGAATGGTTAAAATTTGGCAAAACAGTTTACTACTGAAAAGGTGGTTGTATAATGGACTTTTAGGGTAGTCTTAATAATAGTGGTACTCCATAATGTACATTATATTCAGGGAATCTATTGGTGGTTGTCACTTTTTAAATCAGACTCCATTAAGCCTGTATAATAACGTAGTTGGTAAAATCTGGCCCACTGTGGTAAGCAGGGCAATTCAATGCAGACAGACCTTTGGCAAAAGCTCTCAGAGCCAGCCTGTTTCGCTCGGCACACTCTCTCCATGAGCCTTACCCTTTTGCCCACCAGACGCCCTATTCCCTCTTGTGGCTTCCCCCCATTCTTTCCTTTCCATAGGCTCTGCCCAGCTGTTGTTGCCACAGACCCACTGCTGGATCTGCATTGGGATGGAAAGACAAAGCAACTGTTTTCATGCTTCCATTCAATGTTTTCATGGTTCAGTTCTCGAAACTCCTCCTTAATTTCCCCTCAGGCTCATCTGGTGGTTTTCATACAGGGAATGTCCATCAGGAAACTGTATAGCTTGAATTTTATTCATCGACATATCATCCTTTCATGTAAATGTATTTTAAAAGACTAAACGCTTGATAACCTCTACACACGTCTCTATAATGGACATACTTTTTTTCTCCATATATTCATAGCTGACCTCTAGATTATCACTCTTTCCCCACATACAGTCTTTATAAGCCCATTAAAATGTTATGCTGCATACTTGACCGAAGGCCTAGAGTCCTGGTGATGTCTTAACGTTGCTGGATTATCCTGATCAGGAACACATGCATGTCAGTCTTCTGTAGCTCTCCAGCCTTAAATTAAATAAACATTTTTTTCTGCCTGCAATGTAAATTTCACACAGCAGAGTTCACTGAAAGGTAAGGTCCAGAAGCGCAATTGATTTAAGCAAGAACCGGCTATTCAGGTTCTAGTCGGGCTTCCTGGCTAAAATGCATGCTACGTTTTGACCCTGACATAAACAGTTTGGGGCATGGAATATGTCTCAGTCTGTGACTTGAAAAACACTGTATAATAAGCAAGCAATTTTTAAAATTTGGATTCATTTTTAGCTGGGACTATGTGAAGTACTTCTTGTGGTTGTATAGTAGTAGGAAGATGACAGCCAAAACAAATTATCCAAAAGACTGTTCCATGATGGATTGTCCTGGACAACATTTTCCAAAAATGTTATGCGGTCATTGGCCTTTGTGTGTAATGAAACTCCTGTCATGAGCCTACCGCCAAGAAATGCTTGCTCTTACCAGGAGACTTGGTTCCAAAAGAAAGAGCCAAATGTCAGGCAAAGTGAAATGACAGGACTCAAAATAACTATGATACTTAACCCTACATGGATTCCTACATCTTCCAAATTCAGTTGAGCCTTACCTACTTGCGGGTAGCCACACCTTTAGCAGGTCTGTACCTGCTGTTGGTGCTATTTCATAGGGGCAACAGCTGGAAGACGTTAGATTTTCTCAACAACATTAATGCTGGTGCAGTATGACACACAGATTGCAAGTGTGGGTGAACTAATACAAACAGTATGTTAGTGGTCTGGACAGCACGCCAACAGGATAGCATGGGGATGGCAAAAGGGACACTGGCTTTGTTATTGCAAGAGTTACCTTCTAAAGGAGGCATCGAGAGGCAATAAATGCCTGAGCAATACCAGCAGCTCCTGGCACTGCTGCTTCAGAAGGGAGAGAAGCAAACTCAGGACCAGGAATGGGTCTACCAGCTTAGAGTTTTTCCTTCTTGCACTTACAGCCTTTCCCAGGACACTGATCATGGGCATTAAGTAGCATTAACAGCATTTTTTTGAGTGAGGGAAGCACTCTCCAGCTGGAGGACTGAGACACCAGTGAGTTTTAAATCCAATGGGAAGTGACTGAGCGGAGGCCCTGTCACCGGAGTCCCCATTCATTGCTGAAAGATAGGCTGTTCTTTCCCCAATTTCAAGAAGTACAAATGAAACCTCATGAATCAGCATGCAAACAGGATGGCCCTGCATTGCTGTAAAAATAACCAGTCCATCTATTTTCAGACATAACTTTTTACATTTGTACATACAAGACAGTGTTATATTTTTTTGGGTCCCAAGCGTGCCCCTTTACGGATGGAAACACCTGTTTGTTTTGGCAAACGCCTTTGTCGACATCAGACAACTGGGCATTAAGCAGCTGGAGCGGGTCCTTGCCTTTATGACCCAGGAGGACTATTCTTATCAGTGCTGCTCCCCACAGTCTCTTTTGGACCTATAAGGAAAAAATGTCTTATTGCTCAGAAGCTGTGACACAGCAGCACACTCTTACTGCTTGAAGTGCCTCCTTGGGTGAGAGGAGATGCAGGGCAGTTGGAGGTAGCCTGAGGAAATATAGGGCAAAAGACTAAAGACTAAAAAGAAACACATTTGGCCTCAAACCCATATTTTTAAAATCCCTAAGCTGGAGATGTTGCTTGAAAAATGTGGGAAGATAAAACAGTTAGAATTTTGTAATGTTTCCTTTTTTCACTTTTCTTTCCAAAGCCACTGACTCAGTGTATTTACTTTTTTTCAGCAATTAAGTTACTTGCTAAAAATACCACTTCTTTTTTTTTTTTTTTTAAATCTCAGTGCAAAACTTTGTATTGAAGGGATTTGATATTAAAGTCTGGAATCAATGATTTCACCATTTATATAACTATAAAAATGATAACTGTATTTATATGCCTGCCTCTCTGCTGGCTGAGCAGTACCAGTTTGCTGTTCCCTGTCTAAGAGTGATTGGTTTATTTTCCTAAAACAAGCTACCTTTTAAAAACTATTCTGCGCACCTCTCTGAACTTAATCACTTGGACAAACGGAAGCTTCTCTAAAGCAGATGTGTTGATAAGAGACATTTTTAAAACCTTGTATCTAGTCTCCTTTGTATTTTTCTGAAATTCAGTAATCCTCTTCCCCGCTTAGCTTAGTGAGTGGCTGACCCAAAGCCAGCAGAGGTCAGAGAAAAGGCTTCTTCCAAAACAGTGAGTGGTTGCAATGCTGCAGGAAAAGGGGGACTGGGTGGCGTGATCGTTTCTTATTTGTGCCCTAGACAAATGGTGTTTGATTCCAGAGAGCGCACATGAGCCATATGATACTGCAGGGAAAGTCATGCTAGTATTTTTCCTTGGACTAAGGAAAAAAAAATCAGATGGTATAATGTTATGAGCTGACATTTGTGTAGTACGGGTGTATAGATGTAAGCGACTAAAATTTAGGCACTGCATTTATGCTGTCCGTCTAGGCTGTTTGACAGTCACCAGAGAGTTGCAGACGCATTCAGGGGATGTTATTGTGTAAAGGTAAGAATGTGAAATAAGCATCTCCACAAGGGGACTTATTCCTCCTTTCCCTCTCTGTTGACTGTTAAGGCAGCCTAGGCAAGGAGCTTAAACTGGACACATAAGATCTGGGTGATTAAAACTTATTAAAATGAATCCTGCTTTGTGACCTGGAAAAGAGGGGTGCTTTTCTATTTATATAGCCTTATTGTATTGCAACAAATGTGGGACTGACTTTTTTGGTGCTTTTATATTCTAAATGATAATAAACAAGATAATAAACAGGTTTATATCTGTATTTCCCAAGACAGCTTCTTGCACTCAGAGGTCTCAGTCCACAGATCTCTGAAAAATCTATTAAAATAAGTAGAAAGACAGGCAGCTGATGCTTCAAGCAGTTTAGTGCAGTGGAAATGCAGGATGAGCAAAATCCTAATTTTTAGCACCTTTAGCGTCTGACAGGATAGCAAAGCTTGGTGAGTCGTCCTCAAACCATGCAAGATCATATGCTTCATTAGACAGGAAACACAGATATATCTTCACTGATATATAATACAGAGTGGAGTATTAAAACGGATATATATTTGTTCTATTTATATTCTTACTGGCAATGCGCAGAAATGGAAACACAGCACCTCCAGCTCCAGGTGGCCAGCAGGTATCAGGAAAATACTCCCTACACAGGAACTATCTCCTTGAGCTGACCAACATAGCTGAGGTGGAGAAGTCAGGGTTCAATAGCCACCTTTTTCACCCTTAACAATGATATGTCATCAAGCGCTTCTTTTGACTGTGTTCACTGTGGGCTACATCTTTCAGCCATGCCAGTAAGTCAGCCAGTCTCTTGCTTGCTACCACATACATTGTGTGGCAGGGACAAAGGGCCGAGTATGTATGAAAAAAGCAAGAGGATATTAGTGGGAAAAAGTAAATGTGGCAGCACATCTAAATACCTTACCATATTGAAGGTGCTAAGCATCATATGGGATTGTGTTACCCAGAATTAGTAACATCTCAGACTGGCTACTTAGCTGGTGTAAATCAGTGGCATCCCACTGCTTTCCGTAGAGCTTTCTTAATTTGCTCTAGCTGAGGATCTGGCCCTGAAATAGCTGTAATAGAAGATCACTATCTCTAGATCAGTTTGTTCAGTCTCTACCAATTGGCTTTTCTACTGCTTTTTTTTTCTTCTTATATGTTGTCACCTTCTGAACTTAAAGTCCCAAAAAAATCATCTGCTTATCAAGACATCATAAAAATTTGCACCCTTCCAGGCAGGACTTCAAAACATGTTGTAAGCCCACACAGCCTACGGAGCAGGCAAGGAAAGACACTCTGCAATTGTGAGGCAGGATACATGACCCAGCTCGGTACCACGGCTGCCCTGCGGCAGGAAGCAGCCGACTGAAATGCTGAGATTGGGAGGGGGGAAGCACAGATTTTATCAGGTTAGGACCAGTATCCTCAGAGGATGCTAAGCAAGCAAACTCCATCCCTCGTTAGCATGAGTCAGGCGATCACAGTTTCTTGTGTCAATTAATGCGGGGTTCTCTAGAGTGAGCTTCTGCCTACCCCTGGAGAGATGCGTTGTAATTAGTTTACCTGCAGTTTGGCTCAGATGTTGTGCTTTAAGCACACCACGACTAGGAAGAGTGTCCAGAAAGGTCAAACCTACATGCATTTAAGACCTGAAACAGGTATCTATGCAAGTACAGTGCTGAGCTTTGAACATGCCATTTTAGTTACTGGAAGCAGTCTACCTGAGAGAGCACAGAGCTCAGTGGGAACCTGCTTCTCAGCAGAGGACTTCTCAGCCTGTACAAAGCTCTAGACTGCCAGAGCTAGCCTGCCTCATGTCCTGAGGTAGGTTGTTTAAAGTGAACGTGGGTAACTCTACACTCATGCAGCAGTCCACAGTGTAGACAACCCCTCAGGATTTAAGCGTTTGTAGTTAACTCCCCAGCACGACTTCAGATTCCATGAAGGTGTTCCTTGGACGCCTCCTCTCGGGGTGTTTTGTTGGCTCAGCCAGGATTTGCTTGTGAAATCTGAGGGGATCACATCACATGGTTTATCCTGCATTTACTCACGTATAACCCAGCAGGACCATACATCAATCAACTAATTTTAGCAATGTTAAAACTGAAGAGAAAAGAATGATATCTCATGAATACACTGACCTGCCTCCCCACTCGAGCTTCTCTCTATCTTCCTTCAAATTCTTAATGTTTTCTGGAAGGGGCTTCCAAAGGTTATTCAGAATTTTTTGCATTGGCTTGTGGCTTCCCGGGGTGTTGGTGGTGCTTCTAGCTCTCACATTCCTGGGGGAATTTCATGAAGTATAATGATTTTAAGTATCATCTATCACCATCCATCATATACCTAAGTGAGCAAAACTTTTTTGCTTGCTGTGCTGACTTACATGAGAGGCAAGCATTGTACTACATAACTTGACATCTTTGCATAGATTTTTTGGCTTATACAGCAGAATGGTGCTAAGCTTTCATTGGTGCTGGACACTGCGCTAAGAGGTGACACAACAGTGGAGGAAAGGGCACTTGTAGTCAAAAATCTCATCGTGAAAGTGGCAGTGTAGCTTATATGTATCATGTCATAGGAGAAAGGGCATCAGCATTATATTCTTCCTCTGTCTTCGGATAGGGTGAGAATATTCTGTAAAAATAGTCTTTCTTGCTTATTTTGTCCCCAAAGCTCCAAAAGTAAAACCAAGGAAAGGTGTTTGATTTTTTTAGCTCATTTTCTCTATAATGAGAAATGCAGTAGGGCATAGGCTGAAAAGGATTATAATATTTTATGTATTCTGTAGTTCTTCAGACCTATTGGGGAAAGAATTAGTAATGTATCTATATATCTGGTAAAAATATCTCAGTGACCTCATACTCACATTTGTGTAAACATCACCTCATCAGTTCCAGATACTTATACAGGAAACAAATCTGAATGCTCCTCTAGTGTTCTATACTTAGGCAGGTCAGCCGGCATATGTCTGGTCTGTAAATACCCAGTTTTACTTGGGTCCGTATTTTAAGGCTTCTCTCCTAAGAGTTTGCTGCAAACATGCCCTCAGCATTTGCCAGTGTGCCTTTTCCAAAGCAACTTGCCCCTGAGGGTCCCCATTAAAAGCTTTATTAAACAAAAACCAAACACAAAGAAGAGCGGTACTGGTTGCTAAAGGCTTAGTCAGGATTGAATTACTAAATATTGCCATAATAGTCGTGAACTAACAAAGTGAGTATCAAATGATTTTTCGTAGCTGTCAGTCATCATGGTATGCGACCACAGTTTGCTCTATGTCCAATCCCCATCTCGCTAACAGGTTTCTAAACCTGAAAAATTCTCCTTCAGTCTTTTCCTGATAATCTTTCCTAATGGACTTTAGCATGTGGAACAGACTTCCGACTTTATAGCTCGGGGGTGTATGTGATTATAGTGGCATAATAAATTGTACGTTGCCTGGTGCAACAGCACAATGCTTGCGATTCTTTTGAACAGATAGCCCTGAACGTCACGTGCTTCGTTTTCCAGTTGTGAAGTAAAATAAGGAGGGAGTGTAATAAAAGAAGGTACATGTTACAAAAATAAATGCAAATAAAAGTAACAATTATAGCTTGAGCCTTCGGTTAATATTTTTTACATTCTTAAAAAGATATATCACTGGCAATAGGTTTCAGGCAACTCTGTATATGTGAACAACATTAGATTAAGGGAAAAATATGAAGTTTTTAGAAATGGGAAAAACACGCTGGACTGTGAAGTTCAAGCTTCTAGAAAGACAGAATATTACAAGTCCCCTAGAGAGACAGTATATAATGATTTAGTAGGTAGAAAACTGCCTATGTTATAGGACTCTTTAGCAGTAGTATTACCAGGGTTGCACATTAAAATCATGTTGGCTTTATGCAGGCTCTCTTTACTACCAAAAGAAGCAAGCCACGTATTCATAACCGTATTGCTGCCTGTGGAGGTATGAATATGAAAATAAATTTGAATCATCAGCCACTCTTTATGTGGCCACCAGACCAACTTTCTCCAACAGCTGTCTGATTTTGTTTGCTTTCTAATACTACATGTATGTCACTGGGATGTTGTCTTTGGTTTTTTTTTTAAATGCAGATAGTGATGTTCCATGTGCAGATTCGGACAGTATTCTTTCAGCCACGCTAATGGAAACAAGGGATCAAGAGGGCTTAAATTATTTGGGATTCGTCAAAGAAGGCAGCTAAGATCAAGGAAGCATCAGTTCAGCTGAACTTATGTAAGTCTGGTTCCCTCTGTTTGGAAGAAAGAGGGAAAGAAGAGAAAAGCTCTACCAAAGAAGATGTAAGCCAAGAAAAATATTCTGCACATCGTCATACTTTCAGAGATTTCTTTAAAAAACCAGCAACTCTCTAAAACACTAAAACTACCAGAAAATACCATAAGGTACTGAATAATGTGTAGCAGAATAAGACAGCAATTATGTATCTTTTGATTTTCTGCGTGTTATGATTTGAGTGTTTCACTGGAGAGAGTTTAAGGGAATAAAACATGTAATCAGGCAGCAAATGGTTTTACTGTGGTGTTGATTAAACTTAGGCAATCACATATGCCTCAGGCAGAGGCAGTCCTTCCAAAAAGGGAGTACTGATAGGCTGTTTCAAAGAAGGGAGCAACTTTCTAATGAAAAGAAAGAACAGTTGAAATCTAGCTTTGTTGTGCACAAACAAGATTTTACAAATTGAAAAACTGACATAAATTCTCGTTACATTTTTAGGAACTCCGAGTCAGAAAGTAATTGAAAAAGGGTGACTGGGTTGTGCACTGCTGGGGATAGTCTATTTCACTATTTAATTTAAACAAATACTTACAGTCATCTTGAATGCTAAGTTGCACAGCGATTGATCTGTGAATCTAGACAGTCTTGTTTTTTTACGTTTCTCTTCCTTTCCCTTTTTAATGTTCACCATCCTCGCTTATTTTTTATCAGACTGGGTGAAGGGAGATACTTTTCCTTGATGCATTTGGAGATCCAGTCAAAGTATATAATAAAATGATACATAAATCATTACTGAATGAAAGAAGCTATAAGCTTTTTGGAACATTTCATCATGAGCAGTAGTTCACAAATTATGCAGAGCTATTCACTGACATCTGTCAGGAAGCTAGAAGCATGCTCTGATTTTATGCAACTATTTGATAGTGGGGGACACTGAAGAGTAGTAAAGGCACTATCTGGTGTCAAAATGTATACATTTTTAAGATGTAACTCCACTGAAATCAAGCTTCAAAAGTTTCTTAAATGGAGATCCAACACAGATGAACAGGAAATTTTGACAGTTTTACTCAAATCACAGAGTCACAGAATGGCAGGGGTTGGAAGGGACCTCTGGAGATAATCTTGTCCAACCACCCTGCTTGAGCAGGGACACCTAGAGCAGCATGGAATGGAATGGAATAGAAATTGAAAATTTTTGAATTAGGAATCTTCAAAGTCCCTGACAAAGCCCACTCAAGCAGTTTATAATTACATAAATATTTTTTCTTCATCTACAAATTACTGTAAAAGCCAGATTTGCTAATAACAGCAGTTGCAACACCGTGAGTGATGGATAAACAGTAAATACTGCACAATGTTTCCTTCCTCTTCAAGTGATGCTTTATTGATTGTCCAGCCATTCCTTCCATTTCAGTAACTTAAACATGAGTAGTATTTACTAACCAGTAGCATAGTTAGACCAGGAAGATCCCAGTTCTGTAATTACCACACCTGGATGACTTCCCATACGTGTGTAATTCCACTTAACTAGACTAACTTAACTTACCAGACTTTTAACTGAAGAAGATGCTCAGTCAGCAAGCTACAAACAAAGGTTTTGAAAACCAGCAGGACCTCATATGATACCTTTTTCTTTAGCAGGAGAAGCCTTCAATCCTGCCAAAATTTTTCTAGGCAACATTTTTCACAGGCCCCGTGACCACATCTGTGATGTGATAACCCAAGTCAATTCAGTTTTGTGTAGGTCTGAGTTGGAAAACAATCATGCAAGAGCCTATCCAACATGGGTGAATGGGGTTAGTGGGCAAGGTGAGCATCAGTGACAGACACCAATCAGAAGTAATGCCCTTTAGGTCTTGAAGTAGTCACAAATACCCATAGCAGCACAGAAAGAACAGAAGCGAAGGTAGGTCTTGTTTTGTCCACATTTTACAAGTGTTGCAAGACAAGACTAGTTTTAACAAGGGTTTATCACAGCACGATGAGGAAGAAAGCGTCAAGTTGCCAATAAAAGAAAGCTCAGGATATTGACCAGTGTTCTATGCTTTTTGCACTGAGTAGTATGGGAAATGTATTGGGCTGGATAAAACACAAATTTCTGAAACCAAACCTAAGGATCCTGATCTATAACTTACTGAATTGAGTGGAAGACACAGTACCTAAACTTCCTTGTAAGTGCAGTGATCTGAGGCATGCTCAGTGATACAATGTCAGCTCTGAGCATGGCCCTACCCGTCACTCCATTCTCCCTCTCTCATTTCCCTGCCTTAGAGGACTAAGTACGCAAATGCAACTATTCCACTGAGTTATGGTAAAGCTGAATTAGACATGTCCAAACTTAGCTCACTTGCATCCACCCATGATGCTACTTGCAGAGTTTCTTAATCCCTCACATTTCTGTATCACCCTTCTCTTTACACATCTTCATCATTTCACCTTCTCTATCTCATTGAAGTGATGTTTCCTTGCTTCATTCAAACTCTTCATGATGATTCATGTTTTACTCATCAACTCTTATTTGCTATCAGGAGGGCACCTCTCATCTTCAAGCAGCCAGCCTCTGATGACAGTTTTCATAGCTACTTTTGGAGACAGTAGGGGAGACAAACATATAAGAGGTGATGAGAATGAAAGACCTTTTTAGCACATTCTCTCTTGGGCAGGGAAATGGGCACTGCCTGGCCTGTGTTTGCCACTGATAGTTGGTACCTCCTCCTGTGGCAGGTCAAGGGAAAGAGTCAAGAAAACCTTGAGTTCAAGTGTCTTGGCTTTCAGGGCTATAAGTTTTAAAATGTGTAAATGGGTTTAAGGGTGATAATGTAATTTAAAGGAAATATGAGTTTTGGGGAGAAAAGATCCTGATATACCAGAAAGGTTAAATGTGAGATAAGGCTACAAGTGAAGTGACCACACTGGTGTGACATACTGCTGAGAGACTCATTCTCAAGCATAGAGGCAATAACGTGCATTTTTACCTTCTTTGTTTAAGGTGTACATTGAGACTGAGTCTAGGGTGTCAAAGCCATGTAGTAAGAGAAATTCTTTCTGGACTCCCTTGTAAGCCAGAGGAACCCACCTAAATAAGAGGATAAACCTGTCCTGGGAAGATTCCCTCTGCAGGAGCTGGAGGAATAAGAAAGTAAGGTCTGAATCATAAATGCATAGGGGTTCCTGTCAGCAATTCCAAAAGCTTCTTAACAAAAGCGTCATTCTCAGGCTAATATAAAGCAGCTGGACCCAATCTTCACCTGCTGTAAATCAGGTTAAATATGTTAAGCTACACTGATGTACAGCAGTGAGGAAACTGCCTCCAAATCTTTAGCTTCTCAAGATTGGGCCTGAGAGTGGTAGACCTATGCCCAGCCAGTTCCTGAGCAAAAGATGGCTAATCTCCCTAAGCCTCCTCCTCTCCATTTTATTACCGAGGATGACATTATATGGCGTGGAATATCTCCTTGGTTAGTTCACGTCATCTGCCTGGTTGTGTCCCCTCCCAACCTCTTGTCCATCCCCAGTCTGTTCACTGGGAGGGCACAGTGAGAGGCAGAGAAGGCTTTTGTGCTGTGCAAGCACCTCTCAGCAATAACTAAAACATTAGTGTGTTATCTGTATTGTTTTAGTTGCAAATCTAAAACATAACACAAGACGAGCTGCTATGAAGCAAATAAACTCTAACCTGCCCAGGAAGAGATGTGTGCCCCCAGGTGCTGATCAGGGGATGCCCTAGGTGAGGCTCTGGGTCACAGCTGGTTACTGTCTCAGGATCTTCCTTCTTCCTTGATGCTGGCACAGACACTTGGCGAGACCACTGAGCAACGATGGTGAGCATGCTTCAGGATGTGATGCCACACACAACCCACTAGTGCTGGGCTCTCAAATGGCAATGACTGAACTCTGAGCCGTGCTTGGACAGACATGGACATACTATGTGGCTTTAGTTGGCTTATTTAATCTCTCAGCTGCAGACTTGACATCCATATGAATGTATGAAAAATATTTACTGCTACCTATGAAAAGTATTTACTACAGCATAACACAAATGCTGTGGTGATTAATTAAAGTTTGTAAATTATTTTGTAAATGTGAAGGGCCAGGGCAGATGTTGCTTATTCACTAAGGCAGCATTTTCAGTGGCATCAATTCTAGGTCTGCTATCTTCAGTCCCCTTGGTCTACAGCAGGTGGTAACACCCGACTGCCAGTGCATTTCTGTTTTTCAAGGTTGCTTGCAGGGGCTTTTGAGCCAGCACATACTGATGACCAAATCTATCCAAAACCTATGTACCCCATCCTTTCCGTTTGGGATCACATTTAAGATCTTACAAAAGAAAAACCAATGCTTTATGATAAAAACATTGAGTTCTTACTGGGTCAAAGATAAAGTTATGGAAAGTTTGAGTGTAACCGCTGCTGAGAGATACGCCAGGCTTCAGTGGGATCACTCGCTTATCCCCGTGTGCCACAGAGGGAGTGCTCAGCAGGTTGACATGAGCTATGGGAATGTGGCTGTGAAGAGCTCTGAAGGGAAAACTTATACAGCTCCAAAAGAGGATTTTTTGAGATATAGAAGGCGAAAGATGTGTTTGCTTGTATCATGTAGGACTGAAAAACTTGGGGTGTCAAGATGATTTCTTTGCCTTTTTTACAGTAAGCATTCAGGTCTCATCTTCTCTGGGAGACTTTATTGTCAGACATTCACGGACATCATCCCAAGATTCAGGGAACTTAGAAGTGACCACCAGAAAGGCAAAAGGTTGTGCAGCTACACTGCTAACACAAGTGTTTTCTATTAGTTTTTGCTACCTGCAAAAACTAGTAAGCAGCAGGGACTAGAAAGGCAAGAGCTGAGCTCCCTATAGCCTTGCTTATCTGAGAAGCCCAGGGCTGAGACTAAAGCTGTTGCTCCTCAGCTCTCCTGGTACTGTAGATAACAGAGACTAGTAACAACCTCCAGATCACAAGGTCCCACAAAATTTGGTTCCCTCACCACCTGTATGGAAGGGCACAAAGATCCTTAGAGCAGGGCCACTGCACCCTGCTTCACTTGTTTTCAGCAGAGAAAGTTTTACCATCAATTTGAATTGACCAACATCTCCAGGTTTTTTCCTTTTTTTTCTGTTTCTTTGACACCTGCGCATGCTGCCTATGATGATTTGAGTCCTCGGGTGTGGCTTTACTGAGCATAACTGGGTGAAACTAATTCTCTGAGATTCAAGTTTAGGACTATGCATTTTAATAACAACTGTGAAGGCAAGCTTTCTTCTAGACCCAAATTTACCTGTTTCTGTACAAAGCTGATCTTAATTCAGCTATAACAGACCTGAAAATAGTCGTTATAGAAAGAATGCCTGTAAAATAGCCCTGACAGGTCTGTTAATGATTAAAAAGTCCTAATTCACCTTCATTTCTTTTAATCGATTCTTGAAGGTTTTTCTTCTACACACACACTGGAGTGAGCTTGCATACCAGGTGGATTTTTCAAACGATCATGGCTCTATTTATAATGACACTTGGCACCTCTAACTGACATTATGTTTTAAGTCTAATAAATAACCAGAAACCCAGTGCATCAAAGCCAAGTGATGATGCCAAAATATTGTCATTATTGCCAGTGACATGACTGATACTACTGGATAAAATAACCTTTTTTATAATGTGTTAACTTCTTCTTCAGATGACATCTTCTATTTGGAGGATGTTCATCACTGCCTTCTATCTTTTACGGTAAGAACAGAGCAGTAAAATAGCCACTCCCTGTTTGGACACCAATCCCTTTTGCAATGTTGTTGACATAGCTGGATCTTCTTTATCTTTCTGCTTTTTTATT
The DNA here is from genome assembly GCF_963921805.1 of Phalacrocorax carbo. Lineage (NCBI taxonomy): Eukaryota > Metazoa > Chordata > Aves > Suliformes > Phalacrocoracidae > Phalacrocorax > Phalacrocorax carbo. The sequence continues at coordinate 74,690,570 of NC_087515.1, forward strand.
CTCCCCTATCCTCCCTGACAGTACAAGTCACATAGTGCTCATTAGAGATGAGGTCGCTGAAACACCTTTATTGGCCTATGAGGTACAGTAACCAACTACATTTGCTTCTTCATCTGTCAGTGAAGTTTCAACATCGTTTTGTAGCACTGAAATCTCACTACTCTGATTAATCTCCTGGTGTATTTCTCTTCACGTATCCAATTTTCACACCTTTCCAGGAGGGCTGACCATATGTAAGTTCTCAGTAATTTTCTTACAGAGAAACAGGAGAGGCAGAACTCTGGGAGCCACAGAATTAACCTTTATGAGAATATCTTCTCTCACATCTTCATATTTTTTCATCCTGACATCACCACATCCCCAAGGATGGAAACTGACTCACACAGTGCAGCCTTGTGTTCTTCAGGTAGGACCTTGCCAGCTTTGTGCTTTCCTCGGTTTGTCTGCTGACATAGTCTTAACAGAGATAACCTTAACAGAGGTACCACTTCATAATTTTTGAGTCTGTTGCTTAAAGCACGAAGAATCATCCTCTACCTGAATCTACTAAAACAAAATTGGTGGCCATGATAAACCACAGTTGTCAAATATATCCTCTTGCCTACCCCACTCAGATTTAGTGGCAGCATCACCAGGTTAGACGCTGTCATTTCTCTTCACAGAAGCAAGATAAGAAGGGACTATTGGTCCTACTTCTTGCCAGCATTCAAGGCTGGCATGAAATAATTAATGCAGGCATCAAAAATGAGGGGAAAATGACAGATTTAGAAATATCTTTAAAAGTCTTTGTACATTTAATCATGTGGTTTTGCAACAGGAAGCTTAGGCGGTCACTTAGGGCAGGGTGAGGTGTCACCAGGAAAAGCATTTGACCTTACTGTAGCTCAGATGTCAGGCCTGCATGAGATGACATACTGCCACCAAAACCAAGCTTTCCCACTTCTCACTTTTGGGAAGCTTCTAATATTTTTCAGATCTTTTTGCCAGGGAATGCTTTCTGAAATGCCTGTCTGTCTCCGTACAGAAATTAGTTTCTGGGGAAAAGTGTTATTAAGAACCTCTTCAGCACTCTTTGATTCAATTTTATATGACATGATGAGCAAAATACTGGATCTTGATGGAAGCAATATAAGAAAAGGTGGTGACAAAGTGACTAAAGCTGGAAGTGCCCTATTGCTACCGTGTTTGCACAGTTGTGTTTTGGCTCAAATCAGAGACTCCTGCAACTTCAAAGTAGTCTACATGTTTCTGTGGCATGAGAAGCAAAAAAAGAAATGTGAGCAATAAGATGGCTTTTAGAGGACAGGCCTATATGTGAAGAGGTTGAACTTTGACTGAAAACCTATGACTGTTACTCCAAGGACTACGCAAATATAAAACCTGCAAATTCTTATCTGATTTACACATTTTTTTAAAATTGCAAGAGTGGCAAGTTAAGTGTCAAAGCAAAACAATAAAGTGCCCTGGGAAATACACTCCCAAAGAGGGCAAACAAAAGCAAATACAAATGCCCTCTTAAACACGGGATTTGCTTTTTCTTAGCAGAATAAACTCTCTGCCTTGACTCTCTGTGCTCTCACTGAAGTGGAGGTCATGGCTAGTGACAACTGGGAGCTGTTCCTGGAGGCTTTCTTGCCTTTTTAGGTTATGAGGGTCTCTGTGTGTTTAGGATAATATGATTGACAGCTCCACTCCGGCCCCAATTAGCACCCTATAATTTATTAGCTTCTGCTTTCAGATTATGCGTTAACTTCACAAATATTTCAACCACGGAAACAGCAGCTATCAAGTGTCTCTTTCCTGATCCAGCTCACTGGGACTGCAGTTAAAGACAAGGAGGGAGCTGTGCAGGTCTGTCAAGAGAGAATAATCATTTGTGCCTGCATGCAACTGGGGCTGTTGCAACTCTTTAGGGCTTGACTTGTGAAAAAAAGGGGTTGTTCCACTGCATAGGGGGATTTGGGCTTGGTTTCTACTGCAGGGGCATGGTGCAGGATTGAGGCCCATGTGCCAGCTCTTCCAGAGAGGGTCTGTGCTTGTCCAATTCTGTTTATCATAGAAATACTGATGCTTCAACTCCATGCAAACAGCATTGACAGGAAAGTTTGTGTCCCTCCTAACACTGTTCCTTTGCTCCTCATTGCTGCAGCGTGGGGCCAGAGCAGTAAGTGCAGGAGGGAAGAGGCTGGGTGAAGTAGGAGAACAGAGAGGGGTTGAGATGTGGAGTCAGGGCTGGGGACAGAAGTTCAGAAGAGAAGAAGTGAAGAAGTCAGGGAGGGGGGGTGATGAACAAGGAGGGCACCTTGCAGCCGTACCTGGGCCAGGTGGGGCAGGAGGAAATGTGCCATACAGTGGGGAGATGGGCACCCTCAGTAACGTCCAGCTTGGTATTACATCTCCTAATGGGACAGCTCTCCTCTTTGGTATTTATCCTGCCTTTACCATGAATGTAAATAAGCAACAGGCACGTACCTGAAGAAATGCTGCAGTCCTCGATCAGCTTGTGTTTTTGTGGGCTGCAGCCAAAAACTTTTGTGGGCTGCAGCAAAGGGAGGTGCCCATACATGAGAGTGGGCCCAGGGGCACGCACCCCTCCACCCTGCACAGGTGCCTGCAGCGCCTTCCCCCACAGGACCTGATGCAGAAAGGGCAGGAGGAGGAGAACATGGCACCCCAGCACCTCTCTCTTACCATTTGTGCTCACAGGTTTGGTGCAGGTCGGTCATGGATTATGCCTGGCTAAGGAGGCAGGAGAAGGTGCACTGCAAAGGGAACTCCTCCTGTATGATTAGAGATGGACATGAACAGGGGGACCCTGCTAGCCTGAGCTGTTTGTCTTACCATGCTAGAAACTAAATTAGCAATAGAATTCCCAAGGCTGTAGCCCCAAAACTTGGGGGCTGACTGAAGTAAAGCTTTTTATTTCTTTTTCCTTTTTGTTTTCCTTTTTTTTCTTCCTTTTTTCTTTTTTATTTTCCTTTTTCTGTCTATTTTTCCTTTTCCTTTTTCCTTTTTTCCTTTTTTATTTTCATTTTAACAATCCCCTATTCCTATTTCCCTATGCAAAATTGCCTAGCCTACACAGTCAATACCTTACTCCTCCAAATAATCACAACGCAAGTCTCTCTCCTTCCCCTGCTGCAACTGCTCCTCTGGGTGGCAGGCCAGGGAAGCCAGCCAGGACACCACAATCCCCCAGAGGGGCTGGCTCGCCCTTCTGTAATCAAAAGGGCACGTTAATTACAACCCTTGCCCAGAAAAAGATGCACGAGAACTGCCAGTCACAGAACCCTGGCGCATCCAAAGGCACCAGCAGCTTTTTCCTCCCTTCTAGGAAGCGACCAACCTTTAAGCCCTCACTCGAGCTTGTCATGAACCTAAATAGGACTTCAAAGGGAAGGCGAGCAGTCCCTCCTGACCCAAGGAGCAGACAGGGCAGATACATTTCCCCAGAGACAGGCAGCACACAGTCCAGGGGAGGTGCAGGGGATTACCCAGACTCCCTTTTACCTTCTCTCTCCTCCCCTCCTTCTCCTCTGCTGGGGGCTTCTATGGAAAACCCACTGGAAAAGGAGGTGGGAAGTAAGTGACATTGCCTTAAAGCTCTCTAACGTTAGACTGTAAGTGCAGGGGCACATAGACATGTGCCTAAGGGCTCTGCGCTGCATTTTTGCAACTACAGCTATACTGAAGCAAAACCATCATTAAAATAAAGTGGAGGCTGTGACCGCAAATACTATGTCCCATCCCTACTTCCATCCTTCCCTTGACAGATCACTGTTAACCTCAGAGTTCACTGAAACAGTATTCCTTCATGCTTTGCTAATTTTCAGTCATTTTCAGGATGGGAAGTAAATGCCTGCAGTGGACATGCCCAGAGCTCACTCTGCAAACCCCTACAAACTGCTCCCCCTCGGCGGCAGCAGATCCTCTCGCTATGCCCAGTACTGCCATGCTCTGCAGCAGATCCCGTCCCTCTGCCTCCTTCCCTGGACTCTGCACAAACAGGTCGGGCGCTGTGTTTGCGTGTCTGTCCCAGCCAGGCTGGTCTGTTTGCCAGGTGTGTAGCTAGAGAGCACAAGCCGGTGCTAACCTCTGCCTGACACTCGGAAAGGGTCACCGGGAGGATCTGCTCTTCAGGCTGCAGGACTGGGGACTCGCAGCCCTGCTCTTTGGGTGTGTGGCAGGTAAGACATACATAACGTATAAGAAGGGTCGCTTGTGTATTTCCAGTTTTCCTGCAAGCATTCATGATGAAGCAAGTAATAACCTAGGATGCAAAGAGGAATAAAACAGACTTGTGAAATGGCACCGAGGTTTTTTGCCCTGTTACTGCATTAGGAGCTGTGGCTCCAGTCCTGCAAAGACTCACGCCCAAGCCTTAAAGGTAGGTGCTGCGAGCAGTCCCCCTGGCGTCAGAATAACACAGAGTGAGCAAAACCCTGCAAGGATTAGCCAAACTAGGACATGTGCGCTTTCATACTGCAGTCTATCCAGTGTAGGAGCATTTTTAAAAAGTTGTTTGCACATCTTAACGCCCTGAGCCACAATCTGGACTGTGGCATTTGGGTGCTTTCACAATACAACATTAAAAAACAGTACCTGGAGGACAAATGTCGAAACCAATATTCATGTGATCATTGCATAAATTCTCATGCTTGAAAATATTCACAGTCAAAATGAATTGTAAATGCCAATGAAGTAAATTACTGGTTTTTGCTTACATGAATATTTACAGATACATTTGGGCTGTATCTCCTCATTAGTCAATTAGGAGGGCAAACTGCAGTCCTCATTATAAACTGCAGAGGAGAGGGGGAAAAACGAAAGACAAAAGAAACAACTGTGGTGAAGCACAGTCAGTGATAGAGCCAGATTAATCGTTTTGTTAAATAAACTTTAAATACAGCCTAAAAAATCCCACAGGCAAATGCTTACAGAATAATCCTGTTATCGTCAAGCTTTTGTGGCAATAAAGTCAAATGCCATTTTTTAGTTGCTTTTCTCCTGCAAAGTGCTGCTGCCTTCTTTCTTAATAGACACCTCAGAACATTTTTTGTTAAACTGGTAATGTAACTCCTGGAGTCCTTCCCTTGTCCGGGCTCTGGCTAATTGGAGGCTGAGGGCGAAATGCTCAGGGGTACGTCTGGCTGAAGGAATCACAGCAAGTCACCTCCTGCCACTTGCCAGGCTCTGGCTGGGGATGCTCTGTACACATTGCCCCTTGCCAGCTTCTAACAGGATTTATTCGCACTGCTTTACCATACTCTTACTATTAGGATTCCTGTTCTTTCCCAGAAATGGAGTTATTGCCGAGCTGACACCTAGGAGAAGCAAGTTTGGGTTATTCTTAACTCCATTTCTGACATGTGGTGAACATTATGCCAGACCATGTGAGACTGTCGGAAGACAAAACTTCTCCTCACAGCACAGAAGCCCATTTTCTACTGCTTCTCCTAGTGTCAGAGGGGTAATGTTAAGGACTCTCCTCTTAGATGCATTGAAATTCGTCAGCCTTTGAAGACATTACATTAAGGAAAAACAGAAAAAAGCCAAAACATGGTAGTGTTGGGATCAGATGTTTTGCCTGTAAAAAAGTCAGCATTTAAGTAGAGGGGGAAATCGCCATTTCTTCACTGTTTCATTAATTATTCATCACCCTGTAAGAGCATTTTAATTTACCAGTGCAATAGCAGTGCTACAGTCCCCTCTTCTATCAGCTTCATGAAGAAACACCTGTTCTTATGGAGCAGCCCCCTTACTTTAACCCGTCTTACACACACCATACACTAAAATGTAGCACTGCGACAGTCTTGCATTTTCTCATCTTTTGTATTTATCACCGTATTTTTTACTCACTAAGAAAATATTTTCAACTGCTAGGATTTCTGTTTATCTTTAATGCAAAGTAATAAAATAACTCACTTCATCCACACAACAGGTATTTTTCCTATTTTATCCTCAAGTTTCCAGTTTGCCTCATTTCTCTTATTAAGCTTTAATTCTTCATAAAAGCACATGGGGTAAAAGAAGGAGATACCTTTAATGCAGCTTTCCTACTGTTAAATAGATATCTTATTTCCCTTTTCAAAACAAAACAAAACAAAACAACTATTAAAGTGACAAAATGACAGCAACAAGTAGACAAAGAGAAATGTTAGAGGCAACTCAGACCTATTTGTCCATCACGTGCCTTTCCTTCTGGTGTTGTCCTTAAAGGCTGTTGGGTTGAGGGCGAGCCGTTCTTCACGGGTTTCCTTCCTCCCCCCGCTTTAAGAGGGTTTGACTTTCACCAGAAGAAGTTTCTTGTAAAAAAAAAAAACCAAAACCAAACAAACAACCAAAAACCACAACCAAACAACCGTTATATATCCAATGCAAATGTTGTGCCAAACTCTGAGAAGTGCCACCTTGGTTTTCGTCTTTCTGGGGTCTGAGCAGTTGTGCGTGGAACAGCTGCATCTCTGTAAGGCCGGGGCAGCTGGCCCCGGCCAAACACTTGCCACTCACAACCACAAAGCTAAAAAATCAGACCAGTTCCTTGATAGTCCAAAAATGTTCATGAGTTCCTGTTTCTTCTCCTTTTACTTTTCTATAATGTAAAAATCCAGTTCAAAACTGCTAAGTAGCTTTCCCATGTTTGCATTCAAGAAATAATTTTCGCTGCCATAAAAAAATATTCACACCACTAAAAAAAAAAAAAAGCCACGGTTTCCTCTGCCCTCTGTACGAAGGCCAGTGGTTTTTCATCACTGTCCATGATGTCATTTGACTCTTTTAGAGTAGTCTGACTGCAGTTCTGGGTGTGGGGTCTGCTTAAATAGAAGTTTAACGTCTTTGGCTCTCCTTTTGCAACCGAAGGATTTTCCTTTCCAAAATAAGTCTAAAGTACCGTCCTTGCAATGCCAGGTCCTTTTAAGTCCCGTTGTCTTTCCCCGAGCTGCAGGGCCACGGTGGGCTTGGAAAAGGGCAAGTGGGGATCTGGGAGTCTTTGAGTCAGCACATCAGCTCAGTAGGGATCCACCACAGAAGGAGTAACGGCGAGCTGCAAACCAAGATCAGAAGCTGTTACAAACTGACCCGATTTCAGCTCTGAATGCCACCATTTCTAACAGGCAGAGATCTACAGGGGAGAGCCAAGGGAAGAAGAGTGAAGGACAGCTCTAAAACCAGTACAGATCCTTGCTTTTATCCTGAGGCTGCAAACCTGAGAACGAAGAGAAGAAAAAAAGGAAGAAGAAAAATAGGTACAGGCATTTAAGGATAGAGAAAGACAAACTGCATTTCTGCCAGCTGAGATCAGAGAATCAGTCTAAAGCACGGGCTCCCCAGAGCCCCAGGAAGCTGTGGAGCAAGGAGAAGAGCCCAAGCTAGACCGCAGGCGGGCACACGTCCCACCGGCCTAAAGTGAGGCCACTCTAAGGAGCTGCTTGTGGCTGCAGTAACCCAATTTCAGCACGGAGAACTGCCACCAGAGAGGGCTTTCCTTGCCTCCACAACCACTGACTTGGGAACTGCCACTGCTGGCTGTGCCTGCGTCACCTTTTTGTCACGGCTATGGCTCCCCATCAGGCACAGGATACCAGTAGCAGGGAAAAAGCATAGCCCTTTTTGCTCAGCAAATGCAATGTGCTTTCCTCTCAAAAACTGGGAGTAAAAATAAGTGAGGAGAGGAGGCAGATTATGAACCTGTGCGGGGTCTAGAAACGGGCCTGCTCTGCTGCGTCTGCCCGCACTCCTGCCCTCTCGGCAGCCCGCGGAGGGAGCCAAGCGGTGACCTTTGGGGCGGCTCCGTCCTGCTCCCAGCTCTCACTGCTCTGGGCAAGAACAGGGCCAGGGCCAGGACAGGAGTACTTCAAAGCAACCAGCACCCTCCGGGCACATTTGAGGGCACCAGAAATTCAAAGGGTATTGTGTATGGGGGTGACGTCCCATCCTCCCCTTCCTTGCTTGCCTGCCATGAAAGGCCCAAGAAGGGCACCCAGGGCAGAGCTTGGGTGTCTCCCATGGGCATCCACCCCCAATTTATTCCCCCACAGCAGCACCCCATCTGCCCCACCACAGGGGGGTCCATCCCCACTGCTGTGGGTGGTGTGAGGGAGGCGGGGAGTAGGGGTGCAGCTGAGCTGGGGGGGGACCCAGAAGGGCTGAAGGCAGCTCTTTACCTGCATCCACATTGAGGCCAAGGCTCTGTGCCATGTCCCCCGCCGTGTTGGGGAAGGGTCCTGGCGTCGTCCAGGCCGCGGCGGTGCCCGCCTCGCTCTTGCCCAGTTCGCAGGGGGGGCTGACTGGCGTGGGCACGGAGGCGGGGGTGAGACGATGGGGGCGGACGGAGGTGGTGGGCACCAGGAGTGAGCCGTAGCGGGGGTCGAAGTGGGGCCCGTAGACTTCGTGCATGGCGGCGGGGCGGGGGTAGGCAGTGCTCTGTGTCCCGATGTAGGGGTGGTGGTGGTGGTGGTGGTGGTGGTGGTGGGCATGGTGCCAGGGCTCGGGGCCACCCTGGTGCAGGTGGCCGTGCAGAGAGGCCGGTGCGTAGGGGTCGGCGGCGGCGGCAAAGGGCAGCTCGCTGTGGGCGGCAGCTGCCAGGGGGCTGCTCAGGGTGGCTGGGACCGAGGAGGGCTGGTACGTGCTGTTCCAGAAGGACGGCGGGAAGCTGCGCTGGCTCATCGGGAAGGAGCCATCTGGGTGAAGGGAGCGGGAAAGAAAGGAAAGGCAGCAATAAGCACACCCAGCAAGCCCTGATCTCCTTTCCCTAGGGTTCTGCCCCTCCCCAGATCCCCACAAACCAGCCCTCGCATTCCCTTTATCCCCCAAACAACTGTCAAACACAGCAAATCGCTCCCAGCCAGTACAGATTCCTTTCCAGCAAAACATCCAACACACCTAGCCCAGGGCTTACCCATGAAACTGGAACAATTTGCTACAGGTTTCTATAAGCATGTATTTAGGGAAAAGGCTGTTATCGAAGGTGAGGGAAACATCTTCTCCTCAGTAGTGGCAACTGAGTCAGAGCTATTGTGCACCGCAGCGATTTCCAGGGTTGGATTTTTCTTGTTTGCTTTGGTCATAACCTCCCTGTCTAAGCCTTTCCCCCAGCACCTCTGATGACGCCTGGCCCTGCCAGGAAAGCTGCTGCTTCCTCAGTGCAGTTCCAAAGTGGGCAGGAACAGCAGGAGATGCGACTAAAGGCCGGCTTGAATTTTCTAAATATCTGGGGGCAATTCCCCCGTCTATTACACTGGACTAACGCCTGTTTCTGGGCTATACCACTAACATATTTGGGAAGCATTCTGCAGGTCCTTTGGTATTGGCAGGGCAAAGGACAGGAATGTTGCATTTTCTTTGCCAGGTAAGCCACCTGCGAGATGGACTAGTGGTTACTAACAGCGCAGAGACAAACATTACGCATTATTAATTGGGAATGTGCAGTGTTGCTGGGACAAATAAAAACGTGCTCCTGATACGTTTGCCAGGGTGGTATGTCAGCTCTGCGCCCTGGCATTACTCAGGAGAAAGGGAAGCAATTAATGACAAGCAAAGGACTCTCCTCTCCTGCCATCAATTCCAGCGCTGAATATCTTTCGCCCATGAAATATTTAAACTACTATTTCATTCTTAGAAACTACCGACAGCAATTCATGGAGGGGGCTGGGAAACCGGCTCTTGGCTGAGCAGGTGGCCCTGCGAGAGAGGGTCCCCAAAACTGCTGCAAAAGAAGTGCCTGCCCTAACTCTCCAGCAGGCGGAGGGCAGGGAAGGTTATTCCCCTCCACCCCGGGTACCCCCACGGGCCCGTCCAGGGTGAATCAGGCATGGCTGTGGAGAGCTGCGCATCGGCCGTGGCCTCAGCCTTGCCAGCACAGGGCTCCTGCTGTGGGCAGGTCTGACAGCCCTCATTGACAGAAATTTAGGGTCCTTGTCTCTGCATCATCAGCAACCAGGGTGGTGATGCACGTCGCACAAGCTACAGGGGTGCCCGCAATCTGGTTTTCAGCGGTGGGAAGCTGGTGAGATAGTTCCCACGTTCGCTTTTTGCTTTGCTCCCAGGTTTACCACCACGCTAGAGGTAAAGCTGCCCTGGCAGGGTCAGCAGGGGAGCTGCTTGTCATGGCCACAGTCGGGGGGTCCCTCCCTGTTTGTTTGCAGCCCCCGCCAGGTAAAACCTCCGCTCCGTAAAGGCGATGCAGTTCCCCACCCGCCTCCCTTGGCACGGGCAGCGGGGAGCACGGCGCCAAGAGAAGGGGGTTTTCTTTGCTTTTTTTCCCCGAGAAGAGTCAAGCCACCCGGGACAGCCGGCTCCTAGGGGCTGCCCGGCCCGGCAAAGGGGAGGAGGGTGCCCCGGGGGGGTTCCGCCGCCCTACCGCGCCCCACCGCGCCCTCACCCCGCCAGGAGCCGGCGTTCCGCGCCGCCTTCGCGCTGCCCAGCGAGAAGCTGCTGGGCTGGCTGAGGGCCCGGCTGAAGTGCTCGTCCACCACGGCGCTGATGTCTCCCTGGAAGTAGGTGAAGAGGACGCAGCGGGAGTTGATGTACTCGGCCTCGGGGGGTCGCTCCTTCTCGGGGCTGCAGTCCTCCTCCTTGATGCTGGCCGCGGGGTGGCTGGAGAAGGAGCTGCTGGCGCTGGCGCTGCTGCCGCTCTCCGGGGCTTCTTGCATTTTGGAGTAAAAGGAGAGTTTCTAGAGGAAAGACGGAGGGCGGGAAGGAAGGAGGAGAGAGCCGGTCAGGCAGCGCGGCGCGGTGCGCTGGCCCTCCCTGTGCCAGCCGGGGTGCAGCGCCGAGCCCGCTCCGCCGCCCTTCCCGAGAGGATGCCCGCCCCCCGCCCCGCCAGCAGAGCCCCCCCCCGGCTCCCCCCGGGGAGGCAGCGAATAGCAAATAGGTCTGGGGGACCCAAACCGAGAGATGCCGACTGGGATGGAGCAAGGCAGCCTCCGGGCGGGGGGTGTGTGTCACACGCGGGGGGTCCCCAGCGCGACGTCCCGCACACGGAGGCACCTTGCAGGCCGGCTCCCCGGGGGCACGGCGGCCGCCGAGGGGCTGAGATGCGGCGGGGGGGGGTGGGCTCCCAAAATCTGCCCCAAAAAGTGAGGCGAGGAGGAGGAAGGGGGATGGGAAAAAAAGACAGCCCTAAACACATTTCAGGGCAAAAAAAAAAAAAGCATTTCCCCGGCCAGGAGGAAGCTCCAGGTACTTCCTACAAGACTGGGCTGTTTGTACTGGATTCCTCAAGGTGGGAAAAGAGCGGGCGTTGGGAAGTTTGCTGGACGTCTCCCATCTCTCTCTCCGCGTTAGCGCGGCCGCCGCTCCCGGGAGTTTCTTGGAACCCAGCGGCGGGCGGCGGAGCCCGGGCGTGGCGGCGGCGGGCAGAGCCGCCGGGCGGGCGGCGGGGGAAGCACCGGGGGACGGCTCAGAGCCCCGGGCCAAGACACGCGAGATATTTAATAACGTCACTCCTTCGTGACAACCGCCTTTCCACTTGGCTCCCGGCTCGGCCATTGAGGTAATGATCATCCCCCTAAATAATGTCACGAAGCCGTGTGCGGGGGGCGGGGGGGTGCTGGTGTGTGTGTGTATGCGGGTGTTGGTGGGAAGGCAAGGTGGGGGAAGACATCATTTGCTATTTGTACCAGGTATTCCGGCCCCCCAGCCCGGCGCGGGAGGTGGCGGCCGGGCCGCCCCGCCGGGGGTTGCGCGGGGGCTGCGCGGGGGCTGCGCGGCCGGGGCTATCCCCGGCCCCGGCCCGCCGGGCGGCTCCCTCGATCCACCCCCTCTTTCGTTTTTTTTTTGGGGAGGGGGAAGGAATTCATTTCTGGAAGGAAAAAAAAGAAAAGGGGAGGAAAAAGGGAGAAAACCAGAGGGCAAAAAGGAAAGCGGCGTGCAGCAGGTGCAGCCCGGGGAAACGAGCCCGGACCCACGCGGGACCGTGCGCGTCCCGGGGAGGGCGGTTCCCCGCGCACGGCGGGCTGTGCGTGCCGCGAAACGCCCCCGCCGCCGGCGGGATCCTTTTATCGAAATCCGGGGATTAATCGATGCCCGGGCTGCGGGACGTGGCTCCCGGCCACGAAGCACCCGCGGGTCTCGCTGGCGGGCCCGGGGAACGGGCCTGGGTCCCGCCGCCGAGCGGGCCCCGGGAGTGGGGAGCATCCCCGCAGCCCCGCCGCACCGCAGCCTTGTTCCCTGCTGCCCGCCCCGTCGGGGCCGGGGGCTCCCCCAGCCCCCAGCATCAAACCGGGGGAACCCCGCCGCCTCCCGCCGCTCCCGCCCCCCCCAACTTCCAGAGGGTGACCCCGCAGCACCCGCTCCGAGGCGGCTCGGTGAAATACCGGCCCCAAGCGGGTCGGCCGGCGGCCGGGATGCCGGCGCGCCCGGGCTGAGCGATGCCCCGGCAGCCCTCCCGGGCCCTGCGAGCCGCGGGCATCGCTGCCCCCCGCCCCCGGGTGGAGCCCCTCCCGGCCAAGGGAGAGAAAATGGGAAAAAATAAAAGGAAAAAAAAAAATCCTTAAAAAGCCATCGCAGGGGGAAAACCGCCCTCTCCCCCCAAGGCAGCCGCCGCCGGCGTACTTACCGTGCCGAGCCCCGCGCCAAGGTGGGATGCGGTTCTGCTCCGCTCACCATCGCAGGCTCGCAGATCTCCCCCCCGCTTTCCCCTCCCCTTCTCCTTTTCCCTTTTTCCTTTTGGTAAGGCCCCAGACGGCCATCCTCCAGACGACACCCCTCCCACCCTCTGCCTCCTCACCGCTGCCCCCCGCGCGTACCTGGCGGTAGGGGCTGTAGGCTGCTGCGAAGTAGGGCTGGGGGGGGCCGTAGACTTGGTACATAACATCCAAACAGCTCATGGCTGGCCGCCGCCGAGGATTATTTTTTTTCTCATCAACTCGTGTTCTGCAAAGTGGAGCAGTGTTTCGCGGGAGGGAGGCTCCCGGGGGTTAAGAGGCACCACTCGGTGGTGGGAGGAGTGAGGGGGGATGAGACCGCGCTGGGCTGAGATGACCCCCCACCCCCCGCCCTCCTTCCCTGCCTCCCTCCCTCCCTATAGCGCGGCTCCCTTCGGCAAAGGCGCTGGGGCCGGAGGGGCTCCGGGGGCACCGGGGTGGTGGGGGTTCAGCCCCGGCCCCGAGCCCGGAGGGTGGCAGGGGTGGGGAGAGGCGGGGAGAGCCTCCCTCCTGCAGCCGGGGCTGCCCGGGAGCGGCGGGGCGGGGAGGCAGCCCCGGCACAGCCGCCTGTCCCGGACCCGCCGGCGGCCGCGGAGGAGCGGGGGGGGCCGGGACGGCGGCGGGGGGGGCGGGAGGGCGGCGGGGTGGGGGGTGTTGCTCGGCGGGGCAGCCCCCCTCGCCCGCTGCTTTTCGTTTCATTTCTTTCATTCCATGTGCCCGCCGGGCCGGGTGCTGCCCTGCCGCCGGGGCGGGCTCCGGCCGGGTCCCCCTGCGCCCCCCGGGCCGGACCCCGCCGCCCCCCGCCCCGTCGGGCCCCGCTGCCGACGGGGGCGAGGTGGGGCTCCGGGGAGGGCAGGGATCTGGGTACACACACACACACACCCACACACCACCCCCCCGCCCCTAAATCGCAGCCGGTCCCGCGTCCGGCTGAAGCCGCCGCCACCGAAGCGAGAGGAGCCGAAAGGTCGGATGAACCGAAGGAGGAAAAAATCAGTTGTCTCCCGAGGAGGGATCGCCCCAGAAATTTTGAGTCATTACAAATGCCGGGAATGGCGATGCTTTTGCGTGTAAGAGAAACTAAAACAACGCCGAGGGCACAGGCACGTGGAAAAGAGCAACTTATGGTGAGGGTAATCGGGATTTACCCCCGCGCTCTCTGCTGGGTCCGACGCGCGGAGGTGTGAATAGGTGCGCGTAGCCTGACTGCTGAGCCTGGCGGCGGGGCGTAGGAGGGAGCTTAGTTTCTAACAGAGATGTAAGTGCTCGTTTCAGTATCAACTCTTCGAAACCTTCAGCTTCCATGGTATGGGTCTCAGCCACGGTGAAAAGAGGCAAGTTATGTTTTCCGCATTTGCGATAAAGCCAGAAAAGACAGAAAATGAGAGAGAAAGAAAATTACTTGGTTTTCAAATGCTGATTGTATACAAAACTGTGGAGGAAAATATGAAAAGAGTGAGCACTCTGAATTTTGAAGAACTGGAAATCTTTAATGGAATTTTAGCAGAGAATGCTCGCAATTTAAATATTAGTTAATAATTAAAATATTAATATTTTTCTCTATTTTGTTTCCCCCCAAAATTTAATTTTTATATTCCAAATGCTAGGAATTGTTCTGGATTGCTGTCCTTCACCAAAATCGTATTTCAGTGCCTAACGAGCATAAGTTTCAATTTTTTCTGCACCAAGTGCAAGGGTTAAAATTCATATTTAAACAATTTTTTTCTCCCTCTTCTAGTTGGGTAAATTTGTTTTTCATACTGCAATGCAGGCTGGAACACCGTGGCTATGGGGGGCAGCCCCAGCACTGCTCCTTCCCCCATCAGAGCAAATTTTGTGTCGGTGGTCGAGAAGCAAATGAGGGGAAGAACTGTTGGTATTAGGCCTTAAATAAAAGAAATGTATCTCATACTCTGTCATTTTATTTCTCCTGAGTAGCAAGCGAATAGCCACGGTACGAGGAAGGGCTCGCTCTGTGGCTGCCATCCAAAATAAGGCAGTCGGCTAAGGAACGCCCCTCCGCTCCTCGCAGTGAGGGACTGAGGGACCTCACTTCAGCCGGTGGGATCTCGCTTCTCCTGTGTGTCCCTGCTCCCGAGAGGCAGGGAGCTTTCCCACCACGCAGAGATCTGTGCCTGGTTCAAAGGTAACAGTATGCTAGGCAATGTCCAAAAAAAAAAAAAAACCCGAAGCCCCTTTCTCAGAAGGTGAGTCTGATTTGAACACATACTCTGAACACACAGCTCACCTTCCCGCTGTTTGTATGACCTCTTCACCAACGACTTCATGCAATGGCACAGGTAGGGCCTGACGCTTGCTGGGGCTGAGCATTTGCTTCTTGTGAAGAAAAACCCACGTGCAGTAGCAACATGTGCAACTGGGTGTTGCGACTGCAACTAGTTTGAGCCCCCTGGAGAATCTCTTTTCCAGGGCTGAATTTAGGGCTTTTGCCTCACACTCAAGTATATGTGAGGGGAATCAGGTCTGATGAGGCTTGGTATGAATTCAGTTTCTTTTATAAACAGCTATTTGACTGTAAAACTGTCCAGTCAAAGACACGAACACACTTCAGTGCCTTAGTGCAGGGCAATGCAAACGTTTGTGTGAAAGAGCTGGCATTGTTTTGCCTTCTCAGTGCACTCTATGAAATCAGTCCTGGTATAGGAAACTATCCTGGAAACCAAGTGTCAGAAACTATATTCACTAATGATCTCACTGCATATTTACAATTATATACAAACAGTTTTTATTGGTCCTAACTAAAGAATTTTAGGTGGGTTGAGCCACACAAGGAACTACAAAGGCTTGGAAAAAAACAGCTGAGATATCTCAGAGAGAAAATTATGACAGCAATGAGGGAAAGCACACTTTTAGGAAGGACATGGGTGAAAAATTGGCTGTGTACTGTTAAAAGACTGGCATGGGCCTACTCCTACGGTCATACACTGGTAACGTTTCACAGCACTAATGCGAAAAGAAAACCTTGTTGTTAGGAATAAAGAAATATGGGTTCTGATAAACAGCAAGATGCAGGAATTTACAACTTCCCTCGGAAAATATTCCTATAAAGCGAGTAGGAGTTATCTTCTCACTGAGCTGGAACCTTTCACAAAAGAAGAACAGGGTATTACTGAGAGCGGCTCACTGGATGGGCAAACAGATCTTCAAACAAAACATCAACATTCAGAAAGACTGGGACAAAAAAAATCATGGCAGTGTGATAGCACTGGCCACATTTGTTGCTCACCTTCTCTGGAAAGCCTATGCCCAGTGCCAGCAGCCGGTGTGCAAACATCTGAGCCGCAAACATAATGCTCAATAAAAGGATTAACTATTTATTAGTCACGAGGGACCTGTCTGTTTTATCAATCTGACCACATATATACTTCATGCTGTTGATGATACACTTTTTCAGGTGGTCAGGGAGACTTTTGCTGTTTCCAGAAAGGCATGCTTTCCTGACTGGAAGCTACCACGAGGTAGATGGAGAATCCAGCCCTTGCTGCAGCCGCTTGCTGCTGTGCTTAGCTGCCTTCAGTATTTCTCACTTCCAGCCTGAGTTGGGCTGGCTTCGGCTTCCAGCTGTTGGTTCATGTAACGCCTTACTTCACTTAGCTAAACAGTCCTTTCATACGTAATATTTTCTCTTATGAAACTTATTTTATTCCACATAATAATCTCTTTTTTTTCCTGCCAAAATAGATGCAGCTTCTTCGTTTTCTAGAGCAATTTCTCCAGCCCTCAGATAATTTTTGTACTTTTTTTTTTCACGCTGTGCAATTTTTTAACATTGTTTGAAAAATATTGACACAAGAACTTGTTATTATTCCAACACGTCTCTTGTTGAAGGTATATGCAAAGCAAAACGCCTTCTTAGCAACTGATGCTTACGGCTGTTGGGTTTTTTTTTGTCGCAACGCAATTTTAAAGACACGTCACGCTGGCGTGCTTTCCCACTGTGGTCACCACAGTATTTTCAGGATCACTGCTATGAGTTTGTAAAAACCATGGACTGCTTGGTGGTGTGGAACTGACGGTGCAGGCATGTTTCTGGCGTTTCTCCTGAGCTCTTACATAGCTGATAGAGATTGCAAGTAACCAGGCTGAAAGCGTTGGTGATCCTGTGCGAGCCTATGATGTCTGCTCGTGACCCCTTGCAGAGTCATCCTTTCCAGGACCCTTTCCATCACCTGCCTTCCTTGGTCCTAGATGTGCAATGCTGCAGACAGCTCCATTCGTGTGCTGTTTGTTCTTGAGAGTGCCAAGAGACTTAGCAACAGACTCAGGTCTTTCCGAATATCCCACTTCCTACCTTACTCACCAGTTGTCCTGTCACTGTATTACCTGCAGAATTTATTGCTGTGATTTTATATCGACTTCCAAGTTACTGATGAACAACTTTCACAGTTCACAATATGACTATTCCTATATAGTGTTCATATACTATACTCCTAAATAGCAGTATTCATACTCCTAAATACTAAAGATTTTCAGTTGACTCCAGTTCCTTGCAATTTTTGTCCCTTTGCTGTGGTGTGCATCATTCATATTGTGCACTGCCTCTCCCATGAGATGATAACTTGGGTTTCACTGGCCTTCCTATTTCTGCTCTCTGTTTTATTCTCTAATGCCTCAATCTGCCTGTAGAATTCAGCACATACATACTTAACTTTCAGTTGAACACACTACTTGTGGGTTTGCATGGGTCAAATTTGGCTGAAATGAATTAAGATCAATATTGCTGTTCTTCTTTCTTATCTTGCCAGTGTTTGTGCTCTGTCTCCCTAAAAGCTTTTTGGTTTTTTTAAGGCTTGGCAACTGTTACCATGGTGTTCCCAGGGATGTTTTTGAGGTGCAGCCTCTGGGTCTGTATTGATGCCGAAGACTTTAGGCTCAATAGCTGCTGGCCTGGTAGTTTTCACAGGCACGGAATAAACTAAAATTAAAGATAAAAATCAGTATGGGAAACCAGTACGAGGACACATATCACTGACTTCCTTGTTTCCTTCACTGTCTTGAGGAACCCAGTTTTATTTTGGTTTTAGTTTTCAACCTCAGAGACCTTGTATAGTTAATTCGAATCTTCCTTTGTAGGCATGCTTGCTTTCCCCCCCCCCCCCCCCTTTTTTTTTCCCCTGTGCCTCAAAGAATTAACTGTTAGCTGCTAATTAATCATGCATACAGATACTATTTGGTGCACATTTGTATATATGACAACATGTCTACTCCAGTGACATGCTCTGCAGCAGCTGGAATGTACGCGGTGATTTTTACTCCATGATGTATTTACAGGGGAGCTGCAGCCCGGCTCAGGGCGCAGCATCTGGCGTGTGTCACTCACCCGTCCTACCCAACCCTTACGGGCCCGAGGCATCACCTGTCTCTCCTCTACTGATTGCGGCAGATGAAGAGATCATTATGCAGGGCTGGAAGGGAAATCTGGAGCTGTCATGAGGGAATATGTTAACATGTGTGAGAACACACTGAATGCATTGAATTTAGGGCTTGATTTTGCAATATGAAAGCTTATGGAAGTTTTTTCATGAATCGGCATAGGAATAGGCTCAGTTTTGTCCTCAGAGGTAGAGCTAGCAGCTTTTCTGATACAGGTATTGTGGCACATTTGGATCTGAGCTGAATCACTGTGCACCCCTCTACCCCCCGGCGCTGAACCATCGGTGGGTGAATTGTTCTGAGATTCGTTCTCCAAGACAGAGTACAAATATTTTTGTATTTGTATATAAGATACATTGTACATATTTCCTCAGCTGTGCTGAGAACAGAGAGGCAATTTCAGACAAAATGTTCCCTAAGAATCACCCCCAAGAACAAAATGGGGGTTTTCCTGTTTTTTGGGGTTTTTTTAATTGCTATAATGTAAAAGTAGAAACAGGCTGTCTGAGCTCTGTCAAAGTTGCTTAAGCCACAGCCCTATTAATACAATATATGCACTAAACTCTTGATATAATTGTGATATGTAGGTCCTCTGCAATATCCAGTCTCAGTGGTTTTGGTGGTACACAGTTATAGATTTGCGTGCTTTGTTTTGAAAAAGAAAGTAGTTTTATGCAAAGGCCTTAATTCCTAGAAATGTTTTTGTTTTAGAAGTGTCTTTCTTTCCACTTTTGTAGATAATATTTCAGACAGAGGGAGGTAGGTGGCAGAGAAAGACTGCAGCTTGAGAGAGTAAGCGGCTCGATGCAAGGAAACGACAAGATAAT
The DNA here is from genome assembly GCF_963921805.1 of Phalacrocorax carbo. Classification (NCBI taxonomy): domain Eukaryota; kingdom Metazoa; phylum Chordata; class Aves; order Suliformes; family Phalacrocoracidae; genus Phalacrocorax; species Phalacrocorax carbo. Next base: position 74,709,438 of record NC_087515.1, read on the forward strand.
CAGGTATTCAATAGGGCACAAACAGGTAAGGTATGGGCTTTTTTATCTCTACAGACTTTCACATCATACTGACAATATGAAGCCGGGATGAGGAAAAGAAAGGCTTTCATTTACTTCCATGATTAACCCTTCTTTGAGTGGAAACTTTCATTGCTCAGAGTGGGCAACGTTATATCATACTAGAGGGGCTCACTGCTTCAGTTCTGTTTTCTTCAATTCCTATTTGGCTAAGACTCGAGAAAATGTCACTAGAAAATGTTAATGTACTACATTTTAAGCAAAATAAGTGCAAAATGAAGTAAAAGGAAAATTCATACCAAAATACTGGAGGTGGAGCCATGGTACAGGGAATTGTGTTCTCATCGCCTGGAATTGCCCCAAATAACGTAGCTCCTGGATTGAACGTAAATAGGTGTGATTTCAGAGGCTGGAAAATATCCTGACTTTCTGAAACCAAACAGAGCCCACATTTAAAATTTTTATGGCCATACTTAACAGAGAACTTAGTCCTGATGCTTGCAAAAGCCAACCCCATCTTTAGAAATTCATTTGGAAAAACAAACAGGAGAGAGGAAGACAGAAAGAAAGGAAGGTACTGCCACTGCAGGTGTGCACTCAGTCTGTGTGAGGGAGAAGGGAACAAAATAAAATGTCATTTGATTTTTACAATAATACCTATTTACTGTAGACCAATCCACTGGAAACCAGCCTATACATAGCCATATTGTAGCCCAGCTGGAAACTCTGTCTTAATTTCATATTAGTGTCTATGTAGATTTATCATATTTAATATGGAAGGATAAGAAAAGTATATTATGCAGATGAATCATTTGTAATAAATAATGATGTGCCAGGCTCTGCTGAGGACACATGTAATCTGCGCCCCATGCCCCTGCTTGTACACAGAAATACTAGAATAGGGATGAAATTTTGAAGTCCTACACAATAAACACACCCTCAAAGGGAAATCATAAAGGGCACACCAGGAATATGTGCTGGGATCTTCATATGAGATGGTTGCACATTTTAAAGAAGCATATTTTCTCATGCTGAGGTAGGCACTTTCCTGAATTGCAGAGTGTTTTACGTGTACATATACATCAGTCAGTGAGCTGGCAGAGAAGGTAAGAGCAGTCAATTTAGAGAAAGTAAGCCATTTCATACTTCTCCAATGATTATGCTTTCCTCCTTAAAGAAGGCTTGTGTGTATTAAAGAACTTCTAGACTACTGAGTTAAATTTATGGAGACACTGTCCTAACAAATTAAGCTTTTGAAATGCAGATCCAGTTTATATATCAAGGTAAGAAAGTGCAATTTTCAGTTCAGAAAGATATTCCAATTGAGGAAAGCTTTAAAAATTGCATTTAAGGTTCTACTGAGGTTCTGAGTTAGCTGGTAAGGGCCAAGCACACAGGGTAACAAGTATGGAGTTGCTGCTGCACAAGAAGTGAATAGGCGGGACTTCATTCAGGCTCAGAATTTGGCATAACTTTTTGAATAACAGTTTTCAGAGACTGATTTTTAACTCACAGACTGTTCACTGACCAGATGGGAGGATGGTCCATTGTAGAGGAGAATATGAAAGCTGAAGAGCTGGCGAAATGCAGAGTGCAACGGGAAGGCAGCTCAAAGCTATTTCTGTGTCCCCGGCTGTTGAAGTAATACAACTGCTGCACTAAATAAACAAGCTTGTCTGCAATTAAGGCATTAATGGTTGTTATAATGTCTACTGCTAGTTACGGGGACAATTTTATCAGTCTGTGTGACTCTTGTCCTGATCTGCTCCTCTACTCCCAATCTGGGGATAGCCTGGGACCTGGCTTTACTGGGTTTGCTGTGCAGGAATGCTGCCGCCTCCCGGAGTCCTTGTGCACCTTCCCCGGTCGGGCTGGTAGTTGCTCGGGCTGCTCCAGCAAGGCAGCTGAAACAGGGGCTGAGGCTGATTTCCAGGGAAATCAGAAACAGGCAAGAAAGAGCTGTTGGGGAAAGCCTGACATCAACTCCATGCTCCAGAGCAAGAGCAGGAGCCCCGGGAATCCCTTACGGCTCCGTCCTCTCCCACACGCCCTGTGCTGCATCCCAGCCTCCTGCACACCCGAGGGCAGAAGCATGTCTTTCAGTATGCCGTGTCTTTCCAGCCAGCGCGTGCCAAGCCATACTTCAGTCTCTCGCCTTCCAGCACCATGCAAACTCCACAGTCCTCACATTCCCGCAGCGCGGGACACCCAGCTCCTGCCCCTTCCCTTACAGAGCGCAGCTTGCAGCCACACTTCCAGGGGAAACCACACACAGACTAATGGGTGTTGTGCTCTTTTCGAGGTGAGCATCTTCTCGTGGGGGAATAGAACAGTCATTATTCAGCAAAACACACCCAGCTGCCTGCTCCACTGACCTGCACGTGCTGTTACACTTTTTGAAGCCAGGGTTGGAGAAGATGTTATAACCTCTTTGCCCCTATGCTTTTTCTTGCCCCAAAGTCCATATAAGCAGAATTATGGGTATGCTACTTCTTTTCTGCTTGCAGCCAGTTTGGGGTGTGTGTCCTGCTCTTCAGTGGAGCTTCAGAGGTTGGCCACCAGTTTTTTTTCATATTACTTTTGTGCATTACCCTGGCACAGTGTCAAAAGTCAGTTGCACTGTAGAAATAGTGTAGTGTTCAGCAGTTCAGTGTTCTATGAATCATAGAATGGTTTGTGTTATACGGGACCTTTAAAGGTCATCTAGTCCAACCCCCCTGCAATGAGCAGGATCATCTTCAACTAGATCAGGTTGCTCAGAGCCCTGTCCAACCTGACCTTGAATGTTTGCAGGGATGGGGTATCTACCACCTCTCTGGGCAACCTGTTCCACCAGTGTTTCACCACCCTCATTGTAAAAAATCTCTTCCTTATATCTAGTCTAAACCTACACTCTTTTAGTTTAAAACCAATACCCCTCATCCTATCGCAACTGGCTGTGCTAAAAAGTTTGTTCTCGTCTTTCTTATAAGCACCCTTTAAGTACTGAAAGGCTGTAATAAGGTCTCCCTGGAGCATTCTCTTCTCCAGGCAGAATAACCCCAACTCTCTCAGACTGTCCTCCTAAAGGAGGGGCTCCAGCCCTCTGATGATTTCTGTGGCCCTCCTCTGGATCCGCTCCAACAGGTCCATGTCCTTCCTGTGCTGTGGGCTCCAGAGCTAGACGCAGCACTCCAGGTGGGGTCTCACCAGAGCAGAGGGGTAGAATCACCTCCCTCGACCTGCTTGCCACACTTCTTTTGATGCAGCCCAGGATACAGTTGGCCTTCTGGGCTGCAAGCACACACTGTTGGCTCGTCCAGCTTTTCACCCCCCAGTACCCCCAGGTCCTTCTCCACAGGGCTGCTCTCAATCCCTTCATCCCCCAGCCTGTATTGATACTGGGGCTTGCCCCAACCCAGGTGCAGGACCCTTGTTGAAGGGTCATGATTTTCACACGGCCCCATTTCTTGAGCTTGTCCAGGTTCTCCAGTTTGCCCAGCTCAGGGATCCCTCCCGAAGCTCCCTGGAAAATGCATATCTTCCTTTCAGTCCCAGCAGCAACCGAAAAGCAACTGCCCTGTGGCACCCTCTGTATGCTTCTGTTATTTGCGAAAAGCAAGATGACTCCCACTCCATGAATTGTATCAGTGTTAATATCCTAAATCAGTGATGCTGCCTCACAGCTTTTACATAGATGAGAGAAAGTTGCCACAAGGGTAAAATGAACTTTCCAAAGGGCATTCAGGGCATCCTTGAGGTTGCATGTTTTCATCCAAGTAGTTATACATGCTTTTGTCAGAACCACGCTTTCTTCTGCATCCAGAGAGCACATGCTAAAGTATCAATTCCACACATACAGGAAAACACTAAGTAGAAAAAAATACTCTGCCATCTTCATGAACTTAGTAAAATGGCAATTATTTCTAAGCCGACTCTTTTTTTTTCTTCAACTATGTTCCTCTGTACTCACCATTTATCCTGAAATATGTGGGTTACAAATTTCTTTATCAACACAGAGTTGATCCTTTTGCTTTTCAGAAAAAAAAAAATAAATTAAAATATATATGAAAACATGTACAAAATATTTACAGTGTCTTTCACACTGAAGAGCCCAAAATGTTTTGGAAATTGTTGTTTACATGTCTACTAGACTCTTCCTTCCTTCCTTCCTTCCTTCCTTCCTTCCTTCCTTCCTTCCTTCCTTCCTTCCTTCCTTCCTTCCTTCCTTCCTTCCTTCCTTCCTTCCTTCCTTCCTTCCTTCCTTCCTTCCTTCCTTCCTTCCTTCCTTCCTTCCTTCCTTCCTTCCTTCCTTCCTTCCTTCCTTCCTTCCTTCCTTCCTTCCTTCCTTCCTTCCTTCCTCCCTTCCCTCCCTTCCTTCCTTCCCTCCCTTCCTTCCTTCCCTCCCTTCCTTCCTTCCCTCCCTTCCTTCCTTTCTCTCTATCTAATCTTACCTACCTACCTGCCTAATAGCCTGTTACACAAATTTCTTACAATTATCATCAGCTAAGTAGAGACAATTTGAAAGGGATTTCACGGAAAGGGAAGGCTGAGCACCTAGTATCTAGAAGTCAAGCCTTCAGATCTAAAAGATATGGTGGGGGAATTTCTAAACCAAGGACTGGAAAGAGCACTTTTGTTTTACCAGGGTTGGGCAGCCTGAACGATAATATGCAGCAGATTCGTGGCCAAGGTTCACCTCCAATCTCTTTCAGGGACCCATAACATGTCCAGTTTGCTGTTGTCTTTTGTGGAAACACTTGGCCTAAACCAAAGGCATTAATTTCCCACAGCTCTACTGAGTTAATATCTTTCTCCTTTTTTTCTCTTTTATTTTTAAGGAGGGCTGGAAATCTCTCTGTCTTGGGAACATTAGAATTTTTAAAAACCCTAGCACAGGCTAGTTAGCATTCAGCTGTACAATAAGCACTACGGCTGATCATCATTTAGTTCTGCTGTAGTTGGCAGTTTTGACAGGGCTTTCCCTCATGCTGTTGCTTTCTAGTGCTGGTCCCTCTGTTACAGTGGGGGAACTTTTACATTGTGCCCCCCTCCTCCACCAGAATCATCCTTTTCACCCTTTTTGCTGGAGTCAGCTGAAGTCTCAGCTCCTGGAGAGTCCAATGTAGTCCCTTCAGTTTTTGTGGTGAGATCTCTTTTCACGTGGGCCTTCAGCAGGTGTCCCTCTCTTCTGCTGGTCTGGTTTGGATTGGGACATGTTCCTAGAAACCTGCACCCTTATCTTCAGCCCTGCCAGTATAAGCAGCATTCCCAGCGTGGCTGGCCATCTGGCTGTTACAACCTTCTTTGACACCATGCTGTGTAAACCTACTCAGGGCAGGTCTTTCTGATATGTGAAAAATGCTTCTGACAGCCTGCTCCCACCTGCACTGAGGTTTCCAGCTTCACAGACTTGCTGACCCACAGTGAACAACAGTTGGGAAAACAAGAAAATGGCTTGCTGTTGGTGGGAAAGGAGGAAGAAAAGGAGTGGAAGAGTACACATAGTTTTCAGAACAGAAGTTTTCAGAAGGACGCTATTGGCACTGTGGGCCAACAGCAAGTGGAGTAAGAATGAGCCTGCAGAAATCCTTTTTATAGCCACAGCTCTTTCCAAAAACTGTTTCTTGATTAATTTATACGTATTGACTGCTTTCCACCAATCAAGCTAAATACAATACATGTACCTTTGGCTTTTCTAGGTAAATGGGGTTTGTGACTTCTCAGAATCGTACACCACTGGTATACCAGCCACTTGGGATGTACTCCCAGATAAACATATTCTGACACACTGTCACAAATGGACAGTTTATCATGAAGAAGACAATAAAAACAGTTAAAAGTGTGTCCGTGTGTGTGTATACAAATATACATACACATGCATGTGTATATATACATTATATATAGACAGGTACACACGCACATATTCTTTTTCATTCTCTGGCAAACATAGTGAAAGTCTGGAGATGCAAATCATCAGCAACCAACGAATTGTTGACTTAGAAGTGGGGAAAGGATGCTTTTCTTAAAAAATGGCAAAACCTGGTATTCAGTTGAAGAACTGCCTCAACATAAAGCATGTGGCCAGGCCACTAGATGATGCTTCTCTGAAACCAGAAGATGCCAGAAGCAGGTCCTTCTTTCTCTCCTGGAAGTCATGGAAAATGGCTGTTTCCAGAGAGCCCCTGCAAGAGAACACTTCCTACCCTCAGACTGCAGCTGCTCCTGCACCATGTACCAGTGGGTTATAAATGGTGATTGGAGACATTGGCCAAACCGATGGGAAAAAAACCCAAAGCACTCTTTGTGTTCGTGTGGAAGCGTTTGGTGGAAGCGTAACAACTGCCCATGCTTTGGAGGAAATCTAATCTCTGTCTTTTTTCTAAAAATCAAATCAAATGTCCACGCCACCAGAAGTGCACTCTCCAACCCACTGTTAGTTGTCTGTGCTATTTCAAAGTCCAAGGCAACTGGGGCTGGGGATATTTACAGCAGTACCTGAATATTCTGGACTTTAAAACGTCACTAAACAGTCTTGATAAATTTTTGTTTCCTTTTTCCCCAGTTTTTGCTTACCTCTAGAGCAGGTTGGAAAGTTACAGTTTTGTCCTGGGCCCAATTTTTGAACAAATAGGAAAATATTGAACAAATAGGGAAATATTTTTGAAAAAATATTCCATCTCCATTTCACTTCTGGAAAACTCTTTCATTGGCCAACCTCACCTGTGCTAGAAGATTACATCTGTTAGTGAGTGAAGTTCTCGGAAATAAATTCTCAGTGCATATGGCACAGCTTTAATCTAAAAATGAACTGTTAATTGAGGCAGGCACAGGGCAGGGTTAGGAAAAAACCGGGATTCATTAGGAAAGGGATAATTCAGAATTAACACAGTGAAAGGTTGCCAGGCTATAAAAATAGTTTTTAGCCACTTCCCCTTTCTCCACTTTTCTGGATCTGCCTGCTTGCCTCTGGTTGGGTGTGGTATGAACAGACCCCACGTTGCAAAACAGGGCAGCTGCGCAGTTGGGCACTGCACGGGGTGGCCCCCAGGGAACTGTTTCTCTGGCTAAGCTTTCTGGAGCAAATATGTTCAGATTATAACTCTCCATGGTTGTTGGTAGCACTCTTGATTTTATCTCACGGTGGGAAAATCACCAGCTCCAAAGAAAAACTATGTTTTTGCAAACCTCCAAGGTCCAAAGGAGGCTTTGCTTGGGTAAAGGATTTATTGCAATAACTTAGCACAGCATCTCCAAATACTTGCATGTCAACTGGGAGCTGTGGAACATGATCCCATTAGATTTGGGCGTGCAGTGGAGACACACCTATTGAGGATGGATAGCGAGTATACTCTATGGGCTGTAACAGGCCTTGTTACAGACATTATGAAAACTAAGGATGAGAGGATTTATGTTTTATCACTATTTCGAGAGGTGTTGAGAATGAAACACTTGACTCTCCGTTCTGCTTTTGCCATTTGGGCAAAATCTAGAGCAAAGAGCAAAAAATTAATCTAGATTTAATTTAGTTCTAGCTACCACCCAGTGGTTTATAAACTCCAGGTTCGAGCAGCCTGAATGCAGACATGGAGCGGAAAGCAATACCGTAGCCCTGGACTTACCCCCAGAGTCTTGTCCACTGACTCCCAAAAGGCTATTTTAGAAAGAAATGCTGAAGCAAGATATAGAAATAGGGATCTCTGTAAAATGTACTTTTAAAGACGCTCTTGTGTACATTGGTTTCATGTTATATAATGGCATGTCAGACACGCTCTGCCCCCATCCGAGGGCTGAGCCCTTTTCACTCGGTGCCGTATGGAGCACACACAGTCCTGGGCTGGTAACAACTCCGTGCTTCACATGGACGACATATTTTGGAAGACATTGAGAGACTGGATTCTAAACAAATATAGAGAAAATAAGAAAGACGTAACGGGTAAAAGAATATTTCACGCATGTCCAAATTATGCCCGGATGAAATACTCTTGTGAGAAAAATAGCACAGTGCAGGGAGAAAGGAAAGTGCAGTTTGGTGGGGTGGACAAAGAGCTAGCTCAGACGAGCCTGGCCAAACAGCAGTTACTAGGCTGTAAAAAAATGGACATGGCAAATGTACTGCATTTGCTAGAGGCTCCATGAAACTCCAGGGAAAACAGAGCATTCACAGAGTGGCTCTGCTGACAGCGAGAAAGTTTCATTATTATTAGTCATATGCAGAGGATGTCAAGGAATTTTAAGGCCGCACTCTTTGCATTTTTAGAGGTTATTAATGAAATAGCATAGCAAGGTGAATTACATTAAAATATTTTTCTAACCATTCCAGAAATCTTGGTCCAAGTTGGCATAGGGGGGCTGGCAAGTGGTGAACTTTTGACCGAAGCTCGGATTGCCGGGAGACACATCCTCCTTGTTAGTTTCGGGTGACAGTTCACTGTACTAGAGGGATCCACTTGTGTGTAAAGAGGCAAGTGGGGGAGGAAGATTTAGCGCTGCATTTTCACAGGGGCAAGAAATTCCATCCAGCTCAAATGTGTTTTGGCCCGCTGCCCGGCTCCTTGTCAAACACATGACCATCACTCAGCTTCCTATTTCTGGCCCAAATCTGGATCCCGGGGATAAGTGAGCCCCATTAGTGGTTAAAATTAGGCAGCCGAGCTGTGACAACACATGCTGACTCTCCAACAGAGGGTAGACATATTTAAAAACCAAAAAAGAGCTAGACGCACCAAGATTTAATGTCAGCGCCATGTGTAATTCATCAGTTTGGGCTCCTACAAGTCAGATAACAGCTGATCTACTTCATGGAGAGGACTTAGCAGGATTTTCTGGCTTCCTTCTGACCAAAGACTTCCTGTAATGATTGCTAAAGATAAGATTATGCCATTAGCTTTTTCGTGGTAGAAATCCATAGCCCTGGCTTCTCACCCTGCCATGATCTAGTTGTATGATGGACAACTTCTCCTCACCTGAGAATGACAAACCAGGACATCTGGTTTCCACAGGGCTGTATTTTAATTGGGAAAGTTTATTTCCAACTGAAACAGCAGCAGACTAGCTGGTTAAAAACCAAATGTTACCAGAATGGTTGCTCAGTAATAAGGAGTTTCCATTTGTCAAAAACAAGTCAGTCAAAATGTTTGTGTACGTATGGCTGACTTTCTTGGATGCAGCACTGACAGCTATTACACTTGTTTCTGCTTCTATCACACCTACTTCTGTCTGCCTGGCCAGTGACACCAGCCACAGCAGCCTGTCTGGCAAGGTCCTGCACAGCTCTCCGGGCTTTATCGTACTTTCCCATAGCCTGAGATGCCCTTCTTGAATCTGTTCATGAAAGACCATTACCTGTCCTTGAAACTCCTTCCTAAGCCATTTCTACATGTTGAGATATAGCCAAGAAATCAGCTAGGGAATTTCAGGCTGGGTGAGAAGGCTATTGTAGTGGTTGATGTTTTGTTTGCTTTCAGAGAGCTTAAGAAGTGAACATGTGTTTCCACATAGGCACTGTACCCTACCTCATCACCACTAGCCTCTGTCTTGCTCACCAACAACTGAACCAAGGAGTGTGATGGCAATGTCACATAAACTCATCCTTTCCAGTGTGTAATAAGTCTTTTCCCGGCACAACCACCCACCCAAGTAAGACTTTTAAACCTTTTAACAAGTGAATTTACTATGTCCTCCTCTCCTCTCCTCTCCTCTCCTCTCCTCTCCTCTCCTCTCCTCTCCTCTCCTCTCCTCTCCTCTCCTCTCCTCTCCTCTCCTCTCCTCTCCTCCCCTCCCCTCCCCTCCCCTCTCTTCTCCCTTTTTTTAGTTTCCTTTTTCCTAATGCATGTTTGTGCAATATTGACTGTGAGGGGAATGTATTAAATTATATGCCCTACAGTTCCCAAGGCAGTCTTCATTACTGCTGCCTGAAAAGTCCTGGCCTCCGCTACCACACCAGAAAGAATCAATGGGAAGTAGAACAGACACTCTCTACCCAGACAAAATCCCAGTATTTACAGGATCATGTCTGTTGTTCTGCTGAAGCATTCTCCCTAGGGAAAAAAATTACAACCATGTGTACAGTTTTTGGTCTTATCATCCTCTTGATGACCTGAGAGCTGCATAGCAGTATCTGCCAGCTGTGCTGGTGAGGAGGAACATACCTGCCCTGGGCACAGACACTGGACACTGCAGCCTGGGCTGGTATGGAATACTCCTCTGCAAGGGCAGGCACCCCCTCACACAGCAGAAGCTGAGAGAGCTCTCTGGGATAGTGGGGAGATGGGGACGGGAAATGCCCCATCAGATCTCTGCTGACTGCATAAAGAAACAACCAACTTCTAAGGGAACTAACCCCCAGGCTGTTTAAAAACCAAAGTTTTACCCTGAGGAAAACATGGTAGGTAGTGCAGGCTGGAGTAACGTGTTAATTGTAGAAAACTCTGCTAAGGAGAGAGCCTGAGATATGTTGCTCTAACAGAAATTTCCAAGAGGTCTTCAGTTATAACACAAAGCAAGATACTTGAAGTTAATAAGAAATACACTTGCTAAACAACAGAGCAGTTAAGAAATGTGCCTGCTGTGCTTTTGCAAATGTCTGCTGCTATTAACATTCTGGTATTTTAAATGCTTCCAGTCTAATGAAAGCTTTGAAGCCAAAGGAAATACATCTGATACCCATGGGCTGATTACTCTGTGGGTATAAGCGATGCTGCAGGGGCAGAGAAACTCCAGGTGCCAACTCAGATGTGACAATGTGTGCTACCCTTTGGATGGGAGAATGCTGAGGCAGATCCATGTCAGACACCTCAGCACAGCGTTCCCAGCTTTACCTTGGGTTCAGGGTGCAGTGAGGTGCAGCTGGCTCCAGGTCTGCATGCAACGTGGTGCCCGTGCTACCTAAGCCCACACAGAGCCAGATGGAGGGACCAGGGGACGGAAGCGCTAACCCAACCCCAAGGTAGTAGACTTTTTGATTATCTGGGTTATTCCTGCCTCTGCTGCATGGCACCATGGAGAGGTGGCTGTGCCTGTTGGCACCTGAATTTAGCAATCACCAGGCATGTGTGCATGAGTGGGTGTTTTAACACACTGCCGCTGCAGTTGGGTTAATCAGGATGGTCCAGGCAGAAAATGGCACATGGGGTTGGTGACTGTTTGGACAGAAAGTAATTAAAAAACCATTAGACCTGCAGGTCTGGAGCAACATCCTCCTCCCTTTTCTTTCTCCTTTCAGTGCTCTTCACCCTCAGTTAGCAGGGTCCCAGCTGGCTTTTCTGCTGTGCTCAGGTGTCCACTGAGCCTGACTCATATTATGCCAGTGAATTCCTGGTGCTCACAGGGTGCCAGCAGCTGCCACTCAAGAGAGAAGATCAGGAAAATTCCAGGCAAGACAAAGCTGACCTGTCCAGCTGGCAAGGAGGCTGTCACCAAGGCGAGCAGGAGTTAGACCTGGTTTGTGATTATACGTACATCCTCATTAGTGAGATGTTAACTCTTAGGACTTAAATCTTTTGCTTGATACCTTTCAGTCAAGTTGTATGAAATGTTCTAACAGCAGAATCTAGAGTTTCAAGAAATCTGCAAAAATCCCCCTTCAACAGGGCCACCTTTATTTAAAAGACGCAGTGTCAGCATCTTTTAATGTACGCTTCTTTGAGTCCATTAAAACACATTATTATTTCTGTTCTCTTGATTCTGAACATTTGGCTCCTTCTGCAAGAAAAGTGGTGTGTTTGCTTATTAACATAAATTTAAATGTTGACCTTCCAAGCATCACTCAATGGCTTCTGGTTGTTTGGAATGACAAGCTATTACAAGAGGTGCTACAGATTCCTGCCTCCTGGAAAAGTAGCTTAGGATTTTGAATTGTTCATTAAATCATCACTTCAACAGCTTTCTCAAAATAGAATTCCCTAGTTCCATTTTTTGTACAAAAGCAAACTTTCTGCTTAATTTCATCACTGCTGTCATTCTGCTCAATCAGAGAGAAAAGGTAGTATTCAAGAATTGGTTTGCATGATGAACATGATGAAGGAGAGATAATGTTAGTTTGGCTTTAGCCTATGGAAGAGCAAGGACACAGAGAGGTCATGAATGTCTGGTGGAGGCCATAGACTGATTCCTCCTTAAATACCCAAGCATCTACGTTACTTATTTGAGCTGAGCTGCTAAATAGTTTCAAATGCATAAGGTTTAATTGAATAGGAGGGATTTCTGTTAATTTTTTTTAAAAATCCATTCTTGTTGCTCCTGGGTCTCACCTTCCCTGCTTGCTATTGCCAGATGACCTGAGCAGTGTTGGCCCAGCTGCTCTTTCCTGCCACCTCTGAGTTGCTTACTGCTTCCTTTTGACAGTGCACTTCCTATTTAATGGAGACTGACTTTGCTGTCAGTGAATCAAGCAGCATGCTGACTGTAGCTTTCTGAAAAGGTTTAAAAACGTATAACCGTTTAGATGGCCAAATTGTCATTAAGGAGCTCTTGTCGTGCAGACATGAAGAGCCTGTGGCCTGAGACTGGTCACATACGGCTATTCATCTCAGTCTCCACAGTAGTAACAAATGTCATCTATATACAGAAGCTACTCACGTATCTCTTTTGGCTGACATTATTGATGCTTGTTTTTCTGGATACATGTATTGACTAATTGCAACTGCCAATGTTTTAAGAGTCAGATCAAATAATAAAAGCTGATGGTGGCTAAGTGACACTCTGAATTCCCAGGGCCCTTGGAAATATGGAAGAATTCTTTCCATTGGTTTGATAGAACTTCCCTTTCACAGTGTATTAAACATCACAGAGACGATGTTCCAAAAATGTGCTCGTTCTCTACATTTGTTCCTGTAAAATGTCATTAACAGTACCCTTCCCTGAAAACAACCCTTCCCTGCATCCTTCCTAACAAAATGTGCTTGTGGAATGGAGGAAAGAAAAGCAAGAGGTTTAGTACAGCACCTTGGAGACTGCTATGAATTATTATCACAGTTCAATCCCTGCCTAAATCTTGTGCAGGCTGGAGCTGCTTAATCCTCCATTGACTTTGCTGACTTGGTGAGGAACTGTTCCCAAGAGATGGCCAGTTCAGGCTGAGCAGAGAAGCTTCCTCTCCATGGTCAGCAACTGTTGGTAAACTTTTCTGGTTCTTTTTCCACTTTGCTGCCTCAAAATGTTAGTGACACTTTTCTGGTTCTTGAGCTCTTCCAAAACCAACTTCAGAGACAGGGAGCTAAAAAGTATTTCCAAGATGATAAATAAAATGGGCTCAGCAGCCTCCCCCTTCAAAGCATTTATTTTGGAAAACAAGAACCAGCCTGTAGGATGAGAGGTCTGGGTTGTCCATGAGCTTACCAGGGTAATGCAGGCTTTTTGAAGGAATATTAGAGCGATACATCTTTGATACCAGAGAGCAGATAAGGACAAATGAAGAAATGATATGTTCCAAATTCTGGTGGGCTAGGAGACCAGTCTAGGGGTAATCAGGTCATTGGCTGTGTTTTGTCTTAGGGGGACTTTGTTTCTTTTTCCTTTCCCTCAGGCTACACACACACCTATATACCTACTTATGCTACATTTTACTTAAGCTTTGCTCTTTAATTAATTTTCCTCTTTATAGAAGCCATCCAAGTCAATGGTCTGACCACATTAATTTCCTATTCTACAGTTTCAATAATAGTCTCCATGGTTTTCCTTGTCTGTAGCTCATAAGGACTAAAAGTACCTCACAAAGGCATTGTAACCATCACATCATGCAAACCATGTCTCTTGCCCTAAACATCCAGGCGATACAGGCATCTTGTTCAACCTCATGTAATTGCTTTTCAAGAGCAACTGTAAGTGCTTACCCATTTTGCTGACACAGGCATAATTAATTAGCACTCACCTGACCCAGTGTAGAACACACTTCATTCACTTGACATTTAATAACTTGTTATCCAACACCTTGCTTGTGGCCTCCTAGGCATCCTGTCTATTCTAAGTATCCTGTATTACTAAGACCATGTGCATGTCATGTTCATATAGTCCTGACTTCTAACATTTTCTCTGCCAGCCCCATGCAGCATCCCCATTCTTCCCCTCTCCTCTCTGCTACTTGCTTACCCTGAATATGATTTCTGAGTCACTGTACATGACCTCCTTATTTCCAGCCCTTTGCTGCAACACAGTGTATCTGATGAGATGTTTGGGAAGCAGTATTTTGAGTAGCCCTTGTCTTTCTGCATTCCCCAGACTGCAAAGACTACGAGGCAGTTGTGTGTCATGTAGACACTGAAATGGGTTCACTGTCATTGTGATGTGACCGCCCTTGCCTCCACATCACTTCTGATCCACAGGACTGCATTCAGTCAAAGGCAAAGGCTTGGTCTCTGCTTATCGATGCTGACTTTTCGTTAGCAGAAAAAAGGGATGGTGTGATGTCTTTCTCTCCCCTAATAAGATGCAGCTAGCAGTAGCTCATCAGTATTGCTTGTAGGTTTTGGAGTAGTAAAAACAGGAAGACCTTTTCCACTTGTTAATCTATGCCTTCTTTTCTCTTGCCGCGACACTGGAAGCACTCGGGTTGCTCTTCCAGAAGGCTGAGTTGGGCAGAAACGGGAGAAAACAGGAGACATGGCTGATGGGGAGAGGCAATGTGTCTTCCCACAGCTGTTTCTGGATCTCTTCTTGGTTCACTGTGGCTATACCTCCAGGTGGCACTCTCCTTTCTCGCCTGCAGTACCCTGGACCTGAACGAGTGAAATAGAGGGGGGGGTCCATCTCCCCACTCGCAGTGGGTTTGTCTGTTCCTAAAACAGAGAATCTTGACCTGGTGCTTAACCTCCACACAGTGCCACTGAAGAGTTACCACCACCATTCGGTCCTGGGATATAGCTTCGTCTTCAAATTTGAGGCTCTTTCTGGAAAAATATTATTTCCTCATCTATCTGGTAAATGAAATAATTAAAATAGCAAGTATTTTTTTATTTTCCATGCTTTTTCATTAGGCCTCATGTAGGCTCTTCACAGCACCAGGGCTTACTGCCAAGGAGAGGAACTGCAGTCCAAGTTTGCACACATAATTCCAAGCTTACTCTAACACCACCTTTGTTTTTCAAATATACACTCTAAGCTGGCAGATGTTATTTAGTTACCCTCAATCAAGCACCTGACTCAGGCTTGCAGCCTGGAAAAAGTAACCTCACATTAGGCTTTGTAGATTGCCTAAGAACCCTATATTCATAAACTCCCTCTGTAACCATCCTAGTGAGATCTCGTGGTAGTGACATATATTTATTGCCATATAAAAAGGTGACACAAAACAAGAATTAAGCATGGCCAAGGTGGCTGTGCTTCTGGGATACAAAAGAGAAGCTAAGGAATGGCACAGTGTCTGTCCTCCCATGGAGGTTACAGGGGACTCTTCCCTCCCATTCATCATGGCATAACTTTCCTGTGGCGATTATAGCATTTGTTGACAAGGAAATGCAATAGTAGGAAATTATCTGATGCATTTTGATATGTCTAAGTGATATTGAGCAGGTGAAAACATGAACAAAAGCTTCCATCTGCAAAAACAAAAGTCCTGTGCTTGTCTTCTGTTGACAACACATTATTATTTATATTCCTCAAGGACAACAAGTAGAAATGTCACATCTAGGCCAGGGCTGAGGAAGCCAAGTCATCCAGCTGAGCTGAGGACAGAATACTTGACCAGTTAAAGAGGGGGAGTAGGGGTAAGGCATTAGGGAAAGTTTCAAGACAAATTATAAGGGAGAGGAATGGAGATCATGAGGCAAATATATTAGGAAAGGAAGGTGGATATTTCTGGTTCAGCCTGGAAAAGGCAAAGATGATGACCTTCAGTGAATTTAGGGAGTGTGGAAGCTGCCTGCATAATTAATATATGACATGAAATTTCATTTATGAGTTGTTTTGAAGTTCCTACATGAGGGACTGCAGCGTGGCATCTCCCATAATCAGCATGCCCACTACCAAGAGTAAATATTGGACTGCAGTTACGTTTTTGCAGTTTTTGCATCCTTCTCCACAACCATTTTGCTTTCAACCTCCGATTAAAGTTAGGACAGGGTGCAGAATACACAAACAGACCTTTCTGGGCCTTGAGGTGAATGGCTGTGGGAGCTTGTTTTGGTTGCAACAGAGTCAGTAATGGTGTCTACAGTAGGCTTTGCAACTGAGCAGTGTGTTTATTGTTCATGGCACTGAGTGCTGACATATCAGTGAAGCCCAGACAAGGTAAGGCTCCCATTTTGTTAAGCAGATATATTGGCATAGAGTGACTTACATTTTCCCTGTTTAACCTCGTAAGTGACATTTTCACTGCATACCATCTTGCTTAGTAAATCCCAAAGATAATATTCACCCCTGCCCTAATCTGTTTAAACACAAAGCAGAAGTGAGGTCTGCTGGAAATGGTGTAACTGAACTATAGCTTCTTCTTGCTCAAAGAAACAGGAGGAATACAGAATGATTCCGGTAAATCTAGAAAACTTATCAAGGACTGCTTTATGATAGGAAGAGTACTTCATCCTGGATATTCCTGAAATCCTGCTATTACATAAATTGCTCAGCTTCTGTTTTCATAAATCCAGAGTTTATCCCTGTTGGAGATTATCACAAAGTGGCCTTCTCTGGATTAATTCTGGGTGCTGGCAACCTCAGTACTACAACATAGCAAACTCCACTACTTCAGGTCCACTTTCCAGGAAGGTCATGTAAATTCTTTTAATATTTTATATTCAGGCATAGTTGTAACCTGTCACTACAGAATGATTATTTTTTGCCCAGCGTGGAGCTTCATCTTATCTTAAAACTTTAACATTGTAACTTTTCATGGAATCAGGTTTGAAGATAGTTTGATTAGGAAAACAAAACTAACCTGATTGAGCATGTGCAAGAGCAGGCTTCTCCATAAGGACTGACATCACTGACTTGTTGAGATAGTGCTACAGTGGCAAAAAAAACCCCAAACCCTGCTTCACAGCGATATAAAAAGCTCTTTCCAGTCCAGAAGGTGGGGTGTCAGCTGTCTCCCTGCAAGCAATCTGTAGCTGTGCTTCCAGCAGAGTACTTTCTAGTACTCAGTGGTGGTATCTGATGCAAAACCATCATGGGAAAAGCTGACATCAAGCAGGGGCTAGACTTGGTAGTAGGGAAACAGCCTTTACCTCTCCTCCAGACTGAGATAAAGGAATGGCAAGAATCTTCCATGATTAATGGTCTGTTTACTTCTGTCTCAGAATTCCCATCAACGCCCCCGGGACTGTGCGAGATCTCGGATATTTCTTCACATCAAATGGGCACAGTTGAATACTGTCTGCACATTTGGGACAGTGACACCTTTTCACAAGCAGACAAATGGTTCCATTACAAATCACACTGGAGCACTAGCTCTTCTGGTTGTCAGTCTAATTCTCCAGTTTTTTAATTTTGCCCAACCCTGGAAATGTTCTCCTACAATATCAAAAGTGGTGGAAATGAACAACATTTGACCATGCATCTAATTAACAAAATATTACAAACATACCAGTCTCTGCAAGCAAATATGCCTGACATGAATTGTTGTCTCCTAACTGTGAACTGCCCTGGGATGTGTGCAACATAGAACTTTTCCTATAATTACAATCACATAGGCTGAAACTACACAAATAGAGATTATAGCTTGGCTTCTCCAGAGGATAGGGTATCAGCATTCTCTCTGCAGACTCTGACCGCACAGCCTGGTGCCACATCACAGTTTATTCACCTTATTGAAGTCTATTGTGTTTTAAATGCATAAAATCTTAATCATATCTTTATACAAGTATAAGCATAAACTGAACCCCAGTTTGTCTGGCACTGCTTGCATAAGGAGACGCATCTCTTCGTGCTTCCAATGTGCGCCCAGTATACTACGGATGTGTGCTTCACTGTGAAAGTGAAACTAGACAGAATGCTGTTTAAAGAATAAAGTGAGGTGACATCACTCCGTTTGCCTACTAAATTAGAAGTTTAGTCATTGCGCCTTCAGGTCTCAGCTGACCCGATTTGGATTTTAACCAGCAAGTAAACAAGCCCTATTAACAACACTCTTCAACACCACTTCTAGCAAGATGCCAATATGTTTATAGTTAAACAGTATTTCAGACCATCAGCACCCAGTCACTAATTTAAAAACTGACCTTTTGCATTCGCCATGTCGATCAGCCTGGTAAGTCAAAGGACAAGGAAAAATCTTATAAAAAAGAAGAAAGACAGCTGCCAAGGGCGCGATCGGATCAACTTCAGCGTAAGTCTGCAGAACAGAGTGGCATTTGCAACGGCACTGAAGCACTCCCATGGCATCAGGCTGCTGGTGGTGACAGAGCCATCTGTCCTGTCTTTTTTGCCCTTTCCTGTCTGCCATTAATTTTCCACAAAGGCTCCAAGCGACAGTCCCCTCATAGTGACCATACTTGGAAACAAGGTGTATGACAGGCAGGGGGGAGAACGGCAATAATCTCTAAGAGCCCCTGTGTTATGGCTTGGGGAAAAATAGCTGAGAGTTTGCAAAGTAGCAAAGAAGAAGTGAAAACCGAGAAGATCTGCTGACAGGAGGATTCAGCAGGCACGCACTGCCTCGTTACGTGCGCCTTTGAATTGCGACACAGGAGCGGAGGCGTGCTCTCCTCGTGCAGGCGCTGCCGACAGTAAACAAGTGAGTATTTCTGGAGCAGCTGCCTATGTAAGAGGAGAGGTGCCTGTTGCTGTCCTGCAAAGTTACAGTTTTACAAGAGCGTCTATCTTATGCTTCTGAAACTCGCTCATTTCTTGCACTAATCAAGCCAAGCCTTCATTTGGCAAGCAGTTCCTTGGGGCTGAAGCTTGTGTTTAAAGTTAAGATATTTTGCTGAGCTGGATCCATAAGGAGCAAGACTGCCATACTTCACCCTTTAAAATGAAGGACCATCAACACGATCTCAACCACAGTGTACACAGAAATGAATGTAGTTTGCTTTATGTTCAGATTGGTGCTATTCTTAGCAGCAGGCAAGTCTAGACGTGTTTTACAGAGTTTGATTGCGCAAATTCCAATTCAGAGATATTATGCTAAAATTCATTTCTACTCCCCATATATTCAGTTACCCTGTTTATCATCAGACTGTCCAAATATCTTACAGTATTCCTTCATGCAATGCAATTAACACTTATCCCACATTTATTCTCTCATCTTTTCCCCCAGAAGGGGGAGGTTTTTTGGTTTGATATCTTAGAAGTAGTATGTGTGCACACACACATGCAGATGTTGCTGCATGGCCAAGTGTGTCTGAAATGAGCTGCATACTTGGATCAGAGACTATTTTATATAGTGTTGGTTGGTGACTGCCAAGGGAGGTTGCACAGGCTGGCTCCTGTGAAAGATCTCACTCCTGCTATTGCTGCAACTCTTACTGTATCCAAAGACGGAGTCCTGGAGTCTCTGTCAATAGGCCTCCTCCGGACAGGTTTCAAGACAGAAATGCCTTACTGACTCTTGAAGATTTTGACTGCATGCCTTATTGTGTGTGACTTATCCATGGAGATGGTGAGAACTGGGTTTTTAATAAGAAGGTGACTGTTTTTGTTCAAAAGTTAGGAGTTTGTTGCTTCAGCAACCTGTATTTTAGTCACACTTCAGCACCTAATGGAAGTTAAAATGAGGGGATCCTCTGGGGCTGGAGCCTATGGATCCAGGTTTGACTGCTGCTATAGGTCAGCAGTCAGAATATTTGAGGCCTTGACTGATCATGTAGAAACCAGGCTAAGACTCGTGCAGTTGACGCAGAAACATAAAAAAAAAATCTTTGAAAGTTGACAGTGCACTCCCCAGGCTGCGTGATAAGGGAAATGGGTTCTTTCTGTGTGACTGAATAACATACGCCTTAACTACATCCTTAGCACAGAGCCCTGAGGTGTTCGTGTACCTGGTACCACCTCATCAGTGTCTGTTACCGATAGACGTGACAGACATGGCATGTCAAGTAAGCTTCTACATATAAGTTGTGTTACAAAAGATGTCAATGTACAGAATGGCACTCGTGGACAGCTTAAACAAAGGACATTGACTAAGGATTTGGATAGCTTAACAACATGCTGGTCGTGTACCACCTGCAAGTTAAAAATAAGATGAAGTCAAGCTTTCAGCTTAGGACTATTCATTTATAAGCAGTAATCAATGATGGGTATTTCCCCAGCATTTACTCCCACCCCATGTTACTGTTCTCAGCGCCCAGTAGGAAAAATGAGTTCATGTGATGAGCTCACATTTTTATTTCACGTTATTTCTATTATACTGGAGAAGTACTAGTGGTTTGGCAGGAATACAGGGACCTGCAGCGACATGCCTCCAAGTGACTTGTGTAGATATTCATGACAGCAGATAAGGCCTAGCAGTTCTCAGAATCAGTTACTTTACTCTTATTTTCTTCCTATATATTAGAAAAGGAGGGAGATACATAAATTATATCATCCTGATAGTGCCTGCTTTGCTTCCAGAGTAGGAACAAACTTTGATTCCTCTTTCATTTTAACTTCTGAGATAGCCTCTGCTTAATAAAGTTGTATCAAGTATGTTCTAACTTTATGTGACCAGCTGAACCATGACGTGGTTAAACCAAGAACTAAAAACATCTTATTTTCTCAGCAGTTTATTTCATGTATTTTTGATGCCCTGGGTAATTTCTGCTGGCTTCTCCTTAGAGATAGAGGTGGAAGGTTTCTGGAAGTTTTGAAGCCCCAGGAAGCAACATTTATCCCCAAGGTTTTTCATGTTTTCTTGTAATTGTTTATTTTCTAGTGACTGAAGTTTGAAACGTCAATTTGGGCTTATTTGTAATAAAAATGAAATTTTCTTAATTTTAAGAATGGGAGTTATACTCTTTAGTTAGAAAAACAGGTGCATATTTCTGTGAAAATACCAGTGGTCAATCCTGAGTGGTTTAAGAATACAAAAGATACAAACTTTGCAAGAAAAGTGATGTCTCTTAGCTGCTTGTCTAGCTACATCACCTCTTTTTAAAACCTTCATGTTTATATATGTGTTCTTTGCGTTTGAATAATGAAAATAGAACTAATAGCTAATATTCAGCTTTACTCCATGAATGTGTATGTGGAGATATTTTTGTATCGCTAACAGTGCACAACAGTAAGTCATTTGACCTAAGGAATAGAAGAATTTTAATAACGCAAAGCTGCACGTTTTCCAGTGAAGTAACATCATGTGAAAGGCTTAATTTTATAGAGAGAAAATTGATTGCTTGACATTCAGCAGCTACGTCCTTTAAAATACTCTAAATGTTCTTTCACTGTTCATTCCAAGAGAAAGTATCTCTTCCGTGTGGAAAATTTTTCCTTTTAATTTTTCCAAAGCTTTCCAATTTTTTGCACAGCCATCCACAGAAAAAAATGGTGAAGAAAACAGGCCTCACATCTTTAAGCAGCCTGCAGCGGCCTGGCAAAAGTGCTGTACCTCCTGTGTAGTTACTGGCAGAAAGGGTATCGGCGGCTGGAGCACGCAGCAGTCACACGAGGAGAGAGACACCAGCGGTGTTACCTTGCCTCTTCCCCTTCATTCCTCTGGATGCTGTGGAAATACTCCTGTTCCCTGAAGATATTGTGACCGTGCTTGGCAAACTCTCAGGATTAACTCAGATGAGATTTTTTTTTTTTGTATCATCTTTAGGCTTGTGGAATTGCTCAAAGTTTAGATTTGAATTCAAACCTTGGGAGTGTTGAGATGTGCCGTTTCGTTCACTGAAGACATCTGGGGACACCAGTGACTCGGTAGCTTTGTAGGTAGTGTCCAGTGGGAAAAATTAAACTGCAGTTGGCTGTTCTGCCTACGCTAGGGTATGCTGCCCTTTGAACACCCTTCTAACTGTTTTACAGATCTGTGAAAGAGGTTCAGACTGAAGTCAGATCCAAGTAATTTGGGTTACTCAGGACATTTTCTGGCCAAGAGTTGTCAATTATGACATTGTAATAATTGCTTGGCTACTGACATGTGAGGTGTTTTTACTTTCCCTCATTTATCTCGTTAGTATCAGTAATAGCAATAGCAATAGTAACAGTAACAGTAACAGTAATAGTATTATCTTTCTGTTAAAGGGAAAGAACCCATGGCCAGGAAGAGCATACACAAACATCCTGCCCTTGAATAAGTGACTAAGATGGAGGGTGTGGGGGCCACAAACAAGGGCTTTGTTGTCATGGGGTGACCTCTGACCACTGACCATATGTGGTCACAAAGGCTAGGGCTGTGTCCTGTGCTTTGAGGTCGTCTGTCCAGAGGAGAAAAGAATGTGTGACGGCCATCTGTGTCCTTGGGGAATCCTGCCCTCATCCTTGGGTTGAAATCCATCTCCAGTGAGTCAAGTCTGAATGGGGATATCCCATCCTTCCTTCCTCTGGCCTACTGCCTGGAAAAATCCCAGAGCCCAGCTCCCCTTCAGTGGTATGGGGCTGCAGGGGCTGGAAACTCCCCTGGGTGGAAACTGTGTCACAGGGTAGCACACCCTGGGGCTGCCGGCGGGTTTTGTGTCCGACTGTTGGCCAGGGCCAAAGGAGAACTCTGTGTCATCTCACCAGGAATGGAGATGGGCTGGGAATGGAGGAGCTGCACTGCGGAGCTCAGTTGTGTCTGCATGGGTTCTGCTCACCCTGTGAGCCCTTGCTGGTGGCTGGGAATGTAAGTGACCATGCAGTTTTGTAGGTTGCCTTGCAGTGTTACATTTGCTGGAAAAAATTAAACTGGAGTTGACTTTTCTGCTTGTGCTAGGGTACGCTGCCCTTTGAACCGCCTTTCAATTTTTTGGGAGCATAGCAGCAGTGGTTATTGCTGTGAGGTTGAGCATTACTTGACTTTAGGGGAGAGAGAGAGCTTTCCAGATAATTCATACAGCCTTGCAATGGAAAATTTAATTTTTCCTGATGACACAATGACTTTTCAAATCAAGAGCTGTTTTGCACATTAAAGCAATATAAATTTAAACTGTATTTTTCTTTTATTTTCAGGGTGGGGAAAGGATTACTGACATACATTAAAAAAATATTAATTAGTAGCTGATAATGTTGAAAGCTCTGGAATATCTTACAGCACAATACATTGGAGACAAAGGCCAGAAACGAAAAAATTGGTAGTTACATGAAGCATTCAGTTAAGTACAACCTGACAAGATCTTAAAGTGGGTCTGCTTTGTTACCACCACTTATCTTATTGTGTCAGGGCCATTTTTATCTACAGCTTGGGCTTGAAATGGGAGACATGATGAATTTAAAATACGAGCCCCTGAAGAGCTGTTTTAACATACTCCTATTCACTGTGAGGTGGGCCCACACTCAGCAATTGATTACACAGATACTAAATATAATTTCAATAGTAGATTATTCAATATTCTTTAATATTCTGTATTTTTTATGGCCTGAGTGTTGCCTCAAAATGTCCTCACATATGTGCAGTTAAAGTTCCCTACAAGCAAATGCACCAAAATCGGGGCTGCCCATTATAAGAAATTTCTGCTTGCTGCTGATGCTAGACCACATCTGCAGGTGCTAGCAAAGATGAGATATCCAGATGCACAAAAAAAGCCAGGAAGACACAAACAGTTTGGGGTTTATATGGGCATATGGACAAGTGTAGGCATGTTGCTCCTTCTATTCAGGACTGTGTGCTGCCCATCACCTGGGGAGTGCCATCTTGGTTATCTGAAGCCTAAAGATAGGATATCCCTCAATATCCTAGAGAGTCCAAATTTTTTGAGTGACTCTCATCAAAGATGGAAAATGAAAGTTTATAGGAAATCTCTAAAGCCTGCTGTCCTGAGAACATACTTCAATTTACTCTTCACCTAAAAGTGCCCACTGAAATGAAAGACATGGAGAGTTCACAGAGTTTCTGTGGGAGGAATTCTCATGTGACTTTTGTCAAATTGAGAGTTTGGGGCAGTTTTGACCCAAGGAGTGTTTGTAATATTCATTCCTTAACCAGTTTCACTCACCTAGCTGCGTTTGAGGGAACCCTGTTGCTTGACTGTAATCTGTAGGGCTCCAATTCCTTTGGTAGAATATCAGGGGATTAGCAGAGTAGGAGTAAAACCACCCAGGAGGGTGGAAGTGCAGTTAGAGGATGAAGTTACATTTGCATAAAATGAATGGAAACCTCTGGTCCAGGCCATCCATGATCATACCATCTGATCATACATGATCATACCACATACCTCACCTGGCTGTTCAGCTGGAGAAAGCTTGAAGCACCTACATGGCTTGAGACAGCAAGAAATTATATTATGTAGCGTGGGTAACACATGCAGGATTATAGCCCAGGAGCTATTCTGTACAAGGGATGGTGGATTTGACAAGTGAACTGAAAAGAGGTTTAGAGATCCTGGACAGATACAGTGATGCACAAATAGACTTTCATGAGGACATTGCTTCACGGTTATGTAATGGAATCGGTAGCTGTCTATAATTGTCCAGCTGGACTACTTAAATGAACTGAATAACTAATTGAATCTGTCTCATATTATAAACTTTTTTCATCTGGGCTTTTTTTCAGTGATGCCTGTAATGTTATCGTGGCTAATTTTAGCTGCCATTTTCCTCTTGAAACTGTTTACCAATACGGTGCCCTCAGCCTGCTGTACTACAGGAAGTTGGGGCTGCAGGACATCTCTCCAGGCTGAATGGTCTCCTGTCAGTGACAACAAATTATAAGTAGCCGCACTAATCTGCCTATCATCAGAAATAGCCAACAAAAAATGCACAAATGTAAACATAAAAGGATACTCTCATAATCTGCATATTTGTCATAGTTCACCATAAATCAGCCTAAATACTAGCGGGCTTGGTTTTTTTAACACAATCTGGAGGCTAGCTTTGCTTGTTGACATCTTATCTTCTCACAAGTTACTGTATATTAGTAAAGTTAATTGACTAATCATTTTCATCACTGGGAGTGTAAGTAAATAATTCCATCTATTTCTACCTAGGCTTCTGTTTACGGTCCAAGGGTGCCAAGCATTCAGACTAAATGAAAATATACCCTCTGGTAACCATGCATGGCATCCCCCATAACAAGCTGCAGAAACTCTCCAAAGCATTGCTGTTATGTTGTGGGGAATCCTGAGAATCTTAGGCTTAACTCACCATGCCGGCCAGCCTCCCGCAGGGCCGGCCAGGCGGAGGCTGAGGCGGCGGGGGGATGCATCTGGGCAGACCCATGTTAGAGCACCGGCATCTGTCATTTTTAGGGAAAGGGGGCAGGTCTGCAAGTAATGAATTAGCAGTGGCTGGGAATGTGTATGAGACGATGTGGTAACATGCGCTTCAGCTAGATGAGAGGAGCTGGAGGGTTATCTAATAGCTGTGTTTTCCATCTTTTGGCTGTCTCTGAATAAGCAGCCATAAATATCTTGTTCCTGTGACCAGTTTCTTCCTAATAGTCAAGAAGGGAAATTTGCTGCTTTTTCTTCCTTCCATATCATTGCCACCTGGTGAATTAAAGAAAAATTTACTGTGAATTACTTTGGCTGTACTTGTGGTTTCAGTGACAAGACTTCAGTGGGGGTGAGAGTTAGTAGTCCTGAACTTTTGCTTTAATTTGTGATGAAGATTTTCTAGGTGATGTAGGGTCAAATTATCAAGTTGCTAGCTCCCTGTTTGTCCCACAGGAATACAGGACCGGATTTTTTGCAGCTGTATCTCAAAATCAGTTAGGGATTGCTTGATATCTCCAGACTGTCTGTATGGTGTGCTGTGTTCTGTTTCTTTCTTTGTGCAAAATCTTACTTTGTCTAGAAAAGTGTCTTGGGTTTTCCTGGGCACTGTGTGTCTAAAAGGTACAGCCTGGACACTGTCACCAATTCCTACCACACTCACCCATTTGTATGACTTGCTCCAGAAACTTTTCCCTTTTAGAGGAGAGTGGGGTCCTGTGGTTGTTGTATTTCCCTGCTTACTTTGGTCCTGGTTCTGCTGTCAAGGGTATCAGTTAGTGCTGGGGATTTTTGCTATGCACAAAACACCTGGTTTGAGACACCAGCTCATTTTCCCTGCTGGGCTGCAGCCATGAGAGGCAGCAACTGCTGACTGCTGCTGCTGAGGCTGGCCTCCCTCACACTGAGGATTTACAGGTGAAAGGCTTGCAGCAAAATGCTGATGAGAACAGTACATTCCCTGCCAGACCGTGCTAGCCTGCCTGCCATCAACAGCTTTGGCCTACTCTCTTGTGTTAACCAAACTAAACCCTACCTTTTCTACTCATTAGGTCACAAGAAGTGACGACAGCTAATTGCTTCTGCACAAAATGGACTTTAAAGAACAGCTTTTTTAGATTTAAAAAGCTGGATTGTAATTGAGAAAACAGCCTAATCACATGCTCAAGTATCTCTATATTCATCTGCACTTAAGGAAGGGCTTTCTTGAATAGGTAGGGACCTAAACAGAGTTAAATGATTCTAAAAATGAAGATTTTAGTACCTAGAGCCAGGGAACTTACAACTTTGTGCCCTGAATGTTTAAAATGTATTTCACCAAATAAAAAGTCCACTTATACTTTAATTTAAATAAATAATAAGAAGTTCCAATGTATGCTATCTCACATCTATAGCATGGTCCGGTTTCCAAAATACTCTCATATTAATTCCCCAAATGAAGGTTGGCTGACATATTTTTGTGTTTAGCTTATGGATACCTTAGTTGATGAGATCTTTACTACTTTTCTTCTCATTTTGACATGCAAAAAAATCTTTTATGTGGCTATATCAAAACACAATCTTGTGTGCAAGTCATATTCGCTTCAGACCAAGTTGTCCTCTGAGGAGCAGGGCTGTGTAAAAGGTATGGGGGAGGGAGCTAAATGTAACATTTAATGCGAAGCCCATTCAAACCCTCTAGCAACTGGAACTAATGGGGACAGACAGGGTTGTGAAATGTGAGCCCACAAGATTTCCATTGAGAGATATCCATTCCACTTTGTCCTCCCAGGCCTTACTTCCCAGAGACTTGGGGTTCTTTTCTTTAAACCAGTTCAGATAGTTATGAACAAGCGCAGTACCACAGTGATTTCTTTCTAAAGGTATGTCTTGAAATCCAAGAAATCTTTCCGAATAGAGTGTTTCTAGCAGCACTTTAAGCTGTTGGCTTTTTGAGGTAGCAGGTTGCTTCTTTTTTATAGCCAATGCAGTGAATATGTCTCTGACCGAGATTTGATTCCTGCAGAAAACAAAACAACTTTGGGTTTTTTTTTTTACCATTCCTTAATGAAATTAGCTTTAATAATAGAAGTTTGTTGCATTAGAACTGGTTACAGTTTACCCTTACACAACCCTTAGGGATATAGCAGGTGTTAACAGAGTAACAACACCTTGGGCAGAGCTTTCTGTGGAAGGACAGCACAGATTATTGTAGCTGATGAAAGGGGGGATATTTTAATGAAGGAAAATATCTGCAGATGAGCATATACTGCAGGTTTCTGAGTCTAACTGTGAGCTGTTTATGTAGTGGACACTGAACACTACAACATCTGAAGACTTTGAACATCTGACCATCTATGAACATCTGAACTTTGAACATCCAAATACTTTATGTATTGGGGGAATTAAGTAGAGACGCTTCTGTATGTTCCTCCTCGTCGCAATTCAAATTTTGAGTCTGGTATAATCAACCACCTTTAATAACTGAAAATATGCTTTATTGCTTTGCTAGTGACAGAGTAACTTTGCATCAAGCTTAGTACGAACACCCACTGCAACAGTGCCAGCTTAATTTGGGTTACTGAGTACCCTGTGGTTCTGGACACAGAGGGCCCTAAATCTGCTGGACAGAAAAACTTCTACAAAGTAGCCTCAGAAAGCAGACAGGACAAAGGAATGGCCCTGGCTGAAAAAAACAACCAAACAAAAAAACCCACCAACCCTTTTGACTTCAGAGTCAAAAAGGAAAGGAAGAGTGGGGGAAAAAGCTGGTCCATTGATGCAGCCATGAAGAACTGCAGACGTTGCTGAGTGAAGACTAGGAGAAGTGCCGCCTTCTGGGATGCCATGAGGATTTAGTCAGTTGGATCCTGTGCTTGCCTCTGGGTAATGAGGCATTCCAGGCCAACTGCTTTGCATGGATCAGATTTATTATTTTCTTGGCCACCCAGCTGGCTGCAAGACGGCTGGCACGATAATGAGAAAGTCTTCTGGACCTAGTTTGGTGTACAGCACCTTTGATATTTATGTTGTGTCATTCTCCTAATAATATCTGAGCTGGAAATATCCCTGATTGCAAAGATTAGGAAAAAAAGGAAGAGTAGGGAAAAAATACGGTAGGCCAGCAACGCAATTTTCATGATGAAAAGCACCTCCATAAGATTGTTCCCTAGCAGCTAAGCTGCTTCAGTGACTGCAAGAGCAAGCAGGCAACTGGCTGTGCTGGGAAGTCTTGAGTGCAAACAGTGGAAGCTGTGCTGGGGAAGCCGGAGGCATTTATACCTGTGGTGCCAAGGAGAACACCTGTAACCTGCACTAGGGTCAAAACCAGTGTTACTGTTTCATTGATTGCACTTATAGCAAGGAAGATGTTTAAGAACAAGAAGGGAAATTTCCTTGAAATCGAAAATAGTTCTGTTCTCATCTCTTCACTAATATGCTCAGCCAACTAGACATGGAAGAGAATAATAAGCATGGACTACTGTATGCTTTCACTTTTGTACAACAAGCTTTAATCAACATACCCACAGTATATTAACATTATACCAGCATATATTAGAAAATGTCATACAGCTGTAAAATAATTCAGATATTCTTCTGCCTGACATAGCCTTTAAATTACACTAGTGTTTCCACCAAACAAGATCTTACCTCTGTGAGCATCTTTCCTTGTTGAAAATACAGTGCCCTTCCAAAATTAAAGCTCTTGCTCTTTGAGTAGCGAATGTATATTATTTCTAAAATTACAAAGAGGTGGAATCCCTCTTTTCACGCAAAATTTAATGCAATCTTAACGAGGGTGTCAGGATCGTAATGAAAGCTTTCACGTGACTGCAACAATGCACGTAATGTGTAGAATTAATTATCGAGAAGTGAAACGTGTGGGTGATGTCAGCCTGGAAATATCTAATCAAGATGTCTGCTGGTGGGTTACCTTCAAACATGTGACCTACTTAACCTGTAACATAATGAGCATAACTGTAAAGCGTCAAGTAGCTTCCCAGCAACTCTGGCTATTGTTTGGAGATTATTTATGTTTAGCTAGTCTGGTACAAAACTGCAACATGCGATGCTCTCACCTGCCTAGACGGTTTACTGTTGACTCATAACTGTGATCAGCTTTAGCAAAAATGAGCTATTATTTGTATGCTTTCTTAGCGATCTTGCCCAGAACTTATTTTTGGCTGCTTAAGAAACCAGTCCAAATGAAATTTCACACCCCTGCCATCCCTCTCCCTGGACATGAGATAAAGAAGGGCTCACTGAGATACTGGAAGTGCTGAGTTCAGTCCTGCTCTGCTTAACAACTCAACAGGTAAATTACAGAGCTGTGCCTGGAGGCTGTGTGCCCATGTCCCAAGAGATATCTGTGGGTGTTTTTTCTCGCTATGGATCAGTATTGTGAGAACTAGTTAACTGACCGCTCCCTTGTATGTTTTCACTAATATGATCTTGTAAAATTTTCCCTATTTACAAAATTCTAACTAGTTAGATTCACCTTTTGCTAAGTAATTTAGCAGCACAAATCTAGAGAATGTTGACACTTGCCCTTCCACTTTACTTAACGTTATAAGGTCTATTAGGTGCACATACAGAGAAAATCTACACATCCAGCGGTAAGCCAAATACTACAACTTAATATCCATTCATACTGCCTTTATCCAATATTTTGAAGGGTAATACCAGACCAGGTGATATAATTAACAGGCAGATAGATATTATCTGCAGAAGTCATTTATGCTTGGTAGAAGATTGCCATGGAGCCTTGGACTCTAAGGTATTATGTACAGTATTTGATCCTTCTGTGCCTAGATTGTCACCACCACCAAATGTGTCAGTAACTTAGAGAGAGATGAGACTTTATCTTTAATATTCTCTGTATGTCTTGTTTAATTCTGTTTCTTGCCACAGGTTCAAACCCACTTGTTCAGATAAGAAATGAAAGCCCAACTTAGTTTCCTTTTTCTGAACATAACACACACAGAGCAGGCGACTAAAACAATGGGCAAAGATAATAAAAAAGAGTCTTTCTGGGACAGATACTATGCAAAGTACCTACTGACTGGGCTAAACTGGCAAATTACAGGTATCTCAGAGTTTATATGGTCATCACCTTGTAGGTTCTAAGGTTGCTCTGTGGCAGCCTATAGTAGCTCTTTGACATGCCTGGGAATGACATTATTCCAGGGTCAATCTTTTCCTAGTTACCTATCCAGAAATTACAGTTATTTGGCTGGTCAATGTCATTCTCAGTTATGTTGTAGCAGAGAAAACACCAAAGACAGTTGCACCAACTTAGAGCAACTGCACGGGCATCGTGGCTTTCTCAAGCCTAGTCTGTAGTACACTGATTAAGAAGGGATCTATTGTATTGGAAAGGTGTTTACAGTCAAAATGAATGAAATAGGGTATGGATAATTAGGATGGCCATATTACTGGAAAAGAAAGAGGAAGCAAGCTCCTAATTCCATTTGAAGCTAATTAGGAGGCCTGTCACTTTGATAAGATGTTTGGGCTCACAGAATCTGCTTTGTTGAGGGTATTTCTTCTTTAATTGGCCTGTCAATTACAATTTGCCATGAAATGCTGCAAACTGCTTATAGCCTGTTTTCAATCTGTCTTACAAAATGGGTCCCAGAAACAGGGTTTTCTTTTCTATTCTTCTGACCAAAAAAAAAAAAAAAAGGCATTAAAATGCATACTGGGTATGTTTTAACTGTTCTTGCCATTCACTTTGACACCTTCACTCCTGAGCTACTGAAGTCTTCCACAACTGCAAAGGTAGGAGTTGTGCTCATGATGCCAGCTGCAATAGAAAAATTAAATGTAAATTGAACATGGTGCATGGGGCACGGTGTTGCTCTCTTCTGGGGTGATGAGCTGAGAATGCTAAAACTGAATGAGTGAAGCAGCAGAATAGGTGCCTCACTGGGACAAGATATTTTTGACATCATTAAGGGTTAGCTGAGAAACTGAAAATTAGCAAGTACTTTTTAGAGGGAGCATGGAAATAATCAAGCGTGAAATAGCAATCTATTGACCTCTGGTAACTTGATGTCTTGATTTAGGCAACTGCTTTAAAAGCTTGACAAACAACTTAATGCCAGCGATACGGGACTTCTTATGGTAGTTCGCTAGTTACTCAGATGAGGAACGGTCACCATGTGACAAAACATTAACAGCTGACTCAAAGGCACACTTGGTCAGAGCAAAAGCAAGTGTTTTCCATGTTGGTATCACTTGTTTCTGTTTTCCTGGCTGAGAAAAGCAGCTCTGCTAAATGCTGTATACTCTTGCCGAGGAGCAGTTTTCCCTTAGGAAGCAAAAACTGAGAAGAATTTGCTGTGAATGTACATTGTTGACAAAACCAATAGTGCTAACCAGTACATGAATTTAATTCTCCCATTCCGGGGCATGCGGTGAATGTATTCTCACAGAGGTGCAGTAGCCAATATCCAGTGCCTGTTCTTGTTCTTTCTTTTTGCACCATTCAGGTGGTATGAAAGAGTTATTTTTAAAGAGATTTCTGTAGGGAAATCATCCTTTCTCTCTCTCCAATGACAGACCGAGCTGGAGAGGGCAGGAGAATCAGTAAGTGCTCTTCAACTGTGTGAGGAATGAAATGGATGCAATAAATCCAGGAAGAGGTGTGTTATGCATGTGGATGTCAAAACCTAAGTCACTATTGATCTTTAGTAACTGTCGTAACTATTGAAACTATTTGAGGTCTCCGGCTAAGCCAAATCCTTTTTCTCTTCTCTTTTGAACTGCAGTAAATGTCCTGAGCTTAGGAGGTGTGAAGCATGTTTTGCAAAACAACATTTGTTTGAAAGTGCTTAGGCCCATCTCAGATCTGAATGGAGAACGGACTGCTTCAAGATTTTTTTAAAAGTTTGGATTAGGTAAAGAAATAGTCATTTCCTCTCTGGATTTCCTCTCCTTTTTTTCCTAAGATCAGGTTCTATTAGCACATATTCAGCAACTTTCCTTTGCAACAAAATCTATATATATTTGTGGCCTTTGCTTCACTTTCAACTAGAACAGTTCAGTTGGAAGAGTCGTACAATAATCACCTAGTCCAACAACCATTTTAGGATTTTGCTGTGACTCAGATTCGAAGTGAGGTGGCTGTAGCCACAACACAGAGTAATGACCACTCTACAATCACTGCCGCCCAGCGTCTGGTGCCTCTGCTGTGCATGGGCATTGAAAGCTTGCCTCTCATTCTGATGCTATGTCTAGTGGTGTGACTTAAAATTTGATTTGGGTAGGAGAATTAAAAAAGCTAAATAAAATGATGACTCAAAACGCTACACGTTAGTCAAATCCTTGAATAGCTGTTTACACTCCTATTTTTACTATAAATTGGTACCTCATGGCTTCTTTGTATAAGACAGTGAGCTAGTCTAGCAGGATGACCTAGTTATTTTTAAAGCTTGCTTATGTCAATGCTCTCTGTCCTGTGACCATGTTGGCCACCATTATTGCGGGGTGAGGTCAGTCTTTTTCTTTGCTCGGGCCACTTGCCAGTTTCTCAACACCTGCCTTGAAAGTGACAGCTCTATGGGTGTCCTCATAAATTACAAATCATGTGCCTCTGCCCTGATGCCTTGGGACAGGCACAAAGTTAGAAACTGTCCTGTAACCCAAGCCCTGGGGCCGCTGCATGGG
Source organism: Phalacrocorax carbo (assembly GCF_963921805.1). Classification (NCBI taxonomy): domain Eukaryota; kingdom Metazoa; phylum Chordata; class Aves; order Suliformes; family Phalacrocoracidae; genus Phalacrocorax; species Phalacrocorax carbo. The sequence continues at coordinate 74,742,281 of NC_087515.1, forward strand.
ACAGCTGAGCAGCAGGCAGCGAGCCGCAGCAGCGGGGGGCTGGCTACGCCGCAGACCCCAGCCAGCGCCCAGGCTGGCGCGGTGGAAACTCTGCGTGCGCCAGTGCCAACGGGCATGTGGCTGTGCCCGGTGGGAGCCAGGGCCGGCCCCCAGGTAGGGGTCTTCCCTCGCGGGGAAGGGTAGAGAAACCAAGTGGCTAGCAAGGGAGTGCTGTGGGTTTTGTGCAGCATCTCTGCCCTCACGTGCCCAGGATGAACAGAACTGGCAGGGACGGGACACACAGCGGGCAGCAGGGCTCTCCACGCTGAATGGGCAATCCTGTGCACAGTTGTCACTACCCTCTGCCACCTCCCAGCTCCTCAATTACAGCTCTGGTATATAAATGTCCACAGCACTAATTCAGTGATGTGTTTTCCTCCTTCCCGTGTGCGCCCCAGACACTCAGCCAGCATACCCATGTTCCACAGCCTGCCACAGTCCTAGAGACTGAATTCAGCAGAACATTTAGGCTCTCTCCTTCCCCCCCAAACCTAGTTACCCTGCTCTCACCACCCCCAGCATGCAGGTTACAGGCACCTGCAGGGAAACTGTTAAAGTCAGGCAAGCTGCAATACAAGGTGCAACACCCCGCTGCCCTAACCTGTCTGCTCCTTCCTGAGATGTGTGTTGTCCCCCTCTGTCCCAGGATCCATGCCCAGTAGCAACCAAGGTCTTGGGAGCAGCACCTGCTGTATCATAGTGCCACGGTCCTCTCTCATCTCCACAACTGCAGGTGCCAGACACAATTGCTAATATGATCCCTGATGGACTGGTATGCTGTGAGCTCCTGGCACGTGAGCTTCTGGCATGGAAAGGCAAAATACAAGCACTGAGCAGAGAAGAGACTGATCAGGCATCATTTTCCACCCATCTGAATGCTGCCTCCAGAGGTACAAGCAAAATCTGTTGCCCTGTTTGTGTGGGATCCTTAGCTGGATGACTAGACTGCAGCAAAGTGGAACCCCATTGTGTTTTTTTTTTTATTTAAATGATCGATGAGGTGTATTTTAACAGAGACTGCTTTCTCTCTTCTACCTAGTAGGCATCTTTTATGTTCCTTTTGAATCACTAAGAGAAGGTTGCAGAGGGGATGCTGATCAGAGATGCCTGTAAGCATGCACCACCTTGCTTTCTTACTTTTGATTTTAGATTCTTGTGAAAATGGATTGTACTTCATTTCAGCTGTGCTTCTGAATATTATCAATATAGTTTCCCAAGGGAATATTGAGCTGGGAATGATGAGTAGGCTGCAAAGCAAATTTATTTGCTTTGTAAAATAATGAGGTTACATTTCTTTTTGGGGGGGGCCAGAGGTTAGGTCTCAGGTCAGCAGATTGGAAGTGGGTTAGTGAGACTCCAAAGATAATTTACTCTAGGTTTTGTAACGTTGGCTTCTCCAGTTCCTGGATGTGATTTTTTCTTCCCACACACACTGTATGGTATGGGGTTTTCACCCTGGATCTGGTATGGATATCTTTCCTTCTAGAGGGTGGTATCTTCTCCTCAGAAAAAAAAAGTCTGTGACCTCCAGGCAACTCAGGGTAAACCCTGTAGGAATTTGCCAATCCAATTTTGCTCTCTGCAGTTCCCAACCACTCTGCCACCACAGTAATGAAAAAGTGTCTTGGCATAAAAACATGCCATAGTGAAGGAGCTATTAATCAGAATGACAAGATGTAGTGCCTTGAAGGACTCATTGCCCAGTGTTTCTGCAATACAGACTGAACACTTTAGTGATAAGGTCCCAGTCCCATTCAGTACTTCCCATAGTGTATCTCAAAATAAATGCATAAGCATCTATTCGAGTTGGAGAGCTACTGGTAGTGCTGCACTGTGTACTTTGGCAAGTCTTTTGGTATGCATGTTCCTTGAGCTCTTTTCAGCTATTCTTCAAGTTCTCTTCCTTCTCCTCTCTCATCCCTGTTAGCAACTGCCAGCATCGTGGACTCAAAGTCCATTTTTCCAGCTGGCAGCAGCAACAACAAAAGCCAAACGTGGTTTGAGGTCTTCTGCCTTAGAAACATCTATCAGCCTACCCCTGTACATGGTGATATTTTATAGGCAGATGGGACAATCCAGACAAAACTGTAGTTTCATAACGCTCAGTTTCCATGATACAGGATGTACACACACACATAAACCCTTAAAAGGCTTTAGGTGGCTGTATCAACAGGTGCAGGAAGATATCTGAATTTGGAAGAAAATACATCCAAGTGATTTTCTGCTGAAAAGAGGGGAAAATGAATTTGTTCCTGCAATAGGATTTGAAATTTGAACCTGATCATAACCAAGCATGCGTACTGCTGTTTTGGTAGGGAGAAAAAAAAAAAAAGGAAAAGTTATCAGAAGTTGAAGCTCACCCTAAAGGCTGAACATCCAATTTGTTCTGTCCAGTTTCAGCTCTCTTCTCCTAATATCTCTTTCTTACTCTTTCAGGGATAGGCTAAATGGGGTTTGTCACCTCTCTGAATTTGTTTGTCTGAATTTTCTTTGGATGTGAGGGAATTCCATGAAGTGACTCTAGGGATGGCAAAGGAGGAGATCCTTGGTAGCGTATGATAACAAGAGGACTATATATGCACACAAGTTGGCTGTACACAGTTTTGAAAGGCCAGGTCCCGGAATTTTATGTTGCACTTTAGGCTGTTTATCTTATCTAGCCTTCAGTGATGCAAAAAGCCCATGTCCAGCTACGTCTTTCAAGAAAAGAACAACATGCTGTTGCTATTATTTACAGTAAAACAAAAAAAACCCACCCAAACACCTGAGGCAGTCATAGTTCAGGGTCATTGAAGTGACCCATGTTAGTAATAGAAATGAAGTGGGAGGAGCACCTCTGGGGAAGGCTGCTCCACCACCAGCAGCGTGGGGGGCCAGCTCCTGCCCCTGCAGCATCCCCCTCCCACTCGTCCCACCCGGCGCAGCACTGGGCGGCATGCCGAGCAGGGAGCGTGCCTCCTCTCCTCTGGGCCTGGTGGTGACAGCAGCTCCTGGCCCCTGGCCAGGGCGGCTGTGGCCTGGGAGGAGGCGTTCAGAGGTCTGAGAGGCATCCATGGGCCCAACAGCTGCTGCTGGCTCCTGGGGCAGGCAGGAGATGGGGACAGAGCAGCCTGCCAGGCGTTGGAGCACGGCCCCACACTGGGGAGGGGAAATGGTGGAGCTGCAGGAGAGCTCAGCATGATAAGACTAGGAAGAAAGAAATGGGAAAGAGCTCTGTGCCCGTTAGTAATGAGAATAAGTAAAGAGAACCCTTCAGCACAGAATGTAAGTGCTTCTTGCCATGTCATGGTTTTGCTTTCTCCTTTTCTTCCCCTAATGGAAAATATTCGCAAAACCAATATTGTTAATAGACTTCTGAAAAATATCACCTCACAGTTTTCCAAGTCTTGAGGAAATGATGCCATCACCAAAGTGATCGTCTATTTGCCATATGTGAGCGACAGTAGCAAATATTTTAAATCAAAGCAAGGGGTCATCCCAGTGGCAGCAGCACAACAAGAAATTCCCTGGCCTTTGGTGGACTAACGTGTTGGGTATGCCAGCTAAAGGTCAGGCTGAGATTGCCTTGGGGAAAACAAGATGGTCCTTGTCACACAGATCTAATAACACCTACAGCTGTCTTCATCAGATCAGCAGTAATAGAGAAATAAGGAATGATCCACTGGAGTAATTTTTTTCAGGGGAATAAAAATATATGCTATTTGTTGAAGAAAGCAGCAATTATGGTACTTCTGCAGGTGAGACCAAACAATTCAGACAAAACATGGGGCTCAAAGAGCTAATAATTGTGCTTTTTGTCTTTAAGCAGAACTTTTGGCATGAGCCAGCATGTTCTGCGATCAGTGGACCTTTAGGTTATTCAAAACTATCAAAATCCTTATGCTCTAGGATTATACTTGTTGCAGAAAAGTGGTGTTTCTTCATGTATATAGAGTATGAGAAGACATCAGGTGACTGCTAATTTTATTCTTGCTCTGTGACGCACCTGTGCCTCCAGAGATCTGCTTGTCCTTGAAGAAGTCATTTAATCTTCCAGAGCCGCTGTTTCCCATCCCTGCACTTCCTCTTCTCACCGATTTCAACCGTCAGTGACCGGGAATGAGGTCCCTGTCTCAGTCTTAGCTTCTCAACCCTCCAGCGTTATGGGGATGTAAATAAAAGCAATGCCATGTGAAAACACAGAACTGTTTGGTACTGTGCAACTTGTGGTGCTGAATTACTTATACATCTGAAGAATGGCAGCTGTGGGAATTGTGGTGAGTTTACTGCACAAAAATGTGGTTTGCCTGCTCAAACCTTTCCTTTTTTCATTGGCTGAGGAGTGAGGTTGTATTTGATTTTCTGTTGTTGGTAATGCAATTAGTGCTGAACACAAAATAAAACGAAGCCTGCCTTTCTCCTGAAGGGTTGATAAGCCAAGGTCCTGGACCTGGCTACACTTACGAACATGTTTAATTCATGAAGATGAGCAGAAGACACCTACTAGTGTATAAAACTACTTTTCAGCTCTAACAACCATTTCAATAGAGGTCTTGACTGAAGTTTCTGTCATTCAGGATCATTTTTACTTTTTAACCATTCCTCTCCCCATAAGTTTTAGGGTTACTTAGCTTGATTTCTGTGGGACAAGTTGTGTTGACTAAAGTAGCTTGAGAACCAAAAAAAGCCTTTGTAGGATTTGGGCCACAGAACGGCAGCACTGTGTCCTTGCTTCGGCCTGTGAATACATTTCATCATTTCCACATTTAGCCAACAAACTATTTAAGAATTCAAGTCAGATAGTAATACTGAGGTAAACATTTTGTTTAATTAGGGTCTTACCTAGTTTTTTGGCTGTGTCCATCATGGGAAAACTTCTGAACCAAAATCTGCAAAAGAAGGCTTAGCAGTCACTGTCCAATTTCCTTATACAATCAGGCCGTTTTGAGGAAAAATGTTGTAGAAAGCACACCAATTATGCCAGACCAATTTTATACTTTAAATGCCAACACCTTGAAAGGCCACAGTTACTAGCTTGTTTTACACTGTTCCAGAGCAGAGAAATAGTTTATGTTGTAGGTGTCCCAGCTCAGAAGAGAATAAAACTTAAGAGTTTCTGTGACCACATATGTACAGATGGGAGCCTGTGGGAATGGGAGATGTTCACGGTTGTGCCCACGATGTGCTGACGAGTGTCAACTAGCGACGTCTCCTGGTGACTATTGATGAATGAACACATCTCAAGAGGAGAGGAGAAGGTTTTACAGCTGTCATGAGGCAGAATGAAACTACGGTAGGTTGAGCTTCTTAATCCCACTTGTGGGGCTTTTACACCTGTTACAAAATGCTGCCTCACCATTGCTTTATCCATGATTCTGTACCAATGCGTTGTTCTGTGGGAAAAGTGAGCATGTCTGCATAAGGCAGAAAGTGAGGGAATGGACTCAAAATGTCTGTAACTATAGTTTGGCAATTTATGTATTTGCATGAGGGAAAGAAAAGCTAAGTGTGTCTTCTATGCATAAAATGTCAATTCTCTTGTTTGTATGAAAGTGAATGCCATTGACTTTATTCCCTACCCTGGGGCTACATTACCTTTCAAGATCTCTTCTAGCACTATTCTTACTCCCCTAGCAGTCACATAGTAGACCCTAGCACCTTGGTCCATCAGGATACACATATGCAAACTTTATTTTGTAAATATTTTTGCATTCAAATATTTTAAGTTAACTAATTGGCTTTGGTAACTTCCTCTGTAATTTCCTCCTTAGAGTTGGTGTTATCAGATGCAGCACATCATTTTGTGGTGAGAAGAGGTAGATTCATGGCTTCTCCTGGAGCATGTCAACAGTCCTCTCACTGGCAATAGAAAAGCAATGTCAGGCATTCACTCATGTTCTTCAGCAAGAAAGCAGACTGGTAGTAATGTGTGATCTGTTCATGGAAATAATACAAGATAGTTAAGCTTCCCAAAGAGATGTATCACAGCATTTTTTTTCTGGTATTTTAATATATTTGAAGAGACGCACAACTGCCACTGGCAACAAAGCATCTCCCAATCATTGACCTCCTGTGAAAACTCTAGACCTTTTCTGTTACAATCCAACAAACAGAACTGAACAATAAAAAGGATTCCAGAATGTGTTTAAAAATATTTTTGCTTGTTGAATCACTGCACAGGCTTTGCTATGTTCAAAGAGTTTGATATTCGTGTCCTTTCTGAAGCTAGTGATAAAAACACCTTTCATCCCTATAAAAGCTGAAGGGCTGCTTTAAGCGCTGTGGAAGCAAGTTCAGCACCTCTTGATGTCAGTTTGGTTATATGTAGGTCAATCTGTTTACTCTTAATATACACAATGCCTTAATACACACCAAGGCCGAGAGAATTCAAAGCCAGCACTTGCTGAAATCTTTCCTTTTTTCAGCTTGATCCTCTGAATTTAGCACCTCATTTGAAAGCATGACAGTAAGTTTTCTACACAAGCAGTATTTTAATAAGGGCCAATGAGATGTATTATGATGATCTGGAGGATAATCAGCACTCCTTGTTCTCAATGTCTTCATTGCAGGGCAAATTTAACATCTATTTGATTTCACATTCTGTATTTTACCTGGTTTGTGCAGTGACGATGTTGGCATATTCATTCACTGTTTCCACATACCTGTTGCCTAACCACTGCACTGAGAATAACAACACCTTTGAGGGGATTCTCTTGCCCTTGTTTTTGCCCTGGAGTGTTGTTGAAATGTGCAACAACTTAGAAGTAATAACAAATAAAAGGAACAGCATCTCACCGTTTTGCAGATTTCTGTCTTTAAGTTGTGAAAAAGTTACCACACCAACTTCAGTGGAGTTGACCTAGACATCTCCAAAGATGAATACGTCCTCGTTTGTCTGAGGAGAAACAAGAATATGTTTTATCTTTCCATCTTCTAATAGTTCCCACAATGAGGTGTGGAGGAGTGAGCTGAAGCATCCACAGCAAAGAAAGGCTCTGTGCCACGCTTTCAAGGCACCAGCTGCACAGGAGCCATCAGGGCTCCATGCAACAGAGGGCATTTGCTAAGTGCTTAATGTCAGTGAAGTTCTCTTGGTGACCAGGCTGGTATTGCCTTTCCTATGCAGCCTGTTAAAGCACACGGACTATTATTCGCCTACTCAATTAACTGCTAAGGAGACAGAGGAAATATGTGCCTGGAGGAGAAAAATGAAGCCATCTTTATTTGCTGGCTAATCAAAATCCAATGGCTTTTGAAGGCACTGTGAAAGGATCATTAATTAGGAGGGATACCTAAATCTGGAGTTCAAAGAACCTTGAACAAGCCAAGAAAAAAAGGACTGGAAGACAGAGCTTGTTCCCCTGGGTTGATGAAGTCTTTGTGGGCTTAGCCAGCATGAACCAGTCTGCATCTGAACTGGACCTGGTTTGAAATACATCTCCAGTTGCCACAGGTACATGCATCTGCAAGCTAGATATTCAGTGCATTAGAGAATATGGGTCCCAAAGAGCAATATGTTAATTTTGCTTCAGTGTAGGGCAAACAGAGGGTCATTAAATGAGGGTAGATTGAGACCGCTACCAACTGCTTCTCACTCTCTTGTGCTCTGACATCAAAGAGGCCATCAAGATGTCAGGTGACAACCCAAGCCCCTTGGGGCATGTGGACTAGTGTACAAGCAAATCAAGGAACCACCCAAATGACAGTGAGACTCAGCTGTGGCCACTGCTGCAAACACATCCACAGCCATGTCCATGGAAAGGCTTTGAAGCCATGCCTATGACAAGGACAGTGGGACAGCCCCAGTGAAATGCAAAAGGTAGTGGAAAACGCAGGGGAAGTGCTATAGGGGTTGACACCCAGGGCAACTGGGGAGAGAAACTACACAGCTGTGGCACAAAACCTGCCACGTGGTTTACAGTAGCACAGCCAGTGTGCTGCCCTGATGGATATCCCAGAGGCTGTGCGTGGCAAAGGCACCTGTGTGAAAAGGAGCAGGGAGGAGGGGTGGTGTAACTGGACTGGAGAAAGGGGGATGGGAGGACGTTGGTAGCGCACGAGCCCCATGCCTTGCGGAGCAAGACTTGCCCAGCCATGAAAATTTTTCAAGTGTTTTCTTGTTAGACTTAGCCCCAGAAGGGAGATAGTCAGTGGCTTCTATTAACACAGATCCTTTACCTCCAAGTCAATTGTCTGTCCTGCCAGCATCTCTGGCAGGGCACCTCTGTGTCTTGGATGTGACCTGAGCTTGGCCAGTGTAGTAAACCAGGTGGGATGTACTTAGAAGCTACTTAAAATGAGTACATAAGGCAGTAAAAATAAAACAAAACTAATATCCAGACTCAGAAAAATCTGAAAGTCTGCAGGTCTCCTAACAGTCAACACCTTTAACTTGCAATAGAACTTTGCTTTGTTTTCACAAAGAAAAAAAAAGCAGCTGATTACAAAATACTCTGCCAGTTGTGAGTTGTGTACAGATGAGTAGATCTAGGATTTGTATATTCCTCCTTCAGAGGATGTATATCCAAAATATAATATGTGAAGGTATTATAAAGGTGAAAGGATATACTGCAAACACATAAAAACAATAAAGCATTGCTGCCGGGTTTTTTCAGAACAATATCACTGCAATCTTTGTGAGTAGAAAGCGGTCTTCAGGCTCAAGTCAGTGTCAGACAGTGCTTTTGAGAAGAAGACATTTTGCCAGCAATGTGCCCATTTACTAAAATAATTATAAGGTAACCCAGCCAGCTACAGGGAAACCTGAGGAAAATTTAAAAAAAGCAGAACTAGAGCAACTTAGAAAATAAAATATAATTTTCTCAGGGTTCAGGGGCTGGGGGACTTCTCTCCTGGGACATAAACACTTTAATATTTGTAGATCTGATGCCAGCCACTATCTTAAAGACTAGCCTGAAAGATACTGCTCTGGAAGCAGTATCTTTTCTGGAATTTCTGGACTGAAACAGGTAAGAGCTTCATATTGACATCTGTGAATTGATGTGACCTTTAGCTTGCTGCTGGAGCTCAGCATGCTCTTGGAAACTGTGGGCAGAGGCTGCCAGACAGCACTGTGGGGACACCGCGGCCAGGGATGACATCCCATTCTGTCCCCAGGGAGGTGCCCGATGCCCAGGGCTGGGGCTGCCCCCAGGCTGCCCTGCTCCTGGCTGGGGTGGCAGGATGGCTCTGGCTACCAGGTCCTGCCCTGCCACCGAGGGAGAGGTCCCCCTGCTCCTGATCCCCAGGGAGCCCCCATCCCCTGCTGGTCCCTGACAACTCCAAATGTGGCCTCACAAGAGCAGAGGAGAAGGAAACAATCCCTTCCCTCAGCCCGCTCCTTAAATTCCCACTATCCACCATGATCACTGCTGTCCAGTGGCTAATCCTCTGAGCCGCTTCTTCTGCCTTTTAGGAGTCAGCTCAAACGACCTTTACACAGCCTCTCCGGTAAAATGGGTGTCGTAGCAGTGTCCATTTTCCACCATTTCTGTACAATGAGACTGGCAAGGTGTATTTAGGGACACAAGTTACTTTGTATATCTTGGTTTTAACTACCAAGGTGCTGAAGAGAATGTGTAAAGCACTTGGTAATAACACACACATTAAGGACCTGCTGGAGCATTTATTAGAAGAGCATTTCTTTCTTGTTTAACATGTGAATGTGTATAGGGAGGATTGTTTTCCTGTTCCTTTTAAAAAGAAAAATATTAGGCTTTGATTCTCTGGTTTCTTTTCATCTTCTTCTAGCTTAAAAAGCTTCTGGAAAGGAATAAAAAAGACAGAATAGCAAAGAAATCACAAAAGGAAGATATCAATAAGAAGCACTACTGACTATTCTCTAAGCAGTTTCCAAGCAACTTTTAATGGAAGGTCAGGCACAAGCAAGATAAAGGGAGGAAAAAACAAGACATTATTTCATACAATAAAGTGACTGTGAACGCTGCCAGTTACAGAGGAAATAGATTGGCCAGCCTGAGCACTTATTTATGTTTTTCTGTGAATACAAATGAAAATCCTGTATAAAGGGCACTATCAAATTTGAGCGGGAGTGTTAATTCCAGCAATAGGTTTGCATTACTCCTCCGAGAGGCTTTCATCACTGAATATGAGATGTTGACTCTGTGGTAATAATAATGCTCCTGTTGGATTCCCTCAGCTCCTTCTGTCTGAAGACCTATAATACTTTTTGTCTTTAATTAATCATGTCTCACATTTACAGCTTCAAGTAGATTGGGTATGAGCTATGTGGATAGGGCAACTGAGGCATAGAGAGGTGGAGAGAGTTTACCCATATTACCATAGCTATCCTAACGCAGAGATTGCAATGGTCAGAGAGAGGTCTGTTTCCAGTCAAGAAGAGACCACCATACGTGCAGACAACCCTAGCTACCCAACACTTCTGGCTCCTTACAGCAGCTCGCAGTGGGAAGGGACAGAGTCTGTATCTGAAGTGCATATATCTGTATGTGTAAGTTATGTATCATGTCCACTTCTTTCTTCATCCAGCATCTGGCAGCCTTAGACAGTTGGAAGCCGAAACAGTCGTTTTGAACCTGAGTGCCATAGCAGGTGGTCTGAACCCATCCCTTTGGTCTCAAAGTCATAGAGCGTGAAGCATCCCTCTGTACTTTGTGACCTGTATCATGGTCAAGGAGCATAGGCTCATGTGTCCATGCTGAGAAAAGCCCTAGGAAGGAATACAGGTGTTGATTTGGAGGCCTGAAGGTTGAAGAAGCCCAGTTATTAGTTATTGAAAATGCTGGCCCATTGATTAGTGATAGCAAGTGCAAAACAAAACACTTCTGAAGTTTCAGTCCTGCAGTGAAAAGTTAAACTGACAAGATGTCAAAGTTTGGTTTGGTAAAGGTTTGCTTCTCATGGCTGGATTTTCTGATGTCTGCACCAGGGTGGTACTACAGCCTGTCTCTCTGCGTGGCACTGACAGTTTGTCCTCCCCATCCAGTCTGTCTTCAGGTTGAAAATAGATAGGCAAGTGAAAAAAAAAATGTATGAATTTGAATTTCAACCAGAGAAGATATTTTTGTCAGGAGTTACTTATGATGAGGTGCTGAGTCAGAATCTTATATGCTCAGGTGCCTGAACATGAGCATCAGGAGTCATTTAGGTGCTGGGAGGTCCCCAGCCTTAATCCTGTGTTTAATCCCCTAGTCCCATGTAGAAGTTTTGGATACCTCTAGGACATGCCAGCTTCACATACCACCTATATCTAGGCAACTAAAACCTGCCCTTTCCCTCCCAGCACTGTTAGCTAAGACAGTTAATATGGTCAGACTGCAAAGTTTTTTTGCTGTCTGGGAATAAGGTACACACACACACACACACACGCAAGAGAGAGGCTGTGATGAATTGCTACAGCTGAACATGAGTCTTTCAGAAGCACCTCTCTGCACATGCTCTTATGTATGCTTTCCGGAGCTGCGGGGTAATGCTGAGGCCACTCTTCTTGCTCTCAGTCCTTGCTTGCCAGGCACAGCTGGTTCATAATCCAGTCCACTGGGATCCTGAAGCGGAGAGAAGTCACATTATGCCCTAGCAATACATGAGAGCTAGTGGCCTGATAGTCCTATATTTAAAGGGTGAGACTTGAGTGTAAGTTTACACCTTTGATGCCCATACTACATTTTGTCCAGACAAATTGATTATAGATATTAAAGTGAAGAGACCAGCTTCTTAACATAATTTCAGCTGCTGAAGTCTGCTCATCTTTTGCTTTTGATTTCCAGTTGTGTCCATAAGAAGACTTTCCAGAGGATACAAGAAGCAACCTCAGAAATCATCCCGTAGTATGTTATGGGTTGGCTGTAGTGCATTTCCTTTGTTCTAAAAATAGACCAAGTGAGGGTTTGAAAGACAGTTTTTGATAAACAAAACTGTTCCTGTGGTCTTAAAATGTGTTATGAATGTCTTTTGCAATCAAGGGTAGCCAATGAACCAGAGTACTCATGTCTGACAGCTTACATTTAAGGAGGAAGCAGGTATAGTTCAGCAGATCATTGTCTGTAAAATCCAGGCAGATATATTTGAAAAAAGCTGTGAAAATCTCACTATTCTTACAGCACTTCTCATATTATACATGATTTTTAATTTTTTAATTTAAATTACAACCCTTTCCAAATTGTATGCAAACTGCATGCATCCCAAGCTTCTGCCTGTGAAGAAGGAAACCAGTGAGAGCTAATTACATACTAACTGAATGTGCTGAATTCATTCTGAAGCAGAGGAGAGATTTTGCACAAGACTGCTCAGCAGTGGATGTGGCAATAAATTATCAAGGGTACAATAACACCTTATACTGGTGCAGCTGTGTCTACAGTAAGCTTTTAAATAAGTCTTTAGCCAGTATGATTTGTTCTACATATAGACTGACATAGGGACCAGCAGTTGAGCTTCCCTCTGTTGTCTTCTCCTGATGCACTAGACCAGCTTTGTTGTCCAGTCTTGCTCGGCTGAACTCACCTCCTGGGCTGATGTCAGTGATGCAGCTGCCAGCATCTAAGGCAGAAGATGGATGTGAGAGGAGATGTCTACCTCAGAGTGAGTTGATACTGGTTTTATTCGGGATGCTCTGCTGTCCCCTGCAGAAGTCTGGCGCCCAGCTCTGGGCACGTGGGATGTGTTGTGGATAATCAGCTGAGAAGTGGTCTGGCAGGGCAGCGCCTGTGCCTCTTGGCTGCTGGTGGTGGGTGTCCCTTCTAAGACAAAATGTTAAAAGAATTCCAGTATTTCACTTACAAAACTCTTGTTTTCTTTGCTTGCTTTTAATTTAAGATTCTAAAAACTTCTTCAGTCATGATGGGAAAAGACCATCTTGAGACCCATACAATTGCATTTATCTTAATTTAAAATAGTTCATGGAAGTTATTTATCATGATCCAGTCATGCACTGTATGAGACAGCATGCTGCATGTTTGCTCATTACACTTCTTCCTGCCTTCTCTAGTTTCTTCTTTACCTGCTTTTAGGTTTGGGGGGATTACTCTGAGAGTTACTTGAGAATTTTTTCAAAGTAATGATCTGCACAGCAGTCAGCAGCTGGACATCTTAGTGGGACCACAGTATGTGATTGTTCCACAGAACTACTTGCTCCCTTGTTTCTGAGGCCAATTTAAAGCTCTCAGCTCAGTCTCCATGAAAAATCTTTCGAGTATTTTAGAAACTGTCTCAGCTGCAGCAGGGTTTCTTTTGAGCCAACAAAGCTAATGGTGCCTAATAAAACTCCTTGTAGCTAAGGAAAAAGCATGACTGGATGAAGTCTCGGAGTGGAATTAACTACCAGAGGAATGAGCTTAAGCCCAGTCTAAGTTGGTTTTGGAGCAGCTGAAAACATTTTAAAAACAATCTTCTTGCAACAATCAAAGACAAGAAATTACAGCAATAATAACAGGAAATTTGGGTCTTTCAGCTGGTCCTCTGCAACAGGCTTTTAAGAAAACATTAGTAATGGGACAAGAGGTAAGGTAATATGGCTATAAAGACAAAAGCTTGCAGGTAGGGGCAGAGAAATCCATCTTTCTAACAGTTGCTTTCAGGGTAGTCTGACCTTTCAGACAGCAGCGTGTGGAGATGAGTTATTTTAAATAGGATTTTAAACACCGATAACTTACAGATCTACCACCTAATCCCCAACCTATCTCCTTCCCAAGTTCAGATCTTGTCTTTCTGCTATAACACTTAATGGATATTTAGTCATCACTTCAGGATTTATCTAGCTAAAACATGACTTCTCATTTTCACTTTCTAAACCTTCTTCTCCCAACGGTGTACTAGCTTATCATCCTGTGGTCAGGACTGTTCTCAGCCTTACACTTCTCCCAGCTTTTGGCAGAGGGTTGAATGTGGGACATCTTACTGCAGGCCTCCTGGGGGATGCCATGCCCACCCTGACCCCGCTCCCATGTTCTTCCTCACTCTCACACTGTTTGTGCTTTGGTGCAAGCACATCAGGCAGGTCAGTGAGTTGTGCTGCTTCAAGACAAACCTGATGTTTTTGGAAGATTTAGCATTCCGCTGGGTTCGTTCCCTGAAGAACCTCACTTTGAGGTTTCATGGGCTGTAGTGTGAGTACCTGGGGAGAAACAGTCTGGACCTCAGCTTAACATAGCCTTTTTTGTTCATCATACAGCTTTTGTTACTGCAAAATTATCTTCCCTGATCTTGATGAAATACCATCCTGTCTCATCAGTGTTGCTGCAAAGACCATTTTCTTATCCTGTCACATTCCCCGGACAAGTCTTCCCTATGCAGACTCCACCAATTCCCCATTTTTCTGCTGCATTAAACATTTCTAAATCAAGGCCCTTCCTGGGTTTTTTTATCCTGTCTCAACAGTTCTTAATTGATCTCAAAATATCAACTTTCGTCTCCAGTTGCGCCCTACTGCCGGCTCCCATCATATGCTCAGTTTCAAGATGCTCTTGCCCATGCAGTTATCCATGTTAGGGAAGCTTCCTCATATCCATGTTATTATCCTCCCTGAGACTCCTTCTTAAGAATCCTTTAAGCTCTGATACCTACAGAAGGAAAAATCCTGCAAAAATAATGATGACAAATAGCAGGTGTGCTCAGTCTGTAGACTTCTGTATCAGACAACATTGTATTACTGTACCTCTTCTCATGCTCATATCTTTTTCTATACTTACTCTAAGTCGATGCATTATCTAACAGAGCAGAATCCCTGTCCAGATTTCCCACTTGGAAGTGGAAGGAGGTTACTACTCCATTCTTATTTACTACTACATCTTTATGCCAGCGACTACGTGCAAATTGCCAAACTTGCCAATATGCTGATTCATATAGTCCAAAGTTCAAAACAGAAGACAATTTGTATTGGTAGAAATTACCTGAACAGCTCATTCATGTTAATAAATTCAAATGTAGAAGTACTGTCTGGAGAAATGTCATCAATGTCTTTTTTTTTTTAGAGTTTTTTGTAAACTGAGTAGTATAAGCTATGAGAGAAAGAGTGGAAATAAACAGAAAGGAAATTTTAAAAAGAAAAAAATAAATAAAAAATAAAAAAAGGTATGAAACGATCAGGAGCTTCATGTTCCATAGGTGAAGTTGCCCAAAGAGCCAGATTTTCAGTAAGAACTCAAGAACATATCTACAGCTGACCCTTATCTGCCACTGGAGCCAGGTCTATGAAAACGGTTCCATGGTTTTCCTGTGGCTTATGGCCTGATTTTCCAAATACTTTTGAATACCGTCCACTTATGCTTGTGTTCCTAAGAAATCTTCAATGTTTTGAAAATATGGGTACAAACTGGTAAGCTACGTGCTTAAAAATATCTAGTAGGACATATCTGCTACGATAAAGAATTGTCATTTGAATTTGCTTGGGAGTCTCATAAACTAGGACTTTAAAAATTATTGTAAATGGAATTAAACTAAATAAAATAAAGCTTTCAAGAGGACTTTGTGGCAATGCAAGCTGAAGAAACCCATTTCTTTGCTCTGATGTTTGTTTTTATGAAGCCATTTTGTATATAATGATGTGATGATATGTTACTGTGGATGTAGCGCTAAATATAACATGAGAATATGTGTGCTATTTAAAGTGATCATACAAGGGTGTGTAGTGGGGATTGCACTTGCTGTATGTGCAGTACCCTATTTATAACAGATATATAGGATGGATTTAGTGTACTAGAAGTGAGCGTTTGAACTGAAGACTTGTAAGGACATGATGATAGGGCTAAACAAGCCAGAGTATCTAATGTGTCAAAAGGAATACTGAATTCCTGGCATCTACACAAAATCAGCTGGTTTTGTCTGTAATTCTCTGGTTTGATTTTGTTTTACTCTTAAACTTAGTAGTCAATAATAAATATGGTCTTGATCTTGCAATTTATAGTGAGTGGGTTTTTTGCACCCACAAACAAGTCAAGTGAAATCAAGTAATCCCTCAGCGCCCAGGCTGCGTTCATGTGGCAAATTACGGAGTTACGGGCTAGTGCTGGTAGGTGCCACTAGGAGCCATGTGTTAATGAATCAAGGCCTGGCCTCTGTTTTCTGGTAGGAAGAGATGTTTTTCCAGAGACTACTTCTCTTTCCCTTCCTTCAGAATGCTGGAACACACTTTGTTATAGCTTTGATAAATTTTCTTGACCCTGCAACTTCCATGTAACCAGCTAGAGAAGCTTTCTCACCTATGACTGAAGAGAAATTATTTTTTCCTGGTTTTTGCACAGACTTCTTTTATGCTGTTCTACCACACTTTTCTTTGACATTATCTCCAATGCTAACATCCCTGAGGTATAAACTTCCTTCATAAAGAATTTAAGTTTGGCCATAGGCCGTTGGTTTTGAACACTGAACCTATTTGAAGTAGGCATATGACTTGCAGATTGATGGCAGAGACCAACAAAGGATGTGTTGAGGAATTTCATTTCCCTGTAGCAGTAAAAGTAAATGACTTGCTTAATTTGTCACAAGTTAAAAATGTTTGGCTTACCTGGGAAGCTGAAGCACTACAAAATGAGCACTACAAAATGAGTAAATGAAAGCTATACACAAGTCTGACTTTTCATCTGTATGTGTTTGAAACAAATCATTACAAGTGTAAATGTGAACACAACTTGAGAAACTTTTAAAACTCTAACCGGCAAATGTATAGCTATAATATCTCGAGACATTAGCTGTATATGTAGCAATACAGAATTTTGCTCTTAATTGCATCTTTCCTTCAAAGATTATAAGGATTTTCTTGGCTTCCAGGAACAGCAAAGATAACACAGGGACATGCCATCTGCCTTGTGCAAAGAAATCTCTTTCTAGCAACTTTTCTAAGGTCACAAGCTTCTGATTCGACATCATTTGATTCTTAAAGGAAGGAGTACAGGGTTAAACTAGTCGATGTCTGCCTGCATTCTTCTACTGATGGTCTGGATGGAGACATGCTGTGGCAATCCTGCCCTTTAGGGGTCAACCCAAGCTCCCTCAGCTGCTGAATGCAGTGGCTGGTTCTGGGTCTGACCCAGTCATTGCAGCAAGGTGAGGACAATGCCCTTGGGAGCATACAGAGCCTCTCTGATTTGCATGGCACCTCTCTCCTTAGTGAACCTCATTGTCTAGTCCAAGGTCCATCACACAAGGAGAACTCAGCATTTAAGAGCCCTGGTCTGAACTAAAGTCTCTTGCTGGATCTACTTTAAGCCTGACCCTGACGAAGGGACACTGCTTCTCAGGGCTGGTACTGACTTAATTCTAGGTTAGTTGCTCTCTCCCATTTACATCACACAGATGCCATTAACACACATGAATGATGACTTAGCATGTGCTTAGAGATCCCTGTTGTCGTAGTTTTGTGCCCTTAAAGAAATCCTTCTGTAAAAATTCAGGAAAACTAAGGAGTTCCCTTGAGTCCTTCTTTTCCAGGCTTATGAGTCCCTTTTATCAACTCCAGCATGAGAACCCAGATCTGCTACAGCTGCCAGTGACTCTCAACAGTGACTGAGGGAAATCTGTGTGCTCAGCAGCACTACAGTCATTAGGGTGTTTTTAGCTGAAGACTCATGACCTTTGAGCAAAGTCATGCAGTAAAATGCAGACTATGGCCTGGACCTATGATGTGATGCATTCAGCCTCTTGCCTAAAGGCTGCACCTCCACATCCAGCAGTGTGGGAACAGTGCAGCATCTGTTCCTGCAGAAGTGAGGAGGAATGTTTTATTTTTTTCTTTTCATGACATCGGTCCTTTATATATTGGTGCCTAATAGATACTGGCATTATAGTTGATCCAGAGCCTATATGCTGTGTTGCTATTACAATTTCAGTTTTTCTGAAAGCAAAAGCCACGAAAGCCTAGAGACAGTATTTTCAAGAGGCCCTTTCAGAGTTGAAGCCAGGCTGTCAAAAGAGGTTTCTAGGGCTGGATTGTCGGTAAGAACTGAGCATACCTTTGGAAGCCTGGCCCCAGATGTGCTAAGCAAAGTGTAACCAGGCTCGCAGCACTTCTGAAAGTCCAGCATTCAGACCTCACAGGAAACTTGAGGCAAAGGCTGGAGTGGGACCCAGGACTCGGTTCCAGGTTTCTCTGGCTGAAGATGAACATTCCTGTTTACGCAAAAGAAGCATGACATGTTCAGCTCCAAGTGTAAAGGAAAACTTGGTCAGTGCAGGGTTACCAAGACTGTAGTTTGGCAAAGTTGCTGGATAAAAATACCAACTCTTCTCATGAGATTTAATGACTGCTAGTAGTCAAGGTGAGGCCTGTTTGAAACTTTTTTAAAAGGATTTTATTTAGTCAAGCCAAAGCATTTTCATCAAGAAGATGGAGATCTTTTTGAATAAGAGATGGAAACTTATTTTCTAATATAGGCATAGGAACATACTTGTCCTTCCTACTTGACCACATACCTGGGCTGCCAGAAGAAAACATCCCCTTAGCCGTAGGCATAAAAGCTTCTGACAGCTCTTCTTTTCTGTAGAGGGTCTTAATTTTGGTCTGAGGGGCACTGTGACAGCCATGTGCAAGCCAAGGTGAGGGACAGTAGCTGGGAGCAATGGCTGCAGGAGGGCATGATGAACCTCCTAACCCTGGGCTCAGCCTAACCAAACCCAGGCACAATTGTGGTGAGATCTGCTTCAAATCCAGACAACCTTGACCAGAAATACTTCTGAAAACACCTTCAGAGTTTAAAATGTCTGGCTCTGACTGCAGTCTTGTCAGTGAAGGGAGTGCGAGGACAACTGTCTTCTGGTGTCATCCAGATAATGGGGTGACGGTCTACAACTAGATCTCTCCTGCTACCAGCTTTCACATGGCTGGAGATGACTCGGCTTCACAAAACTGGCCTTGTGCAAGGATTTTCCATTCTATGGGCCATAGGCCCTCCCAAAATTTTCTCCAGAATTAATTTTTGGCTTAATGCATGGCTGGGCCCCTTGACATGGATGAGGTTTACTATTCTGAGGGGGGGTTGGGGTGTCATTTTTTTTTTTAGTAGATGGTGATTTGGCCTCTTTGGCCTGTCATCTCCTGCACCACAGAGGAGAGCAGAGACCTAAGCAATGAATGAAACTCTGAATAGAAAACTCTATTGTTTCATTTTAAAAAAATTAAAATTACAGGAGCTAATTGCATGATTTAACATTTGAAAACTCTGCATTCCTCCTCTGCTTTGGAGAGTAAAAGGGCCTATTATCATTTCCAGGCCAGATGTTTTCGTTTATTGAGCCTGTTTGATCCCTGCACCTGTCTAAGACCAGCAGTTGCTGGATTAGTGTAAGGAGCTGAATTAAAAAATCTGGACAACTGTTACTGAACAAGTGAATGGTGTGAAAATGAGCAGGCTTTTGGTATAAAGGATTTACTGTTTGTGACACAAGGCAGTACACATCATTTATAGTACAAAATGAGCACGCAGTGTTCATTCTGCATGTCCATGTGCTGGTATATACATTACAAAGTGACAATTACAGGAACTTCCAGTGAGGGAAAGAAAGGAAGGGGGAGAGCGAGGGAAGCAGGGGACACATTACACCATCCATCTGTGAGACAGCCGTTCAGTTACAAGGAATTATATATTATTTCTGGTGGATTATGCTGATTATAAAAAGAAGAATTTGGTTCCTGCCCCCACAGCGAACAGTGCTGTGCATCCTGAAGGAAGCAATGGCTTTTCACTTGCCCCTTTCCTGTGCTGTGGCTCTTTTGTTTGCTCCCTGCTCCTTCAAACATAACTACTGGATAAATTTTCCTTCCTCCTGTTTTCTCTTTTTCCTCCCTTTGACTAAAATGCACTGTGCCATGTGACTTACAGAAGTTGTTCCATGTCTCAGTTCTTTTTGATACAGCTGCAAGTATGGCCAGCCCTACCGGCTCAGAGACCAAGATCCATCTTGCCTGGTAACCTGTCTCTGACAGCTGAGATTAAGCTGATGCCTAGTGTTCGTACATCTTTACAGCTTAAAATCCCTCAAAACAAATATGCCTCAAACACACACTCTAGACAATTACTTGCAAGAGGTAGCTTATTGGAAAGCTGTTACACAAACTGTCATTGTAAAATTTGCTTTTGCAAAAAAAAAGAAGGAAAAGCAACAGTGGAGCCTATAACTTCCTGAATCATGGTTATAATCCAATGTAATACAGAATACTGTGTTTTGCATTTGCAGTCCATTGAATTCCACCAACCAAGGCATAAATCTTGCTGGTTCACGTTATCACTGATTTGCTGCTTATATATAGCAGATTCCAAAGAACAGGGGTAGATGTAAGTGTGAAAGTGATACTTAAGTGAAGATAAATGGTTCCCCTGCTGTGTGAGGTGGGTCTTGGCTCATTTATTGTACTCCACACAGAGGTGACTTCCCCCCCCTCCTTCTCCTGCCACCCTCCTCCCCAGCCTTGCCTATGATAAATCTGCACTTTCCATTTGGGAAAAGTCAAGTGTGTATTCAAATACTCAGCACGAGGTTTTTTATGCCTCTGCAAAGATCATGCCTAAAGTTGATGAGATTAAGGACTGTGGATGTTACTTCTGCTTTACAGGTAGAAGCATATCAAAAAAAAAATCACTCATCCAGCATCAAACAGCTCAATCTGCGGTAAGAAGTGAAACCAAACATCCTACGTGACAGCTCAGAGGTTTAACCACAAGTTCATACACCCTCCAGCCTTTTCAATAGCATTTTCAATGCCTTACTTATCTGTATGCACTGACTCTGTCTGTGCAAATAAACTGACCTAAGCGACTATGACTTGAGCAAGGACATCCTTATATGTCTAAATGCAAAGGTAGGCTTGGTCCACATTCATTAGGAGTCCTTTTTATACCCAGACAGAAGGCAGCTTGTGAGGCTTGTTCGGAGACTGGTATGATAGAAGCAAGACTTTCATCTTCCCAGCATCGTCTTAGATGTTGTTGCAAAGGGACTGCCTCAGTGCACAGGCAGGTTGCTGAGCATAGACCCTGATGTGCTGATGGTGCAGATGTTCTCTGCATTTAGAAGACACTGCGTGTGGAGAAATCTGAGAAATCAATTAGTTCCAGATTTCAAAAGGTATGTTTGTGTGCCCTCTCTCTCACTGCCATGTTTTACTGGCGTAGGTTCCTAAACTCCGTGACTTCCAGTGAACTAGCACCTCAAAACCTGTAAAACTCTGGCTTCTGGTCAGTTATGACAATTAGAAAGCAAGAATAGCACATCCCAAAAAGTCCTGCGTTGATGCAGCTGGACAACTGCAGTTTAGTTCTACTGCTTATCATAATACTTTACACACATGCAGCTAGTAAAATGGCAAAGGCTTAACATCAGATGTTGCTTCAGCATCCTCAAATAAAGTCTTTGAGGAATAAGGAAAAAACTACTGATTTTTTATTCAGATTATAGACAGTGCACCTTATTAATTTCTTGTCAATGCACTTATTAATTACTGGGTTTTAAAACAGATATAGTTACGAGCTTTAGCTAGAAAATGGAAAAGGTACAAATTTTTGTGCAGTTTTTTGTTTTGGTTTGGTTTTGCTTTTGAAGTAATTGTTATTTTTAAAGTGTTTAACTTGTGCAAATTCACACAAATATATATATGCATGTAGCTTTTATATGGGTTTAATCCTGTATGTAAAAGATTACTTTCTCTTTTCCTGCCTCTGTATTCTAATGAAAAAGTATTTTACTGGGCAACTGATTTTACATTTTGTTGTTGTTTTCCATCGGAAAAATGGTGTTCTTATTAAAGAACTTTTTAAAAGTCTAATTCTTTTTTGGTCATGATAGCCAAGGTAAAGGAACCATATATCCAAATGAGATGTGGCTGGCTACGTTAAATTTTGGTGTAATTGTCCTAAAACTAGTTGTTGCATACAAAAGGAATGGAACCACTGAAACATGTTATTTGCTTATTTAAAAAAAAAAAAAAGAAAATAAAAGGATTAAAATGCTCTATTAAGTAAAATTCATTTCTTAAATGCCCTGCTAATTTAATTTCTGTGATGTCTTCATGTAGCAGCACTTCTGGGATGTTGATTTACAATAACTAAGCTGGGAGCTTTTCTGTTTGGTGTCACCAGGAGACTGCATACTGCTGTCCCAGTGCAAGGTGTACAGCGAGCACTCCACTAGTCTGGTGCTTCCACAGCCACATCTGAGTTCCCCGAAACTATTTATCAGCAATGTTCTCTGTTTCCAAACTCACCCAGAGTATGTCACTAACATGACAAATGCTTTTGTGTTTTGACACTCACTTGCAGGCGTGCCAAGGGGTTGGCATGTCTCTCAGTTACAAAACAGGTAGTTTGATTTCTCTGACTCCAGATTATCACTCTCAGGCAGTGCAGCTACTCTGAGCCCCTGGAAATAATGGCACATACGGTCCCTTTCTTGGATCAAACCCTTGTGCCCTGTCCCCTCTATGAAGAAGCTGCTGAATACCTGCAAGGTGGGGGTCAGCTGCGTGAGGGCACCTGCTAATAAAACTTTTCGTAATACTAAAATGTCCCATATTATTTGTATGAGAACACAAGAGCCAGCCAGCTCCCTGTATATGTAAATGAGAAATGGAAATTCATGGCTGACTTCTGTGTGTCACGGTGGCCCTAAATGGTGTTTGCTGTTGTATCAGCTGTTGTTGCTTATGCCCGATTCCCAGCTAACCACAAGATGCAGTAGGGAGAAAATGGTTGCTACCTGATTTTGTGTTTCTCCAGTGAGAGGTGACTAGAACCCAGACACAGCAAGGCTCCCAAGGGTCCTGTTCGAGTTGGGCACTTCCTTGAAAAGGGCTACGTGGGTATGAAATTCTCACATACCCTCCTATAGGAGGAGAGGGGTGTGTGAGGTGGTTGTGAAACGTGGTGTCTTTGTCAATAAGAACTTATTTTATCTTTAGACTACTCATACGGCTTTTATCAGAGTGCTGAGCCCTCTGAGGGACCAGCTGAGTGACACGCGGCCTTTGAAGATACAGTAGTATCACTGGCAAGACATCAATAGACAAAACATTAAACTCACCTGGCTTGTCTTGAATGTCACCAAGCCCTGTTTTAGGCAGCCAACCTTAATGAAAATCCATATGCTTTTGTTGGTCTGTGGCTAATCCAGGCAGAAAAGGAAGGGGAGCTGCAGAAACACCATTTCCCTTGTATGGGAAGGATTAGAGGTGTCAATTTTGACATTCTACATATTCTTAAAATTCTTGTGCTGTCTGTAAATTAGGAAGAAAAAAAAAAGAAAAAGAGAAAAAAACGAACCCAAGGGACTGCATTGTGTGTGCTGAGCCTGAGCTATGAATTTGCAAGCTGGAGACCCATTTTGTCACTTTGCACTTCCAGTTTAAATTCACACTAATCCTTGCAATGCAGTGTTGAGTAAGAAAAAAGTAAACAGGCTAATGCCAAAATCCTCCTGTTTATAGGATTACTGAGTGGTAAGAAAATCACTTGGATCTCTGTGCTGGGGAGTGGGGAGTCCCCTTCCCAGAGGGGAAAGCAGGTACAGATGCAGACCTTGGGATGCCAGGTTCTTTATCAGATAGTGGGATGGTGGTAAAGAAAGGAAAAAAAATCAGTACTGTACTTTCTTTCAAATCTATTTAACCAATATGCACCAGGAGTGAGTATGTGCGACTTCTCCCTCAGTGGTGGAGAGCTTGTATTTGATACTTCTATGAATTAAACACTTAGCTGAACACGGAAATAATGAGGACCTGCTTACTGTCAGCCTGCCATGGTTAATTTATATGCCAAAGTTCTGAAATATTTCAAGTAAAATCAGTATGGAACAGAACTCAAGACACAGTCAGGAGCATGCCTCTTGCAGCTCCTCCTGTTTTCCTTTAAGATTAATTTAGCTGGGTAGTCCTGAGGCACTAGGGTGTCCATACTGGCTTATCTTTCTAAATTGTTCAAATAAATGTTCTCAATTCACTTACAATCAGCCTGCTAATGAATTGCAGAAGGCTGAACTAAACAGCATCTTTTACGTAGCAGAAGCCTAAAGAGACTGGGGCTGTGTAGTGTCAGGGTAGATGTAGCCTTGCAGAAAACATTTGAATCCCACTGTTTCTGGTCTGTAGTGTGGCAGTGGATTTTTGTGATCCCCGAAATAGACCAATTTTAAAAATATTGAGATGTGTGTGGGAGAGCTGAGATGATGTCTGCTTTGAAAGAGTTGCAAATAGTGATGTGGGACAAATGCTGTTTATGGCTCAGATGGTCTGTGTGACACTGAAACCAGCTGAAGAAAAAGAGCAAGTATGGGACTAGCTCAGGTCTCACCTTGGTAACAGGAGTACAGCACCAGGGAGGGACGCAGTGGATTTTTTTACCTAACCTGTCAGGGAACTCCTATTGGCAAGTGGTTTCTTCAGAGTTTATGAAATAACCTATGGGTTTAGTAAGGAAGGACTGAAATGCAGATTACCACTACTTTATTAAACAAACTCTTTGAATGCACCTTCATTTTTTGGTGGGTGAATTACAGATTTGCTAGGTTATCTTCTGAAGCAATCATGGCATCAACCTTTGGAACTGCTTGCTGACACTGAGTTAGGGAATGCTGAGAAGAACCCAAATCCACCATTCGTGGTGACTGCTGCACCTGGGGCTGTAAATTCTATGCATGAAAATGTTACTTCACACTGGGAAACGTATAATAAGTGATGTTTAGTTCATGTAATATGCATCTTAAATCTGAAATTAGCCAGATGTTTCAGCATAGTCTAATATTAGGGCAACACATTGAGACTAGATGGAATTGTCTACCTCACATAATAGTCAGTGCATAAACCCAGAGTTTAAAGTCATTTGACTTTGGAGCAGACAACTAAAAGCCATCTTTACTCTCATTTTGGGTTGTTTGAAAAGAAATTATCAAAGAACCAAAATTAAATGTTTTATTCAAACTAGTTTTTGTTTTCTTTTGGATCAAGCACCCTTCAAATAAAAAATAATCAGCACTGACAAAATCACTATGAACTGCAAAATTAGAAGGTGCTAAAACAGATAATGCATCCTGATGGTTTTGATTTTATGTACTTTGTGAAACTTGAATTTGTTAAATATTTTGACAGTACAAATCTACCCTTCTGTGAAAATTTTGGTCTGTGTTGCAATCATTTTGCAAGGTTCTTGTTGGAGCCTTTTTTAAAAGGTATTTTACCTTTTTAAAGTATTTTGACCTGATGCTTTTGTGGCCAGCTGAAGTGCTCTGACAGCTGCTTTCTGTGCTGAGGGGATATATTGTAACTAAGCTGTCATTTTTGTGATTCCCATGGTGCAGCTCATAACATTAACATGCTTATTTCTGCAGTGTGAGTGGGAGAGCCGAGGCACAAGAACATTCAACCCCAGGTTCACAAAAGCACCCAGAAAGAAGAAGGAGTAAGCCATTAAACTTCACCTCAGTGAGACCAAGGGATCAGAAGTATTCTCCATATCTGCACTGAGGTTCTGCCACTGTTCAGCAAGGACTATCAGGTTAATGGGGTCAGTCAGAGAGAAAATAAGCTTTTGCTCTGCAGCCTGGTGAGGGAGTCCCTCCACAGGGAGAGAAGGTCCTGTGTTCTGGCCCTTGGCCTTGAAGTGCATATGCATTTTTCAACAAGAGTGTTGTCGGTAGGAATCAGAGGTCAGAGCAGCTCTCTCTCCTCTCCTACTTTGATCTCAAGTGAATGCACTTACCTGGTTATGGAGTCATGCTCCTGCCTCCATGATCTTGGTCTTGCTGACCCTTTGAGTTGTTGGCTGAGCCCCTCAGGGGCAGTGAAGGCCAGGTGCATTCCTGCAGAGCCTGCAGGCTAGGCACTGAGGGTTTGAACATTCCCAAGGGCCTCCCACTCCCTGCCTTATTGCTCTGCACTGTTACTTAAGAAAGTAAGTTGCCAGCTCCCACCCAGCAAGATGCACCTTCTGAGAGAAGATGTAGGGCTATGAAACTCTGGGCTGTGGGAAAGCACTTAACCTGGGTAAGGCAGCAGAAATTCAAAGATAGATTTGCTCCTCAGTGTGGCTTGTTTCCGTTCTCCGTCATCATAATCCCTGGGTCTCAGGGGGCACACGAACTCCACTCCCAGACCCCAAGGGCTGAACTCATGCAACTTCTGTGAGAACGCACAAGAAATCTGTGGCACATAAAGGGCCTAAAATAAGGTCTCCTACCGTCAAAAGCTAGCGCTCTAGTCCTGCTCTGCCTTTGACTCCAAGGAGGGGAAACACAGGAAAAAATTTGCACTGCAAGCTAACGGGTAATGCAGTCTACAGAGGCATTGAGCAAAATCTTTGCAGGTTTACTCCTCACTGCCAATTTCTCATAACTTGATAACAGTAATAAACCCTCTCCTATCTGTCTGTAACTGATCACAGCCACTCTATAACAACAGCTTATAAACCTTAATCACAAATAAATTATTATATGTAATTTCCATAAATGAAGGTAACTCTCATTGATCTTCAGAAATGAAGTGAAACAGGTGGACACAGGTGGGACGCTCCCACTGTAACAGCAGAATTGGTTTTGTGACCAAAATATGTATTTTAGAGTAGAAGGAACAACAACTGCTTCTGTCATAACAGAGCAGATGCCATTAACTAAAAAGCCACATAGAAAGCACTTTTGACTTTCGCTTGCTAAATGTAATCTAACATTTACCCACCACAGTCAGAGGTCAATGTCTTTTCCCTTCTAGCAAATGCTGGCTATGGAGGCAAACTAAGGAGTAGTGTTCTTTCTTTGAACAGTGCTTCCATTAGCAGAAATACTGCTGTTCCTAAGTGGCTTTGCTGTTGAAGCACATGGTCACTGTTGTAGATCTTTCAAAACAACAACAACAACAGAACCTTTTAAGCCAAAAACCTTCTTGAAGTTAAACATTTTAGACAGAAATATTCAAAAAAAAGTTTGTGGCATCACCAAATGACTGATCTTTGCCTTTTACACTTTAGGCTGGGGATGAAAAACACTCTTGTTCCTTCCTCTGGGTTTATATTAACTTTTCAATGAAGTATCCATTATTCATTTACACTTAAAACTGAAGTAGGGAACCTGTTCACTGATATGTGCTCTGTCAGTTATTAGTGAGTGGATTGGTTATTATGGCCTCATCTTTGGAAAATCCAGCCAAATAGCCACCATCTATGTTCCTGCCAGCCCTGGACATTGCTTTCTGCTTTTTGGGCACAGGGAGACTCTTGGGTAGTACAGAGCTGAATTAGGGATACCGGTGCTTCACCCTCTTGATACTCAGCAAAGGTTTGCTACAACTGCTGAGCCAGTCTTTCCATTAGCGTGCATGCTGTCTTATGCTTCTAACTAAACAGAAAGGATATTGAGCACAAACAGATCAATGGTAACATTTTGCACACCCCTTGCAAATTGAAAAATTCTCACTGAGAAAACAGGCAATCATACGCATTGTCCGGAATATGTGCTTGCATCCCTGAAAAATTTCTATCTCTGAAAATTTCTACTAAGACTGTATTTTGTTGCCTGATGCACAATTTGATAAGGTTGCATGTGGCTTCTATACAAAGTGAATTATTTTCTCCCTTTTCTTTTCTATTGTGTTGGTTAAGACTTGCCACTCAAGAGACAATTCATGTCACTGAACCAGGGAATTAAATCCTCTTTTCCTGAATAACTCTTTTTAAATTCTCAATTATTACAGTAACTTTTGTTCACATACATATTTTTAAAAGTAGTAGCTGATAATTAAATTATGAACACAGAATTAAGGTGTTCTAAAGCTGAAAAATGGCAAGTATTTTATTTCATGGCAAACATCATGTCCTGTAAATGTGTCTTTTATGCTGTTCATAGAAGCCCTTCTTCTGTATAATAAGGCACATATTTATGACAAAAACATTGTAGCAGAAATCAGAGTGATTCTAAGCCAAGGTAAAGGTACTTCTTAGACTGTAAATAGCTGTATTAGAAGATATATCAGTATAGTTGTACTTTGATTCAGTCTTTCCTTTGAGAAGAAATCCTATTCATGTTTTAGTGTTTTGATATAGTCAGCTTCATTTGGAGGTATTCAGTGGTTTTTGTATGGGAAACCATCTCACAGGAGCTACTCAGATGTTTATGAATAGAAACTCAATCTCTTAAGTATAATAGAGCCGTTCAGTGGGTCTGTCCTTGTGTTCTATCGTTGAAATTCAAAATATATCTTCATAAACAAAAAGTGGCATTATTCGGTCCACATCCAAAAGGATAGAAACTTAAACATTTCTTTATGAAGGTAAAATGAGGTGGCAAATGCATGTAATAGAAAGGAGAGGCTTTTTTGTAGTGTGGTGTAACCAGATACAACAAATAACGTGGAGTCTATATGTAACAGCTCTAAGAAATACACTACAGACTTTGATGGCAGTTTTCTCTGGAGCATTCTTCATATGGTGCTGAATATCTGAACAAGGCTGTCAATCTCAGAGTAGCTAAACAGTAATTTTTGTTCTGAAAAGAGTGGATGAGTCTAAAGAATGATTTGTAAATTTGGTCAGTACCTTTTCAGGATTTTAAGTTAGGATAATTCTGAGTTGGCTGCTTGCAAAGGTCTTGCTCAGCCTGGGGAGATTTTCACTGGCTTCAGAGAAAAATTATTTGCTAGGGCTGCAAGAGTTTAACTATGTGCAGTAAAAAGAATCTTTTTCCATAACTCCCTTAGTTCCAGTGGGGGTGACCCTAATTGTTAAAACAGGCTTAATTATAAATACCCGGCAGATAATAAGATTCCAAAGTCTTTTTCCAAGGAGAAGGTTCAGTGTTTTGGGCTTAGGGACAGAAGCACAATCACAGGGAACAAGGGGGAAATGCCAGGCTGCTTCTTGTCATCCCCCTTCCTCCTGTGTCTGTTCTTCTAACAGAAGCTTCAGGTGACACCATGGGGCTTCCTCTGAGCTCCACGGAGACCTCTGGGCATTCCACTCACTGCACGAATGACCTGCATCCATGGGACCATCCATCCCTCGCACAGGTCCTGCGTGGCAGGATGGATGTATCACCAGGCCTTTTGAAGTCACATGCTGATGTCTGTGCAGGTTGTCCACATGCTGCTCTTGCTGCTGGTGAAGATGTGTTGGATGCCACCAGGGAGCGGGGCTGCAAACCCCACTCTGCGGTCTCCTAACTGGGTTTCACAGAATCACAGGACAGCTGAGGTAGTAAGGTCCCTCATGAGATCATCCAGCCCAACCCTCCTGCTCTAGGTGACCTGCTCAGGTTGTCCAGGACTGTGTCCACTTGGGTTTTAGTGTCTCCAGTGATGGAGGCTCCACAATATCTCTGGGCAATTTGTGACCTATAGGGCCTGACACTGGGTATTCAATGTGTTAGACATTCTTGATCTGTTGTCCTCACTTCATGGGTCAGCACACATGTGTGTTGGTCTAACTAAAGGCAGCACAGGAAGCTGTTCCCACGAGCCTCCAACAATTTCTCTGCACCACCCATGGCAGGCAGTGGCCCCAGGGGTGCTGGATGGGCTCCACCATGCTCCCAGGCATGGAGCTACTGAGTTCTGTCTCCTGGAGCTCTACCTCACAGTGGAGGTTGATGTCTGATAGTGTGTTGGGGTGTCCTCCATCACTGAACAGCACCACTGTTGATCTTGCGTGTAAGCACCAGTGTCCACTGCCTACAGCTGGCACGAGGGTAAAAGCTCCCAGTGAGATCCGGAGGGTCATGTGGCAGATGACCAGTGACCACTGACAGCTGCTAGCTCTGGGTAAGTCCAGTGCCATGGCCTCCCATGAGACTCCCAGTAAGTGTGTCAGACCACTGTGCTACCAACAGCACCAGAGTGAAAGACATCTGAGAATAAGGGCATAAGGGTGGAGAAAGTCTTCCTAGGAAAGCTAGGCTGGGAGAAGGGCCAATCTGCTGGGACACAGGGAAACAGCAACTGATCATTACCAGGGCCCACACAAAGTCACTTGCTATCTGTCTGTATGGGGGATGCTAGGGAGGCACAAGGTAGAGAGTGATCCATGGTTTTTTTGACAAGTACGCTTCCAAGAGTTTTGTTTAAACATCAGCAACCAATAACATCACAGACCTGAGGACAGAGCTTTGAAAAGCGGTTCCCATATTAAAATACACTGTGGGAACTTTAAGCCAGCAGGGCTTAGGCATTTGATTTTTCAGCAGGACCTATATCCTGAACTCTTATTCACACATATTCACATGTGTTGGGCTCTCAGCAAAACAGCAGGTGCATCTGAAGATCCCTCTCTGAAGTTCTGAATGTGTCACAACAACCCCAGCTATAGGCTTGGGGAAGAGTGGCTGGAAAGTTGCCCAGTGGAAAAGGACAGGAGGTGTTGGTCAACAGCTGGACAAATAGGACCCAGCAGTGTACCCAGGTGGCCAAGAAGGCCAACAGCATCCTGGCTTGTATCAGGACTAGTGTGGCCAGCAGGAGTATGGAAATGATTGTGCCCCTGTACTCGGCACTGGTGAGAGCAGACCTCGAATACTGTGTTCAGTTTTGGGCCCCTCACTACAAGAGGGACATTGAGGTGCTGGAGTGTGTCCAGAGAAGGGCAATGAATCTGGTTAAGGGTCTGGAGAACAAGTCCTATGAGGAGAGGTTGAGGGAACTGGGCTTGTTTAGCCTGGAGAAGAGGAGGCTGAGGGGAGACCTTATCGCTCTCTACAGCTACCTGAAAGGAGGTTGTGGTGAGGTGGGTGTTGGTCTCTTCTCCCAAGTAACAAGTGATAGGAGGAGAGAAAATGACCTCAAGCTGTGTCAGGGGAGGTTTAGATTGGATATTAGGAAAAATTTCTTCACCGAAAGGATTATCAAGCACTGGAACAGGCTGCCCAGGGAAGGGGTAGAGTCACCATCCCTGGAGGTGTTCAAAGATGTGTAGACGTGGTGCTTAGGGACAGGATTTAGTGGTAGACTTGGCAGTGTTAGGTTTATGGTTGGACTCAATGATCTTAAAGGTCTTTTCCAACCTAAATGATTCTATGATTTTGTGTCTCTGAGAGCTGACAAGAGTGGGGTTCCTGGAAACTTCTGGAAAAAAAGACTTTGGCACTTACCCATAAGATTTTTCTCACTAAAACTGACATGTGTAATTGTTTAAATTACTATTTTAACTAAAGCATAATGTGCTTTTAAAGCTATAGTCATTCTCCCTGTATTTAGAAAGGTCACTTTAGGATGTAAAGTAAAAATGAAATATTTCATTATTCTTTCCCTGCTAAACCTCTTTTTAATTATATAATTTTTGTTCTCTGTTGCCTTGTGACAGAGACCTGGTTTGCTCGTTCATTCTGTTCTCACAGTGCAACTTGAGCTGTGTTCAGTGTTATGTTACTTCCTTCCTGCACCAAGAAACCTCTATCATGCCCAATTTACACTCTTTGCTTTCACTACACATTGTGTCAGCATTCCAGGCTGCAGTTAACAGTGATTAAATAAGACAGAAATGCCTGAAATCCACTAGTGATCCTGTCTGAAACACAGGAGCTGATAACTTCTCTGCTACTTGTTTTGTAGGAATTTGACTTGCTTGCAGTCTTTGCTCAAATGCAAAAGTTGTTTTTTTATTAGGAAAAAACCAACAATGCTTAGCCTGGAAAATAGCTCTTCAGTTTTTTTTACAATTTTAAAAACTTCAGTGACATATGATCACAGGTTTTCTCCTTCCATTGGCATGATATTACCAAGGTGTACAAAGCATATGCTCTGATTGAGTTCAGTTGGTTGGAGATATAAGCCTGAGTTCATCTACTTTTGGTGTTTGTCACTCTGTCTATTTGTGGAGAGCTATTACTTGTCATGTGAAATCTTACAAGTTCTATTGGGGTGGAAAAAAAATGGCTAAAACCATATGAAAATAAGTAGTCAAAATTTAGGATTGAGTGAGATCTTTCCCCCAAATTGTACTCTAGCCTTTCATGAAGCTTGCTATATTTTGAGTGCATGTTGTCAAACCACTTTTAGCTTGTTTTGCTAAAACATAGGATTTCTGTAAGTAAGGCCTGCCTAGTCTGTATGTGTGGCTGCTTGCCCGCTGTTGTCCATTTCAGAAACATCTGAATGAAGAATAGAGACCTCTATGATATCGAACTCCTGAGCCTTGAGAAAGCTATAAGTGTAGCAAACAAACTGAGATTAGCACTGTCCCCAAAGGGGAGTGTTGTAATCTGAGCTCAACCGGATTACTAGGGAACAGAAAATCCATGCAAGGCAGCCATAGAAAGCCTCTCTGCATGACTTCTGCTGCTCATGGGATTACTGGCTTGAATTCCTGTTGCTCATCTGCTCCTGCTGGTAGGGCTGGATTGGCCATCTCTGCCAGCCTCTACTTCCACTGCAGGTGTTACTTTCTAACAAACTTTTTCCCTTCCTCTTCCCCCCCAGCCCCTGGGACCCCTGTGGAGGAGCTGCTCTGGCTGCAGCAGTTATGAATGTAGCAGCTGATCGGGACCAAGTGAGGGCTCAATAACCTACAGACTGATGCTTGCAAACGTGTCTGCTACACTGCTGTCCTACTTGCCTGGCTCTGATCTCACCGGTTGCTCACTGTCAGCTCTCTCCTAAAGTTCACTTGCAGCTGGTTAACCAGTTCCCTTGGTGTGGAGACAGTTTGCTCCAGGGCTGTGCTTCAGCACAGTGCACGGTCACGAGGCAGCGTGCTGCACTGGGCCTTGCAACCAGGGCTGCCTCCCGGCCATGCCTTACAAAGATAGTCTGTAGGGATATGGAGGAACAGTCAGCCTTGTTGGCTCTGAGCCCTAAAGGATCAGCTACTTACATCTGAAACTGAGTAGGGATGAAATGGATAAAAGGGATGGGAGAGTCCAAGTTCTACTGAGGGAAGGAGATGGCTTTAACCCGAAGCCTTTTCCAAAGTAGGAAAAGTGGTGACAAATATCACATAGTCAAAAGACTAGCTCATCTGTGATATCATTATGATTAATTTGTTTCATCAGCATGAAAGCCCTCCTTTAACTTCTACTCCCCAACCTTACTGAAGTACATCCTCCATTAGAAAGGGCAAGGATAAGGTTCCTCCCCTAAAGAGCATGGCTTCAAACCCAGAAATCAGCCCATGTTGTCCGGGATGTTGTTTGGGGCAAGGCTCTGCCACAGCGAAACTGCATTTCAGCTTGCTTACTGCAGGGTGGCCACTCCCTATGAGAGCAAACACAGAGATCAGGCAGATAATCAATGCTTGCTTTAGCAAGGTCTTTGGATGCCACAGGGGTGCGGAGAGGAGGATGCATGTTCTCCTGAAGAACGGGATACTGGTGGAAGGCTTCAAGGCAGGATCGCTATAGCAGGACTTCCTCCTCCGATCGGAGACAGAGATAAGAGTGAAATTCTACCTAGAGAGTCTCTTCTCTAAAGGAAGATTTAATGGTTCCTAAATGATCGTGTAACCATCTAATGCATTTAGCCTGTGGCAGGAAAGAAAGAAAAAGAAAAGGGTTAGGAAATCCAGGACTGATCTTAAAACTACCATGAAGCAAATCTCAGCACACAAATTAACTGAGTAGAAGGTTCATTCTCTTCAAAAACATTCAGAGAAAACAACAGGGTCAGAAAGCAACTTATCTCTATGTTTAGCAAATAAACGTAATAACAAGAAAAAAACCCTATTTTAGGAAGAACTGAATAAAAACTAGGCTTTGGGGTTTGGGTTTTTTTGTTTTCCCTTTAGGTCTTTTCTGAAGACAGTACTAAATTACAGATAGCACAGAGTATATAATGCCTAAACAGTACATAATTCAGGTAAGAGAAACTTGTGCCTTGTCACAATATTGATATGAGTGTTTCTTTAAGGAGTGTTGAGACACTGCCTTTGCGACAGTGTAAACATTACCATTAACAGGATTGAAGAGGGCAGGACAAGTATATGAACAGACAGTCTTGACAAAGATACACCTTTCCAGCACTCAGAAACATCAGCGGTGTAAAGAGGAAAGTTAAGAAAGGTGGATGAAAAACAAAGCAAAGATGAGAAACTTTTTGACTTTTGAGAACTATTTGTTTTGAGAACTATTTGTACCTCCGACATGATAAAACTCTAGTGTCTTTTGTTAGCAGTAAGTATGGATCTCTGCACGTTAGCGTAGTTGGTACCATTGGCACATTTCTTGTGAGGCATTTCCTTGCCATCTGTCTGTGGTCTTTGTGAACTTTATTTATTTTCATTGCTTCTTAAATATGCATTGTATTAGGTATCCAAGCTCTAAGAAACAGACGTGTGAGGCACATGCTCAATTAAGCTCATGTGGATTTGCACTGACTCCAGTGCAATCTCATTTTTTTCTACTTTGATGACAATAGTCATCGATTGAAAAATCAGTCCCAGGTGGGATGGACCCCACTGCAAACCCCATTGCTCACCTTGAGATTTTGACCCATCCCTGCTGAAGAAGGGCTCCTGTGCTGTCTTGTGTGGGTTGGAGCAAGGCATGTGTTTACACACCTCCCGACACTGGAAGCAGGGAAGAGGGAAATGTAAATAAATATCTATATGCCTTAATGATATGAAAGCAGTTCTTTCTTCTCTGCTGTGGGAGACCAGCTCAGCCCGCAGTATAGAGCAGTTTCAGTGAGTGTGCTTTTGGGGACTGGCCTCCCAGATACATTTTGAGGAAATGGAAAACAACAGGTACAACTTAATACTATTAGCTCAAGAGCTCGTACCGCAGGATTGTAGCTCATACACTGCAGAAAACCAAAGGCCAACCCTGCCAGGAGGTGTTGATCTTACACTGTTCCCCTGTTCCCCCCTCCCCCTCCCTTTCAGTCGTTTCTAAGAGGCTTCAAATAATGATTTTGTCATTGCTGTGGGTTAGTGAGCACAGTTCCCCTTCTCCTCTTGCCATTAGGGTCTTTCGTGTCTCATTATCGAGGTCTATAATCTTCCTGCCCTTTGTTAAGCATTGCATGGCTTGTTGCAGCTGTTCTGCATGAGTTTAATCTAACTCACTAGAGAGATGTGTGGATGAGAGTCTCCAAATGCTTATGTTCTGCTTAGATGTTATCATGAAAACCTAGCAGCCTTGACCTTTCACATAACTTAGCTAGCCATGAATGGTGGCAAGCCCTGTCCCCCAGCCACATAAATTTCATGCCTGTTCATCAGCTGCTGTGATGCAGAGGAGCATTTTATCTCCCTTACTTTTGACATCTTAATTTGGTTACAGGGCTTTCTTAGAAGGTGTTCTTTGTATATTTTCATCCCCAGCTTTTGGCGGCTGGCAGGTATTAGACAGCCTGGACACTTAATTTGTAGAACATGAATTAATTAGCACTTTTAATGCGTTTAATGGATTGCACCAGAGTCTTATAGAAACAATGCTTCTTACCTAGCTAGCAATAATAGGGAACACAAATTAGTAGATCCCATTCTTCCTTGTAACTGTGTTAAATCAGCTGATGTCTGAGCAGGAGCAGTACCTATGTGAATCCATTTATGAAAGCTGTTACACCTTCCACTTTATTTTGACTCTGCGTTCATGTGTGTTTATACTCATCACAGTGAGAGTACCTACACGTTGCTGTTTCTGCTAGTGTGCAGTTCCCTTTTCGTTTTGGTACCGTTTACCATTCGTAATGAGATCCTAAGAGATGACACAACTCTATGATGAAGGGTTACCTTCTATTTCTTAATCCCTTGTTATGCAGTGTTACATGTATTAGATGGTTTACATATTAGATGTTAATTAAAGGGGAGCAGATGGAATCTGTCAGCATCAGAAAGGCTGCGTGTTCGAGTTTCTGAGCCAGCAAAAGCAATCCAGTGGTTTGCCAGGAAGGCAGCCTGCTGAATAAAACTGTTGTGTGTCAATGGACAATCAGAACTGCAATTTCTTTGCAATTTAACTGGAATCAAACTGATTGATTAATAATAAAGGAATTATAAGGTAGTTAAGCAAAACAGACTTGCTGAACAGCAGCTGCTGCTTGTGTCAGTATATCCTTGATGGCAAAATGTCTTTGATGCAAAAATCTAGCACTTTTGGCTTTGTTCACTACTATTCTTCCAGCTTCCTGCAAATATATTTATTTGTGTGTAGCAAAAAAGTACCAGTGTATTCTTTTTTTACTGCTGGTGCTTCAAAATTTTTGTATATCTCTCACATGTAAACAAACTTCTCAATTTTCCAGGTGTGCAGAGTAAGTTGAAGGGTGGGCTCTGAAGCTGCTAGTATACACACAGCTTCTGGTAGAAAGGGAGTAAGTGGCTCTGCTTCCAGGCTCAGCCTTTTGCTCACTATATCCGTTCTCTACTCAGAAACATGCTTAAGCATGGAAGTAAACCAGCAGAGAATTTGGCTTCTGCGTCGGTGAGCTGCAATATTATTTATTTTCTCTCTTTGAGTCTCTTCTCGGTGGAGCACATTGTGGTATGGCTGCAAAGGGGACGCTCTGACAGCTGTGCTGGCACATGTAGTGACACAAACATTTGCCCCCTTGAAAATTAAATTATGAATCAACATTTTTCACAGAAAGCCCTAAGTAGTCTTCAGAGCATTTGGTGTGGAGATGAGCAGAGCAAAGATCAGGACCAAGTGGAAATAATAATTGGAGAGGGGATGGGAGAGAAGGAAAGAAAAAGTAGGGACAGCTGTAACAGATATTTATCAATATTATACTCCCCGTTTTGACTTCCAACACCTCCTAGCTCTGTTCTTGCCGCGAGGTGTGGAGCCTGTGTTCACCTAAAACACATTTTTCTATCATGTTTTCCTGTCCACCAGCTTAGGACCTGACAGACAGATGAAGTGAACCTGCTGTATGAGAGAACAAAAGGGAAAAAAAGGAAAAGGAGCCTTTCAAATGGGAGATGTGGGGGTTTGTGTATGCAGCCCTTTGGTAGCTTCCCTTTTCACATCCTTAAGCAAAACAGACGTCTTCTGATGGTGGGATGCAGCTGTGGGGTTGTGTGCGGCCATGTGTTCGGGAAATGCCTGGGGAGAACAGGGTGAGCTCTCGGCTTCCATGACACACTGAGTGCATGACTGGGCATCACCTCTCTGAAATAAAAATAGGTGTAGAAACAACATCTCAGCACGTAGCAGCTTACAGACTGACAGGCATGCCCCAGTGAATGTGTTTTTGTTGTGGAGGCTAAAATCTGGAGAGCAATTGTCTCAGCTAAAGCGGAGATAGTTAGCTATACAATAAGTGAAAAGATATTTTATGTGATTTGATTACATTGCAGAATGGCAATCATCTTCTACACTGTTTGAAATGCCTTTTTTATGCTAAAAGGAAGGGCTAGATCTTGTTTCCTCTGGAAAACCCTTTAAAAAATATTATACTTTCTCTGGGGTGACTGAGCAAGGTTGTATGTAAGCAGTGTTCAAGGTCACATGCTGTTGTTATGTTGGCGTCCACCTGGTGCTGCCCAGGCTTCCCAACCCATTAAACCAGGCACTGGCACACAGCACGTGTCCCTAGTTCAGAGTGAACTGGGTTTTTAAAAACAATATGGCATTTGGGACTATATCAGACACTTGGGATAAATCCAAGTTATACTATCAGAAAATAGTTGCATTTATTGACCAAATGTGTAGTCTCAGTGTTTTTTATGTTTAAGAAGACTAACATTCCACAAAACGTGCTGATTACCTTTACCATATTTTTGTAGCTTGTAGTTTCTTAGTCTGGGTAGACTTGAACATACCTCTTTCTTGGTAGTCTTGAACAGACTTTCATTATTTTGCTCAGGATTAACACCAGGTAATTGGCACAAGTTTCCGTAGGTCAACTTCTTTAGTCATTTCCTCTTTCTTTAAAAAAAAAAGGTCACTTTTCCACCCATTATTATCTTCTTAGTTTATTACTGAGTGCTTAACAACAAATTCTGATCTGAATTGCTCCTTAGCTTATGCTTCAGGATTTTGGATGTAAGTTTTAACCTGTTGGTTTTGAAAATAAGTCATTTTAACAAAAATTTTCCTCATGTTCTTTTTTTCCCAGACAATAAGCTGCTTCTTTCATTTATAGCTCCATATAGAATTATTTGTTCTAAAGGTGGCATAGCAGTCTCTCTTAAATATCTTTAATTTTTCTGTACCCTATTTCTAATTATACCATCTGTTCATATATAACCTGATGCCTGGTGTGGCTTTATCTATTGTATATGCTTTTTTAATGCCTTATCTTCAGTTTTAATGAAATGGCCACTGACATTTTAGATATTCCTTTCATTTCTCTGAATGGAAATTGTATATTATGTTTTATAGTAGAAAGCTTTCCTTTTCTTTCCTTCTTATAACTGCTGTTATTTAAAAAAAAAAAAAAAGCGTATCAAATGTTTATATCTTCCTTTAACTAAGACAGATTTTTCTAAGCAATTTTTTTTTTCCTATCTGTGGAATTGTATCTACTGGTCATCCATTCCTCAAACAATTCCTGTTTAAAACTGATTTCCACATGTGCTAGGAACTGTTAAAATCTTTTGGAAGATTCAAGTTTCAGGTATGCCAATCTCTGCTCTAGTCTGCTCCCATCACATAAAAGAACATTTCAAAGCATATTTCAAATATTCTCACGTTGGCAAACATGTTTTCTTTATATTTTATTTTTAAAGTCAATGATTAATCCTGTGCCCACCAGAGAGAAGCCAAATATTGAATTAACCTCTAAGGGATAGTGCAGTAAGAAACCTCTCTTTCTTATTCCTTTTACAAAAGCTATAGGAACTTTGTTACTAACATAGTAAAGTGTCCATTAGAAGCTGGGGGGATTATGGACAGGCATAGTAGGATTTGTTCATCCCTAACTGTACATGCAGTACTAGATCCATCTTTAATGTCATTACTTAAAACTTTAAATCATAAAGTGCCCTGCATTGACGATGTCTTCATAGAAGGCTGAAACATCCTCTTGCATCGTGTCTTTCTCTAGTTCTAATGGACAAATTAATTCACCTCTTGATTTCAATATTCAAGGTGCAATCCATGCTACTAGTTTCCATCACTTTTCTTCTGTGAGCTTATCCATTTCACAGAGGGGTTTTATGTAAAATTCCATTTGAGCTTGGTTTTGATGCATGAACAAGACACAGTAAAGCTGGATCCAATACTGGGCAAGTGAGAAACAGAAGCAGCTTACCGAGTGCAGGTGGGCTGGCCGAGGAGGGCCTGTTCACCTACT
Organism: Phalacrocorax carbo; assembly: GCF_963921805.1. Lineage (NCBI taxonomy): Eukaryota > Metazoa > Chordata > Aves > Suliformes > Phalacrocoracidae > Phalacrocorax > Phalacrocorax carbo. The sequence continues at coordinate 74,781,399 of NC_087515.1, forward strand.
GACTACATGGTCACGGTCCTGAACCAGGTGGGCTGAAGCTGGACTGAGTCTTTCCCTTGAATTCATCTCCAGAGCTGTCGCTGAGTATGTGACACTGGCTAGATGTTTCTTATTGAAATATATTACCCTAATATTCAAGCAAGAGTTTCACAGTAATTTTCATTTGCAGCATGGATAGATTAGAAAAATGTGTTTTCCTCCTGAGATTAATGTATAATGACATCTATCCGAAGAATGTTTAAGTATTCACACTTCAGAGAAACTGACCTTTAAGCCACACTTAGTGAAAGTAAGCTAAAATCAGTATTGCATTCTTGTTACCAAGGACACTTATAATCATCTTTTTAATTGTCCTTGACAATCTTATCATTAAAGATCTTGGCATTAATTAACTATATAATGTCCCTTGCTTGATAAAATCAGCCTTGCTGGCACAATAGGCATTGTATTCCCCAGGCATTCTTTGCAGGGACTGTATCTATAGCAGGGGTCGTTCATGCTACTAATGTTGCCCGGATGACACTCAAACATTTGGAGCACTTAATTGTCCAAGAAGTGAGCTGAATGAAGGCAGTGGTGACGCTCTAAAATATGTTCCAACTCAGTGTTTCTTAAGGGAGCTTTTATGCCAAGATTAGTATCAGTGTTTAATTGACAGCCTCTTCACTTAGTTAATTACTTGGGCTATTGTAGCAGAAAGGGAGAAATGGACAAAGGCATTTGTGATATGAATCACTACCAATACAGAAACAAATATGTGAGTGCTGTGAAGACAGACAGGAAAAATACTGGGTCTTATCTTTCTCCTGCTGGAGTATGATCTTCTTTCAGCATTTTCAAAGGAAAACCTAAATCAACACAATAACATTGGTGGTTCAAAGGTGGCCAGGTTCAATGCTTTTATATTTTTCAGATGACTACTAGGAAAGATTGCAAGTTGAAGGCTGAAAGATCAATCAGTGTGTTGTATATCAAAACACAGTCAGGCAGAAATTGCAGGTAATTCCATATCTGCACACACACAAAATACTTGTAATTAACAATACAGCCCCACTTTCATAAATTGGAATCGTCTTTAAATAAGGAAAGACTTGAAAGACGCCTTATGCTTTCTTAAAGAAAAATACCTTGCCACACTATACTTGGGCTATCTCAGATATCAGAGAGATTTTTTGTAATATATGGTTACAGTGTTTATGCAACTACCCCTTTCCTTTTTAAAAAAAATGGGCAGGCTAAAGTTTTGAATGTGGTCTGTAAATCTCTCACAGCTTAATGCACTGACGCCAGTGATGCTTAAAATGTGAGTGTGCACTAGATCTTTCAAATGCAAAGATGGAAATACAGCAGTCCTGTTGGGAATGCTTTCCAGAAGGTATAGTCACAGTCATTTTGGTGTCATACGCCCATCATCTTGGGTGTTCACGCAACACCCATCTCCAGCTGTGCCACCAGCAGACCCTAGCCAAAAGCACATGGTTGCTGAAGGGAAGTAGTTTCTAGGGTGATCGTGTATGGGGTTGAGGCCTCCAGTCCTTGGAAAAGCAAATCTTTCCTTCTGTCCTGTAGTCCTACAGTGGGTGAATTAGGAACATTGCCCACAAACTGAAGGAGCCAATAAACCTATCAGGTTTGGCAGCAGTGATCTTGGGGCACTGTGTTGAGTCCTTACCAATGGTCATGGCAGAAATCCTGATAACTGCCAGTGAAAAAATCCCTGTCCTCCCCTCTAAGCAGAGCTATAGAAGGCAAGACTAGAAATACTCCTTACATAGCAGGATGCCCAGGCCCTCTCTGGTTCTTCGTTCTCTGGTGTTACATAACCTATTTTCTACCCAAATATTGTGTATCACCACGAAAAACCCAAAGGACTTAAGCACTGAGGTAGGAAGGGCTGTGAAAACTCCTCCTTTTACACTGCCTTTATACACCTACAATGAACAATCAGGGCATGATGAAACTTTTAGAGTATGAGCTCTAAAATCACTTTGGACCATCCTCAAAAGATTGGGGATCCAGTGCTGGCCCACCAAAGCAAAGAAGTTTTAAACAAAGCACTAGCAATCCTCTAAATCATACCAACAGCAATGCCCATTAGCAATTTTATCTGGAGACCCTGGCATGAACACCACTGCTATGAGCAACAACAGCTCAGCCCCATTAAGAGTCTTCTATTTCCAAGCACAAAGTGATCAGTTCCCCATATCCTCTATAAGTTATAACTGGGATGCAGTTACACTATCAACTTATGCTATGAGCTGCTGATGGAGAAAGAGGCCAGCTCTCCTCTTCTCTGGTCCAAGTTACGTATCCTCTCCCCAGCTGCCAGTCCTCAGCTGCTGCATGGCCAGGCTGAGCCACCTCTGCTGGCTGCTCTGGCTGGAAGCTGGCAGTGATGAAGAGCAAAGCAGTCGACGGATGAAGTGATGTGGCTTGCTGAACCAACACACGGGACAGGGCAGGATACACAGGCAGGGGATCAGGGACAACAAAACTGTCCTTCTGCGGGAGAGCCAGCATCTAGATTGGCCTCAGCACATCATGAATCCATGTGATTGTGGTGTATGTGATGCGTCTGAATGCAAAGAGGCCCAGCCAGAAGTTTTAATAAGTGTTCAGTTAGAAGAATTGTAGTTACTTTTGAGCAGAGACCTTTTGACTCAATGTGCCTGTCAGACTGTATTTGTCTGTATTTGCATTTTTTCCCCATCAAACTTCCTTAGGCACATTGGTATTTCATTGCAGACCGTTAATGCATACTGTCTTCCTTGATGATCCCCCTGGAAAGCTGTCATTCCTTACTAAGGAAACGGGGAGCAGGTGATGGGCAGAGGGAGACTAAGCCTTGTTACTGCTGCCACTGCATCTGAACTGGATGCACGGATCTGCAGATATACCCTGTGAATCTCTGAAATACTCATGCCCTGTAAATCTTCAGGACAGGCAACTTTTCCATACAGAAAATTAATTTGCTTCTTCTCTCTCTGCTGGAAGAATTCAGGGGTTCCTAGATTCAAGCAATTTTTTTCTTATCTGGCTGTGATTTTACTTTACACCTTTCTTGTTTTCCTAGAGATTTCCTTTCACCTCTTGCTACCATTTTGCAGAACAGATTTCACAAAACATTGCATATTCCAAGGCAAACAAAAAAGGGTTGCAAAAGTTTGGATTCTCCAGCACTCCCTTCCAGATCACTAGGGGAAGGTTTGTGTTAATACAAGAATTTACTTATCATAGAATCATAGAATCATTAAGGTTGGAAAAGACCCTTAAGATCATTGAGTCCAACCGCTAACCTATCACTGCCAAGTCTCTCTGTTGTTCCCATTGTTCACATGGGAAATATGAATGAAGGCACTGGGGAAAGCCCATAATTGAATAAATGGGAAGACTTAGGTGCCACTGAAATTCAGCAGTAGAGTCAAAAGATCACTCCAAAGCTTCTGCATTTGGATCTGAACAAGGACTGAACAGATGTCCCAAAGGCCAGTGGTGCTTGAACCTTGGCTTGCTGAAGGGTGAAATGTGCCTTCCAGTTCATTCAGGGGCAGGGCTATATTTCATGGTTTTGGATCAACCCACAAGGTCCCATCACCCTCAGCCCCTGCCAGATATATAACTGAGGCCAGCTTCCTGTTATTTCAGGTCACTGTCATTTCATCTGCCTTTAGATGCTACATTTTCATAAGTTTAAGGAACACTATATTCGCTGTCTCAACAGTTAGGCTTTTGCTCTGCTCGTTTTGGAAGTCGTCATATGTATCATTGTCATGGTTTAACCCCAGTTGGCAACTAAGCACCACACAGCCTCTCGCTCACCCTCCCCTCCCCCACAGTGGGATGGGGGAGACAACTGGAAAAAAAAAAGAGAAACCCATGAGTGGAGATAGACAGTTGGACAGGACAGCAAAGGAAGGAATACTACTACTACTACTAATACTAATAACAACAACAACAATAATAATAATATACAAAACAAGTAATGCACAGTGCAACTGCTCACCACTAGCTGACCGATGCCCAACCCGTCCCTGAGCAGTGATCGCTCCTCCCCAGCCAACTTCCCACAGTTTATATACTGAGCATGACATCACATGGTGTGGGATAGCCCTTTGGCCAGTTGGGGTCAGCTGTCCTGGCTGTGCCCCCTCCTGGCTTCTTGTGCACCTCCTCTCTGGCAGAGCATGGGGAGCTGAAAAGTCCTTGATTTAGTATAAGCACTACTTAGCAACAACTAAAACACTGGTGTGTTATCAGCATTATTCTCATACTAAATCCAAAACACAGCACTGTACCAGCTACTGGGAAGAGAATCAACTCTATCCCAGCCAAAACCAGACCAGCCATAAAAATATATCAAACAGATGGGATTTGGTGGATGGGTTTAAACCTAAGACGGGGTTGATAAGGATGTGCCTTTAAATGATTGCACCTGACCTGTAGGAGTAAGCATAACCAATGTAACATCTCGTTGTCCATCAGGTGGTTTGTGATATTGTAGTATACAAAGAAACCATTTTTCCTGCCTTTCGTCCTACTATTTTATTAGTCTCATAAAAGTTCCAAGTCTCAAAAATAAACAAAGTATTTTGAAATTACATGCACCCAGGAAAGAAAGAAACTTTGAAATTATGAGTCTGGGATAAGAATAAGCTGGTTTCTGGGAGCGGTGTTCAGGCAAGCAAGGTCAAAGTCTTGGCTACTTGTTGTCCTGTAGATACAACCACTGGTAGAGCTGAGTGGTCATTTCTGTCCAAAAGCTTGACAGGTAGCTGACTGCAGCTGTGTCTTGATTGCATCAATGCCCACTAACACAGGGAAATCCTGTATGAAAATACCTACTGATCAGTGATTCAAATCATTCCAGACCTTCTGCTTGTTCTCACTGTTGAGGTAAACAAAATGAAGCTCTAGGAAGAAAACAACTCGTGACTCGCAGAGAAGAGGTGACAGAATGATAAGTATGGCACACTTGGCTGCTGCCTTCACCAAAAAATATTTCCTTTACTTAGTTCTTCTACCAGCAGTAGCTCTCCCCACATCCTTTACTTTAGTTCTCCATTCTCCATCTTGCAGAACTTCTGCTGTTTTTTTCTCTGGCAGCTTACTAGATCCTTGGAGTAACTGAAAAAAAATAGTACAAGGGAAAGGCTAGTCTGGAAAAAAAAGCACTTTATTAAAAAGTGCATCTGGTAGTATCTGGAATAGTTTTCACAGGCAGACTCTGGAAATGGTGTATTTCAAACAGAACCAGTCACTGGTCAAGAACAGTCCAGAAATGATTGGAAGAAGATAGATCATTTTTTCATCTTGTTTAGCCCTGTTTACAGGCCAGTGCCACCTGAGGCAGTTGCAATGGCAGTCACCACTGCATTGCTAGCACTCAGATCCAGAGTTAGTTTCCCAACTGGTCAGTTGGAACATGTATTTTTGGCTTGCTAGCTGTAATTTTAAACAAAGCAACAGAGATAAGTGTTTAGCAGACTTGTTCTGAAACCATAATACCTAGACTTTTTTTAAAAAACAAAATGTACAAATTGCTGAATAAGATCAAGCCTCCAGAAGAGTATTGGAACTACCTTCTTTGTATTCTGAATTACTTAAACTGCCCTTCCATAAAAAGCTGAAGACATTAATTAAAATTTTCGATCATTACCAGGTAAAACATACATAGCATCCTTATTTTAATTTCAGATTATGTGTGTCATAATATCATTGAACAGTTAGATGCAAGACAGCACTTCGAGCAGTTACTGCTGCAAGCCGAGACCTGGCTAAAACAATAAACTTAAAAAATAGTTTTGAATTAAAAATTGAAACAATACTTTACCATTTGTGCATTGAAAGCCACAGCAGGTACCCACAAGACACTATATGCTGCCTACATATGAAAAGCACTATGAGTGTAAGCACCAACATAAAGCGGCACGCAGCAAGCCTGGGGCACTGATGGGGGGAGCGGGAAAAGAGAAGGTGGGTAGAAGTGCAGCTTTCATTCAGTTTACTTCTGATAGCTATTCTTTGCTAGTTGTAAGTGACCTCCTGATGTCCAGTGCACATTCTTGGACCACAGTCAGTGCACATGTGCAACCACAACAGCCCATCTACAGTACAAATCAATGGCCTGCTACGCAGGTGGCTTGACAGCCCTGTGCTAATCAAGAGGGGAACTCTTCAAAAGTGCGATGGACAACAGAGCTTTCAGCTCCCCTGATGCTTTTAAGCCTTCCACAAACCCAGTGTCTCAGAGTGAAGGCTTGTCTGCCAGGTTTTGCGCAGTTGCCTGCTCCTTTGCCTTTGCAATGAGCTAAGAAGCTGCAGGCTAGAAGTTGGGATACCGTATAACTATGTCAACATGCTGTTGAGCATGGTCTAATAAGCCCTGCTGAGAGGTAGCATCTGTTGTCTCTGTCTCAGTTTAGCGCTAACAGGGATACATCTACTGACTTATATCTGGCTGGCTTGGTACCCAAGATGAATGTCTGTCAATGTCTGATTGTTTACATCTTGAAAGAGGATTTTATCCAGTGTAAATCAATATTATTAATTTTTTTCTAAAGCATTATGTTTTCTTTCTCATTCTTAAGAAAATTTAAAAGTAATTTAGAAAAGTCTTACTATGAGAAAAATATTTTCATACAATCTGATGTGCCACAGAACACACAGATGTCCCCAGTTACCATGTGATATTCTTTGTAAGGATGGAAATTGCTCAGGCCTCAAACCCAGCAGCTTCAAACAGGACCAATATAAAGTAGCAGAGACCGCTAACTATCTTTACAAAGGGTAGCTGTAAGTGAATGTCGTCTACTCCAAGGCAAGCTGAAAGCTTGAACATCTGCCAAGGATGAGCCAAGCCAAGGGACATGACTTGGCTCTCCCTTCCAGAGTCTTGACAGGGGCCAAGGGAATTGCTGTATGCGTATGGCAAAGCATATAAATTTAATGGTTTTTTTGACGGTGGCCACCAGAAAGCGGTGTCAGCATCCTGTCACTTGGCTCTGCTCTAGCCCTGCCTCACAGGCTGCAGCAAGCAGCTCAGGGTGAAGGACACAACTCGCTGGATTATGTCTGATTCCACCCGTGCGTACTGCAGGTCATGAGCCCCCTTTGATATGGTGAGGGATAAGAGCAGAAAGCCTTCATTTCTCAGTCCAGGCTTTTATTTTGCCAACTACTGGCAGCCAACCATGGAAGAAAACACCATAGCTTTTTTTCACTTGTTGCCTTGTTTTCATAGAAGCAGTTTCCAGTGCAATCTAGAGTGTGTGAGGACAAGAAAAATGATGTATCAGCGTTGGCCTTTGTGAATAACTAGTCACCAGCAGCACTATTTAACATTTCACTCCACAAATCCGTTTGAATCGGAGACAAGCCTAAATCCCATGGAACAGGAGGCATGATCTTCCCGGGATTAGTGAGCACACTCTGTTAATATACGTCTTAACTTTTGGAATCTGTAGCTTTAATAATATTTATACAAAAAGAAATCTAAATGACACTGCTAATTTGAAACTAATGGCAGCTGAATGTACCATAATTTATCTCTAAGTTATAGCCAGCAAAAGATTTATGGTGCCAAAAATGCAGAGAAATTTTCCAGATATTTACCACCAATGAGACAAATGCCTTCAATGACTGATGACGGAGTTGGTGTGCATCGCCCCAGTGCCCACAGCTCTGCTCAGGTTGGGAGGCATGTGCTGGAGGCACGTGGGTTTATGACCCATCAGCTACCGTAGAGATCAGAATATGCTTTCACTGCTGAATCACATGGTACTTATCCACATTTTCTAGCTCATACCACACAATAAATAGATTAGGTGAAGGATGAATATGTGAAATAAAGCAATACTATTTACCTCTTGGTGTAAAAGATAAACGAGTGGAAAAGGGAAACATCGCACAAACATTTTAATACAAGTGCTAATAGACAATGTTGATAACTATGTATATGAAAGTAAGGAGTGCTATAACACAGATGTACCAAGAGCAGAGACCCATTATACATGCTAAGAGTAAGGCTGACAGTAAAAGACAGTCTGCAAATGTGACCTTCCAGGCTAACTGGAAGGGGAGGATTCCTATCCATATTTACACATGGGAAGCTGAGTTGTGCAGAGATTGAGAGATGGGCATTCTCCAAGGCAGAGTCAGCCTGCCACAGGCTTGGCTCACCCTTGGGGTGTGCCTGTCCCTTTCCTGGGACCAAGGAAGCACAGAGGGGACAAAGTCCCTACTGGGGAATGCCGTTTCGTACAGATGACTCTGAGGGACTTCACACAGTCTCCCTGGGAAGTCTCTGGCAGAGCAAGGAGTAGATGCCACACACCCAAAATTCATGCATCGTAATAAAAAATATTCTTCCTCTTTCCCTGAATAGTGCCTGAAAAATGTGTGTCATTAAACAAAACCCTGCCATACGGTTGCTGAATTGCCACAGTTCAATGGTTAGGCCATTAAGGAGGGGAAAAAAAAAAAAAGAAATGTCAACCAATAGTCAGACTAAAAAGTTTGTTTCAACTCAGTTAAAGAAGGAGTGAACAAACTCTGGAGTGACTTCAGTTGAAGGAATTCAGAAATTTGCAGTCTTTTTTGGAGGGCGTTTGATTCAGTTCATTGTTAGTGTGTAAGGCCTTACACAGTGCGTTTGGATCTAGATCTGGGGCTGAGTCCTGATCTCATCCTCCATTTGAAGATGTTTTAATCAGGGATTTTAAGAACTGAGCATCATTTTTATCAAAGTGGTATGTTATGGCAAGTGATTCACATTTGAGAATAAATAACAGCAAGTATTACTGTTCAGAAAACATCATTGGATGGTTTAATCCACTTTCGTGTCTAAGTCTGATATCTTCTTTTCACCCATTTATTTTCTTCACTGAACCTAGTAACTTTGTAGACAAACTCTCAGAAACAATGTTCAGGAGACTGTTTTTTTAGACAAAGAACTTGGAAGATCTTGCAAAAAGAAGAAAAATATAGAGATTTGATCATCCTAGACCATATTAGTGTTTGATCTAGGAGCTGAGGGTACTGACCTGATCATTTCACATGAAACGCAGGTCTCTAGTTCAAGAGACACACATCTCACCCTGAGTTGTTGTCTAAAATAGGTCAGATGAACCTCCCTCTGGAGGAAGGAGAGCAAGATGCCTAGAGAGTCTAAATAATTAGGGTTTCTTCACCATGAATGAGATGAATCCTGTGCCGGGAACTGTAGGTTTCAGTATACTCTACATACAAAACTGAGTTATTTTAAATGTTGCTTCATCGTCCCGTCAGAATCAGCTGAAACGCCTGTTGAGGCGGGGATGAAGCAGCACACAGTGACGTACTTGAAGTCTGTGTCACAATGCACATGTAAAATGAAGAAAAGTTAAGATTGTTCAGGCAATTTTATTTTTTAATTGATAACATGAAGTCATGGGCTTACATTGGATTTCCCCCAGTATAACTCAGACTGTAGAAGAACTTAAATTATCTTTTAATGAACTCCATCTTCGCTGGTGACCCATGAAACAGTTTGCAGCGTACAAACTGGTGTTATTAACACGCTCGGCAAAGCTGCTGTTTTCACAGACTGCTCATGAAAGTGCTGTAACATAAAAGGTCACTTCAGAGAACACTTCCTCGAACAATTCACTTACAAAATACTTTTTCTTCTAGGCTTTGCACACTGGGTGATATAGCTCAAAAAAATCTCACTCTGTTTTTTTTCCCCCCTTCAGTTCTGGGAAGAAAGCTCTCCCAAAATTGCTAGTGAAGCGTGTCCCCAAATGTCCTATTTCCTTAACAGGTGATAATGTTCTTCTGGAAGTGACAACTAGCCCCAGCTGTTGAAACATTTTGAAGACTGATTGTACTGACGAAGGGTTACTTCATGTGATGAAACTCCGATCAGTAGTCCAAATATAGGATTACTTCTAGCCCCTTTGTTTTGAGAACTGCTTCAGTTACTACCACATGGGCTTAAGCATGCTGAGGGATTTTCCCCTCACAGGCGTCAGTTTGGTAGATCATTTGCAGGATTGATAGTGTTGTAAGCTCAAAGCAGCGATGGACCTCAAGGGGTCACTGGTAGAGTAGCTGCATGCTAAAGGTATGCAAACATAAAGGCATCATATGGAAAAATCTGTCTGTAATTAAGTCTTCATTGCCAGAGAAAAAGAAAAGGAGAAAGCAAAATCTGGTGTTTTCCTCTCCCAAGTTCCTTGTGTGAGCCTCTGACTTCTATGTCTTCTCTGTCTTAGAGTGCGGAGAGGAAGTTATTCTGGGAGAGCCGGAAAACCCTTCATATAAGTAGAATTCTTAGGAACACTTACAAATGCCATATAAGCCTATTCATCTTGGTGATTTTCTGGGATCTGTTGTGGCAGTATGCTATTTACCACAGTTGTGATAAAACAGAATTGGAAGTTAGTGTGTATGGAAAATCGGCACAGAGGTGGATTGAAAGCCACATAAAGCAGGCACCATTTTTTTCATATATCACCCCAATTCTTAATGGGACCTTAAGGCTCCATGGTTAAATAAAACAGTATTATAAGAGCACATTAAGTTCTCTTCTGCCTCTTTATAGATCTTGTCCACTGAGATTTCAGCTCTGGAAGATGCTGCTTGTTGCTTCCCAGAATTGAGCCTTTTGCAATGGCCAATATATTTTTAATTAATTACAATTACGTAGCACCAAAGTTTTGGCACAGAGAAACATTTGTTTAGGGACAACAGCACTGTGCTAACATAGTCTGTGTGAAAGAAGAAAGCACAAACATCGCATGTATGTGCTGTGAATTTACATATACAAATACAGACACAGATACAGATGCATATAGGTAGTATAAGCTTGTTCATCTGTAAATTAATAAGGAACTAAATAGAAATGCTCTAATAGAAAATGTTGTATATCAAGGTTGCTGTAGTGTCTTTAACTCACCCTGCTATGCCATGGGGATTTTAAGCTAGGGTCTGTTAGCTGCTGTATGATGATTGCACACCTAATTCTTAATTTTGGTTCATGCAGGGATGCATAATGGACTTTCTTACCATTCATTTCAGGAAACATGTTAAGTGGGTAAGAATTCTATGAACATTTTATGAAGAGGGATTATGGTTAAATGTTTATTCCCTGTTACCTTTCCTTTCTTGATAATAAGTTTCTTTTTGGTGTGGGAGGAGGAGTGATACAAAGGGCTGGGGAAAGAACATACGTTACTAAGGATTTTGCATCAAGATAAATGTAGCTGTGTTGCCACTTAGGGGCACTGCTAGGTGAAAGCACGTCTTGAATTTACCTTGAAAGACAGTAAAAATAATGTACATCTCATGACACCTGTGGCTGTAGCATAGATAATCACAGCACAGGTATTTGCCTGTAGAAATCCAAAGTCCTTAATTTTATTATCTCCAATGGTGGTTTTTTTCCTCTCTGACTCCTATAAGAAAGCCTCCGCTCTTTTGTAGTTTTGCCATTCTTCGACTCTATTCAACACATTTTCTTCTAGGCAAAATCAAGAACTAGAATGAACAAGGTTTATGTGTACACATCTTTGTTCATGCTCCTCCTATGCATTTCAAATGTGTAAACAAGTTTCTTGAAAGTTCATTAAAATGTGCCATGATTTTCTTCTACTATTTATCTATTCTGCTGTCTTATTTCTTACTGTACAATTGGAGGATTTCAGCAGGTGACAAGGAGAGAAAAGGTTTAATGGAAAGGACCTTGCTGAGTGCCACTGACAAACAGGGAGAAGTGGGGAATGTATGTGCCTTGGAGATTTGGGTTAGGAGATTGGCACTACTGGAACAATGTAATTTGAATAATGATAAATAATTCGTGATGATTTTTGAGGCATTCAAGGAGTTACATTAGAATTTGTTTTTACATGCATTTCTATTTTAACAAAGAAAACTATCATACGGTATTAGGAGAAATTAGCATGAAATTAAAGTTTTACCATAAGTGAGAGAGACGTTGAGACACGCTTTAGAAACACATTCCAAAACTGAATTTGGCCCTAAGTCTATGCAGGCCCGAGGGCCACAAGCAAAAAGAACATAAAGCTCAAGCTTGGCTGAGCGAGTTACTTTTGAGCTTTGTATTACATCTCCCAGTAACAGATTTATGCCTGAAAACCTTTGCTATCAGAAGCCCCTGTGAGATAAGGATGCATTAGCTCTTCCATTTTCCCTTCCCCATTACCTCTATGGTGTTTTAATTAAAAAAACAAACAACAAAAAAAACCCCAAACTAATATAAAAAAGAAAGTTAAAGACTGAAAGTTGACATAAAAAGCTTAATTGTTAGGCACGAGCCAGCATGCCCAGCGAGCAGCTGGCAGTTGCTCATCTCCCTGGACGGTGCTCAGCAGGTAGCAGTCAATCCTTTGCAGACCGGTAAGCCCTGAGGGCAAAATGGGAACCCGGGCCCCCCCCCTGCTGGGGCCGGCTGGAGGACAGAAGGACGGAAAGCGAGGCAGCGCTGCTGCGCGGTGATGCTCTGCGCTGAGAGCCATGTGGGACGCTGGTTAGAGGGTGAGGGGAGCGTCCTTCTGCAGGGAGAGACGGAGCGAGCAGGGCAGCTGGGAGGTGGTAGGGCTCCGAGCGGGGGGAGATGAAAGGAGGAGAAACTGAAAACAAGTATGCACGCCTCCAGGTCTCCAAAGGCTAAAGCTGTTAAACTTTGGAACCACACGAGCTCCAGGAAATAGCTGAAGTTCACATCCTATCCCCACAGTCTGCATTTAGCTGCACATTTACTCTTAAGTTTATTTTTAATTTTATGGCCGGTCCACATGCCACGGGTTAGCCTATGCTCCTGGCCCTCCTGTATTTACTTGGGAGGTTCAAATAATTCCCTTTTTTGTGGTTTTTTTTTTTTTTTTTTTTTTTTTGGTAGTACAATGATAAACCAAACAGAAACTACTAACTTCCATATTCCCCAACTTTCCTTAACTGTTAATGGTAATTTTTTCAGATATCCACAGTAACTTTTACTTTAGGAACATAAAAGAAGGCAATGTAAGCAAGATGGTTAAAAAGTTAATTAAGATTATTAAATGACAGGAATCTGCTGCATCATTAATAAAATTAAGTGCTTTAAATCATTGTTAATTCAGGAGCTGGGGAATTAATTGCTTGACCAAGCAGTCAAATCCCAGCCTTTCCGAAAAACGGGGATCCTCAGTTGGGACACCTGGATCCTGCCTACCCTGCACACAGCAGGGATCCAGCCTGGGGAGGCCCGTGATGGGGCTTTGTCATCACACCTGCTGGGGGCAGGGGGACCGAGGATGAGGTGGCAGGAGGTGTCCAAGATGTCCAACCTCTTAGCACTGCACAGCAGAAGAAGGACGAAGAGCCAAGGGAAGCCCATCAGGGGATGCTCCCTTAGGGTCTCCTGACCTGCTGTGGGACTAGAGGAGAAAATCCATCACCTAAGGGAACATCTGTAGCAGATGGATTTTCCCCACAAACACTGGAGGAATCTGAAAACCCACAGTAGCTGTAATGATGGTAGTTTTGACAATAATATTCATCTTGGCTGAGGTCAGGAACACACTTCTCTGAAAGTGGAACATTCACAGGGAGTTAGTCATATAAACCCAGATGGCAAAGCCAGCCACAGCATGGAAGATTTTACTATAGATCAGGGTTGGAGCTATGGTGAACTTGCAGAGCATTGAAAAGAAAATATCTTTAGAGCATCTCAGCATAGTACTCTCATAATGTTTAAAGTCTTTGCACATTTGGTGGAGGTCTTTTTTTTTAAAAAACTATGCCTAGTTTACCATAGCGTTTTTAAATTGATAAGTCACATTTCCAACAAGCAGAAGATTTTATGATAGTTGGATGTGGTTTCAGGAGCAATTTTTAAAGAAATGCCCTGGTTTGACTCCTTCAAGGATCCTGTGTTACGTGTATAGGAAACTCTCACACATTCACCTCTGTCATTAGTGCTAACACCTCTCATCAAACCCCTGCACACAGTGCCCTGTTTGTGTGAAATCAACGGCGCTGCATTTCGTTAAGCGCCTAAGTACGTGGTAGAAATCTGGCAGATAGTGGGAAAAAATGAAGGTTTAACTGGCACCACAACAGTGTTAAAAGGGGGATTAGTATTAGCATGTGCTTTGAATTCAGAGTAATAGAAGTAAAACCAGACGCGTTTTGTTTGGCATCTATTTCATGTCCCAGTGAAACTGGCATACCACCATTTGATCAGGCACGAAGCCATCCCAACAGATGGTCCCCAGCAGCAGCAGCCAAGAGACCATGTATGAACATCAAATGTGTTTGCGAAGGGCAGGACTCCAGGCTGCCAATGTCAAAATTGTTTTCCATTCCCAGCTTCCGTGCCGATGGCTAGTGGGGCTATGCAGCCGCTCCACAGGCCCAGGGACCAACCCAGCGCCGTGGGGAGGGTGTACGGTCAGGCGTCTTGTCGGTCCTTGTCTGCCCACCTCCCTCTGGCCTTTTGGAGGAGACCTTCATCGCATCAGCTTAAAAGCGCTCCTGGACACCACCCTGTCTGGGTTTAAATAAAAAGATGTAAAAAGCGTGGGCTTCATGATTTTCTCAGGACCTGTGTAGGCATAAGGGCACCAAAGGCGCTTACAGAATGGGCGCATCCGGGAGGCAATGAGACACTTGTTTACAGACCAAACAAGCACAGAGGAGCACATGTTACTGTGCCAGCTGCTACGTGTTGCGAGAGAGGATTTTTTTCACTTCCCAGGTAGCTGGCTGCTGAGCATATCTGTTGCCCGTGTTTCTGGGTTGTAGCCTACATAGGTTGTGAGTTTGGTTTGCAGTTGTTTAGTTAATCCACTGTGGATCTGAACGAGCCCCAGCTCTTCCTTCTCCCGGTCATCACACCTTTATGTGCAGGAGCAAATGTCATTCAGGCTCTCTTGAGCCCTTTGCAGTCACCAAGTACCTTTCCCCTGTTTTACCTGTGTGGGCACATGCTCCCGTTCCCAGGAAAGACTGCAGCACTAAGGTTACAGCCAAAATCTCTGCTTCTCCTTCCCTTTTCTTGTCCTGCTCCAGAACAGAAGCTGTTTATACTGCCAGGCCAAAGGGTCCCTCTCTACCACATGGCAGAAGAAAGAAGGAGGCACACAAGCCTAAAACCTTGGAGGAACGACTGTAATGCCAGTTCAGCGTGCTCCCCCCGTGCCCACCAGTGCCTGGCCTGGGCACAGCCACAGGCACGGAGCAGGAGTGGTGGCAGGAGCTGCCTCCAGTCGTCTCCTCATAGGTCATATCTCTTGCTGGTGCACTGGGCAGAGAGAGGCCACTCCGAGGCCACCTGGCTCTAAGGGGCGATCCCCAGCCTGCACGGCATGTAGCGCTCACTGGCCATGGAGAGGATTTTTCACCTTTTCTTCATCTTCTACACGTTTTTCCACTCCACAGGAGCCTTTACCCTTTTGAATTACAAAAACACGCTGAAGTTCCTTTGGAGTTCACAGTACTGAGGATCAGCCTGTCTTTCCCCAGGTTCATGGCTTAATTGCCATCCACTGTGTATCATGTCCATCATTGTCCATCAAGGATCTTCCTAGAGCTTAACAAGCCAGATACATAAGCTTCACAGCCACGCAACTATAGATCTATGTATTCCAGATAACTCCTCTCATTGCTGAAGCGCAGCGACCCCGCCATGAATTGTGGCAATTTTTCAACAATGTGTAGCTGCATTACAAAACCATGCAGGATGGGAGGCAAAGGATACCTCATTTCAAGGAAACCCAGGAGGAATCTGAGGTTGGCTCCACAGAATTAATCCCACGTGAATTTGTCTCTTGACCAGGTTAAATAGTTGGCAAGTGGAAAGGAAACGAGAACATATTTCACTAATACCGGGGCTTTATTTTGCTTATATTTGAACCCTTTTGTGTGTATGAACCTTGAAAATAGCTTGTGATTCAACATCAAATGCTTTTGTGCAGTTGTCCTGCCAAGTGAAACTTGTCTGAGCTCCACTGTTGTTCCAATACCAACAATTGATATAATCTGGTTAAACCCTAAATTTCCATTTGTTACACTCTTTGAATGCTTCCAATACTAAATAAAGTGTCAAAAAGTGACATAGATCTATGAATATGTTGGAGAGCAAAAAAAGGGGTTACATGCATGGATTTGTATATTCAGTGAATGCCAAAAGATCGTGAATACCGAGAGGTCTTGAATCTGGCTAGGGTGCCACAGATGGTGCCAAACTAACTCCAATCAGTTTTTCCATTAGCATCTCCCCTCATTAAGCTCTCAGGTGGACCAGCTCTAGAAAATGCTGACAGGGTCAACACGACGGGACTTCCAGCAAAGTCTTTCAGCACCACCTAATGAATGGGAAGGTTTTTTCCTGGCAATGCCTGCAGGCCTGTGGGAATTCCTCAATCACAGATTAAGCAAGCCTCAAGTCTGGGGCAAGAGAGGAGCAAAATACACAGCTTGAAAATCGCACCTCTGCCTGCAGCTTCTGACTGAAAGCTCGTCAAGGAATAAGTTGGGAACAGCCTGCCTGTAGCGACCTTAGTTTTGCTCAGGTTTGTTTGATTTAGCCACAGGCTTGCTACAGGTACTTTATGTTCTCTACAGGTTTGCATTTTTTTTTTGAATGAAATAAGCAAAGATTATAGCAAAACTGCATCACCTCTGTGTGCATCAAGGAGCAGATTCTTTGCGAGTCTGACATAAAGCCCTGCTTCTCAGGCTGGCAGAGTTTTAAATCCTCTTTTTCACCCATTTAAAACAAATACTGGAAAACAGGGAAGAGAAATTCCACAGTTCTGTCCTCCTATTATGAAGCTTCATGGCTCTGTCAGTGATACGTGCATGCTTCTATATAATCTGGTAACAGCACTGAAGTCTACGGTGGTGTCTCTGCCCCCTTTTTTTTCCCTTTTGTGGGAGGTTGTAACTTTTTGGAGAAGGGTGTGCTGCCAGCATCACGCTTAAGGACTCCTGTGATGGACAGGTGCAGTTTCAGTTTTGATCTTTAATTGGGTTTTTTGCAATTCATTTCAAATACTTACCGGCTATGTGCATGTTTTTTCCCTTTTAAATTCTTCTTCCATTGGGCACAAGGGTTCTTTCCTTCTCTGAGCGTCCTGGGATTTTGCTGACGGGGAGTACGTGTGGGGAGGGTTTCGAGCTTTCCAAGACTGTGCTGCCATCTTCTGATCAAACCTGAGGCTTCCCCTGCTGAAAGCTGGCCGAGATGAAGGCTAGCTAGCAACCTTTCTCCTTCTCTTTCCAGAAAGGACAGCAAACGGCCTTTGACCTCTAGCTATGCTGCTAAAGGTATAGCTCTAGCTACTCTGCAAGGACCCGCGCCCCTTTCCTCTCCCTGCTCTGCTTAGCAGGAACGTTTTCGCAGAGGACGCCCGTGAGCAGCGTGCGCTGAGGCTGGCCTCGGAGGAGAGCTGCCAGAGGGTGCTCCTGTTCAGGGCTCACCTCTGTTTGCCCCGGCAGGTGCAGGAGAGGCTCAGCAAGGGCTTTGCCCATTCTGGGAAGATGAGGAACATTTTCTGAATTAAAGTTTTTGGGAAACTCAACCTAAAGTTTCAGAAAAGCTTTTTTTTCATGTCTGGAACCACCTTTTTTGATGCATTTGCTATTTGCCCGACTCCAAGGTACAACCTAAGGCCTGTGGGTCTTTGCCCAATCTCCTCCCCACCTCAATTTTGTGACTTTGTCCTTTCCCTTTGCCCTGCGTGCTCCCCCCCCCGCAGGCGGTGCTGGACCAGCCGCCTCTGGGCCACTCGCGCTCCTCCTTCCCCTCGCGTGGAGCGACGGCGCGCCCGTGGCACACAGCCCTTTTCCCCACGACGCCAAGGGCGCTTTTCGGGTGTTCCCCCACTGCGCCAGTAACCCCGCGCCCCGGCGCTTCTGCCAGCGGGGGCGCAGTTCAGGCCGTGGAGTTAGAAAACCACCGCTGCCGGCCGTGAGCCCGCCCTCCGCCCCTCCGCGGCACCGCCTGCGCGCAACGCCCCGCGCAACGCCCCGCGCAACGCCCCGCGCAACGCCCGGGGCGGCCCGCGCCGCGCCGCGCCGCCCCGCGCCCGCCAGGGGGCGCCCCAGGGCCGAGGCGGCGCCGCCTGCCCTCGCCGCGCCCATTTCCCTTCTGGTTCGGTTCGGTGCGGTTCGTTTATTTTTATTTCTCCTCATTTCTTTTCATTTCATTTTTCATTTCGTTTAATATCATTTCAATTGTTTTGCCTGAAGGCAAAAATTCCCTTACCTGCCTTTAGGAGGCCCAAGAGTGAGCTCTGCAGTAATGGTTTAAGGGATAGTCTTGCTAGCTTGAAAAGAACAAGTAAAACGTTAACTGGCCCCCTGTACGTTTGTAATGGCAAAGTATCTCCCTCTCAGATATTCAGAGCCTCTTTTGCATCCAAAACCAGACGGATATTCATTCTTTAGCCCCTACACCCCTTATTTATTCAGGTTTCTTTATCTCAGTAAGTGAGCCGTTACTGGAAAATCTTTTTAGCAATAAGGCACGGATTTGCTACTATGTTCCTTCTAATACAGGAGTAAAGATTTAATGGTAGCATATCACCTCTCCTACAGTATGTTTTCTGTCCCTAAAGTAATGGCAAGTGGAATAAGAGACAGGTGGTGGTATCTATAAACTCTGCTAATGGCCCCATCAACATATGTTTAATGTATTCTAAGCTATACTTCACATCCTACTGTTGCTAGTACATTTCCTCTGGCACCTCTTCTCAACAAAGAAATTTGGAGAGGAAAGGAAACATTAATAAACCCGAAGTGTTTCATTTAAACGCAAATATAAAGTTTAACACTGCTCGTAAGGAGGCTTATTTGACAAGAGGGCAGCTTATTATAGACCTCAATAATTTTGTTGCCAGCATTAGAGAAAGGTTTTGACAAAGCAAAGGCTTTTTAGATACAGTTATGGCCTTTCTGCTGCATTTGGTGTTTGATCATGTCATGCAACTACATCACTTTCTAATGCATTACAAAAGTCGACCAGTCATGAAACAAGTCTGGGTAAATGTTTGTTGGGGAGAAGAAAAGGTCAGGTCTACAACAACAGGTTTTCCACTGCTTGGCTTTTTTAAACCTATCTTCCTCTATTAAAAATGTATTTTGTGTTCTAATGCACAGGTATATTTCAGACTGAATTCAGATCCCCTGCTTTTCAGCGAGGCTTTGAACAAGCCTGCGCTGCCATATCACTTCCAGACTTTGAAAGGGTGAGCTTTGGGCGGTGGGAACTTGCCTTCCTCCTCCTCCCTGCACCTGAGGAGCCGCCAGCAGAGCAGGGCCATAGTCCCCGGCAGCGTCACCAAGTGCTTTGGGAGCACCAATAACAGCAATGACGGCACTGATAGTCCCTGTGCTGGCAATTTGTGTCCAAAGCCTTACCAATGAAATCAGAGTGAAATCAGCCCTCTTCAGAGTGCAGAGCTCCTGCAAAGAATTATTGCTGCAGGAATAGTCTCGTGTGAGTGTCTGAAGTCAACACTCCCGTCATTAGGACCAAATTCTGCCTTATCTACTCATAAAATCCCTACCGAAATCAACGTTTAGGGTGGCAGAGAAAGGCAGAACTTGGATGCCATGGTTTCTAGCTGGCCCTGAATATGCATCATGTGAAACAGCTACTGTCAGGCAGCCTGACGCCATTATACTTGGTCACCAGGAGCACTTTCTTTCAAAGATCTGTGTTTCCTGAAAAACACTATGACTGCTATGTTAGCATGCTTTTCCTGGTGATGTACTTATCAAGCAATGATGATAGCCTGAAAACACTTGAATCGTCCTGCTTTTTTCTACCCTGCTCAGGATACATGGCCCTTTCCAAACAGCAGGCACTTGATGTGATATTGGGGAAAAAAAACAGAGTCAGAACCAGTTGTAAAGTGTCAGTTCAGGAGAGATGAGGAGCGCTTAGGTACCAAACCCCAGCTGGAATTTAGGTACCCAAACATGTGCGCTCTACGTAATGCGCACCAGTAGTAACTGGTTCTTCAGAGAAGGCAGCCTCAGTCCTTAGCTCCCGTTGGGGTTCAGAAGGAGAAGGAGGTGGCGCTTTCACTTCACTGTTTCTCCCTCAAGGTATCTTCCCCAGGCAAGGGGTGCCCAGGGTCACGTTCCTCTCCTGGTAGAGAAGAGTCCCGCTTCCAGAACCGGGCGCTGAGCATCGGGCCCAGTGCTTCTGGGACAGAGCAGTCATTAAAGAGTTACTGGCTTAAATACAGAATTATCCCAGGAGCAGATATGGCAGTTGTGTCCTGCATGCGCTACAGGGAGAGGCTAAGGTCTGATACAAACTTCTGGGTTCTGCCCTGGGCTGTTTTACTAAAATTATGACTGTGCCTTATTTCTTTGGATTGATTTACTAGTTACAAGTACATGCTTAGCGTAGTAAACGGAGGCAAGCATAAGAATAAAAGAAATTACTAGAAATTTAAAAGGCATCTAAAATATGTCCTAAAGGGCTATTTGTTATTATAGATAGTAACAAAATAATTTATCATATTCTAGGAAAAAATACAAATATCTTCTATTCATATAAAGAAATAATTCAAATTGCTTTTGTGTTGTCAATGCTATGCCAGAGTCATGCTATGATTTCCAACAGAATATTAGTTTATGATTTTTTCCTCTACTACAGGGGATCAGTTCCACACTAATGAAATAAAGCACTTCAGCCTGCACTTAGTCTTAATTGAAAGTCAATGAATCTACTTCTATACGTAAAGTAAATTTAATAAAAACAGGACTGGAATATGAAGCAATTTGCAGGATCAGGCCCGAAGAATTTTTCCTTATCCCCTTAATGATTAAAAATTATTTTCCTTTAGATTATTTTCCTTCACCCCCCTCCCCATCCATTTTAGCCAGTGCAGCTCTCTGTTCTGAATACTGTTATTTATTAAGAATCCCAGGAGAACAGATCAGCTACTAGAAACTCATATTTGACTTAGCAAATATGCTCTCAGACGAGTTACTCTTCATCTCTCAAACTCTGTAAAAAAAATTATGAAGGGATAACACGCTTGTGAGAACGCCTCTGTGTTGTAGTGTCACTGTCAGAACCCAATTTCCCTCTTGCTTTAGCTTCGGATTTTGCTTTGTCAGTGAGGGCCAGTGGTAAGAAGAGGTGTTAAAGATCTCCCGTTTGTCTATTTTTGCTTTTCATTTCAGCAGTCCGTATCTCTCATCACCAGCCTGTCAGACCCTGCTTTTACCCACCCAGCTTGGTACAGAGCAGTCCCTCACCGTGCTCCGTACGCGGTGTGGACGGTGGGCGTCTTTGACCGTGTCGCGATGGAGGCAGATGGGACCGGGTTTCAGCATATTGCTAACAAAGCAGAGCCCGACTTCCTCTGACACTTCCGGCTCCGTGTTTGAGTTGATGTTTATAAGGGGCGCAGGCCAACAGAGGGAGGGTTTGTCGCTGTTAAAGAATATGTAGAATATGTACACTCCCAGTAAAGACAAAGACCAAGACCGAGGCTCTCAGCTGCAAGAGCACAGCTTAGTGAGGCTTTCCTACAACATGCTGTATAGAGTTCAAATTTGTATTATCTGAAGTCATCCTCAAATTTTCCTTTCCCTGTGCCTTCCCATGTCCTGTTAATTTTTCTGTAAAATCCATGGTCTGAAATAAAATGTTACTTATTTCAACAAATTTCATTTTCATTTTATATACAAATAACTTTTGCCGCTCATCTTTTTCACCTCTGTATTAATTCCCAGTAAGGTGCTAATAATTGTCTCCGTTACACGCTTGCAGTATTGGGCTTTAGATACAACCTTGCTGAGGCTCAGCATGCAGTATAGTATTGCGGTTTGTTTCCTTAGGTTTGTTTGTGGCTCTCTCACAGCCACCCATTGATACTGAAGCAGAGATGGTTAACAAATACAAGCTGGGAAAAATCAGTTGATCTTCCGTTTGCTGAAGGCCTGATGGAGAGCTGTACTGCAGTAGCTAATGCAAAGTTCTGGTTAAATATTGTCCTACCGTTTGCACTATACCGTCTGTTGTTTTTACACTAAAGGCTTAGCAGAGGTTGGAGGCAGTATTGACTTTGTAATTAAACTATTTTAACTTCAGGATTTTGTAATCACTGTACTTAAACCATCTGTTATGGTACATGGGCAATTTCCCCACCCCCCGCTCCACCCCTCCTCTCTGGGAACAAAACGCCATCATGTTTTTAATTGCAAAAGCCCTCTTACGAAGGGGGTAGAAAGGGAAAATAAGGATAATTCCCTTTTTCTAAGACAACGTGCAAAAGCTCACGGAGCTTTCACTCCTTGCGAGGGGAGGTGCACGTAGGGCTTCTACTCCTGGCTCCTCCTGTCCCCTGGTCCCAGGGGCAAGGTAGAGGGCTCCTTAGTGGGGCACCTCCCTTTCCTGACTGACTGCTCGGCAGTCGCCAGGGACTTGCACTGGGATAAGTAAGGAAAGGGGATGGAGCCTGAGCTCTGCCAGGGTAGAGCCTGGCAAGGGGCTGCTCATGTGCTTAGGGAAAGAAAACAGAAGAAAGGGTTAAGGCAGAAGACAGAGCAGCAGATTTTGTGAACCTATTTGTGTCTGTTGACCTACCTGTGTACCTCCCTTGCTGACCAGGACGTCCAACACCTTGTATCTGAAGTTCTCAACGCTGCTTAAAGAGTGGCACCACTGCCTGTATAATCTTGGACAAATCCCTCAGGATTTGCCTACTCCTGCAAGTTGCACTAAGTCCATATGGAGAAAGCCAGAGCAAACCATTCCAGGGGTATAGCGATCCATTATTCCCAGCGAAATGAGCATTAGCACCTCTCAACACCAAAGTCTGGACTTTCACCAGTGTAACTAAGTCAATGCAAAAAAGATGATCTTG
This sequence comes from Phalacrocorax carbo, assembly GCF_963921805.1. NCBI lineage: Eukaryota > Metazoa > Chordata > Aves > Suliformes > Phalacrocoracidae > Phalacrocorax > Phalacrocorax carbo. The sequence continues at coordinate 74,804,276 of NC_087515.1, forward strand.
GCTGAAAGAGTTATGATAGTAATTCTGCTAGGTATTAAAACCTGGGCTGTCTTTCTCTGCATCCATAAAACAAATGAACAGCATCTTTTCCTTTCTCCCAGTTGTGTGGGATTCTTTTGTTTTGTTTTGTTTCACCAGGTTGGTTTGGGCCGCAGTTTCAGCAGATCCAAATATAGGCTGAACATGCGCTGAGATAAAGTAGGGATTTTCCTATTTTACACCTATAAAGTTAATCAGAAGTCTGGATTCTTGATTCCCCGTTTACTGCTCTGAATTTAAATCACTAGGTCAGACATCTTTGTGTATCTCTTAGTTAAAAATGTCTTTTAATTTTGCTTCATCTTGCCTCAGTTTTGTGTGTTTACCTACATTTTCTTGCTGGCAGTCAGCTTGGCAGGGATCTTTTGACCAGTGGATGAGAGAAATACACACTCACATCTTGTCACACAAACCTGAGGTATTGAAAAAAAAGAGAGATACAAGTGGCAGAGAATCTTCCCACTTGTACTGAGCAGAATTCACTTTTTTTTCTTGTTCTAGCTTGCCAAAGAAGAATTTTCTTTCAGGACAGAGTAAAGTGCTAAATCAGACAGCAAATACTCTATATACCTAAATATTGGATCCAATTGTTCTCCCATGTATCATGCCCATTGTGTAGACCTACGCTTTGATCTCAGCCCAAGTTTGTTTGGCATTATAGCTTCTGAAGCTCTTTTTGGGGACAGCAGATAAAGCAGTGCTTGAGAGAGGCAGATTTTTGCTGTTAAGCAGTGCAAGCAACACCGGGGCTCCTGAGGCTGCATTTGTGTCTGTAGGTGGAGGGCTGGCCACCCTTCAGTGTGTCTTACTTGGCCTGCCCCACCGACTCGCTTCATGAACCTGTCTCAGGAAAATGACAAGTTCTTCAAAATTCCTGGAGGCTGAAAGAAAATTGACCAATGCAGCGTGATTGTAGGTGGGTGAGAAATTCCATTTAGTTCAATCCCTTCTGACAGCAATAACCACTGCTATTGAAGATACTGGGTTTCACTAGTTTCTATTCCCCTTGTAAAGAAATGGCATGTTTCTATTTATTTCCTTTCCTAAACAAGGACCTTTATACCATGCTGTAGCTGCTGTGAAAAAGTGTAGCATTTTACCCGGTGCTACCGCAGGCCAGTGATCTTGCTTCATAGCAAGATCAGTCCCCTCCTCGCCCACCCCCACTCTGTGATGTTTGCGTCCCTGTGGCTCTTCAGCACGCGCTTGCCTGCCAAAGCCATTTCGTTAATGCCAGGCAGCAGGAACTGCTGAGTGTGCAATGCTTCATAAGAACTGTTTGCTTACTTGAGAAACTAAATGCAGATGTGGAAGCCTTGCCTTACCTTTCGAATTGTCAATAAGCTGAAAGAACGCATTTTCAAGCATTGGACCTGCAGTCTCGAGGGTTTCTTACATGTTTTCATGTGGTTTTGTGCTCAGCATTGCAAGGGTGAAGAGCTGTTTCTTTAAAGATAGATAGGTAAGTATTGCTATAGAAGCAAGTTTTCTATAAATTAGATGCCTGGATATTTTTAGAAGGTCCCTTCTATTACTTACAGGACTAAGGATAAGATCCTCATATGTATCAAAAGCTCTCTGCACCCATCAGTGTTAATAAAACTCCAAACTCCTTTTTCAAAAATACTTGGGCACTTGTTAGCTTACCTCTCTGGTCACCTCTCAGCTTAGCCCCCAGGACATGGCATGCATAGCCAGATGTTGATTAAACACACCTTCTCCGCTGCACACTATCTGGACATCATCCAGTTTCAGCTGAGATACTGTCTGATGCCCCGTTCAATCTGCTCTGCCTAGTGACTAGTATTTCTTGGAGGGTGGCGTTAACTCTCATTGATTGCATTGTTACAGGGCTGCAGCCAGCCTGGGGCTGGGACTCACCGAGTAGCCCAAGCAGGTGGGCAAACATCCCGCCCTGGCCTTGCAAACTGCACTGAGACTTTCCAGGACCAACAGCCATGAAGGGACTTAAAGCTTGTCACATACTCTACTGCGTAGCTACTGCATGACCTTTTGCCAACCAGACTTCTCAACCTCAACTGAGGCATCTAGGATCCCCACAGGACATGTGGAGAGGCTCATGTTTCACATGAAAACCACGTGAGCCACAACTCTAAGATATGTGAGCAACAAGTGCTAAGCAAAGGATTTGCTGAGCAAAAGCATCCCTCAGGGACAGCCACCTGCCAAACTCTATTTTGCCTGGAGGTAGATGAGAAAAGGACACAGTGCCTAAAGAGTTCATCTTTGCTTGCGTCTGGGTTGTCCAAGACTCAGGGGCATATCACTTATCAGTGACAGATCATGCCTTGACTGCTGGCAGAAGTAGCGTGTACCTCATTCCCAGCTCCTTGAAGAGAGCAGGAGACCTGTGAGGCTACACTTGGAAGACAGTGAAGGGCTGGGGAGGAAAATCTGTTTCACATTGATAATGTAGAGTAGATGTGCACCCTGGAGTGGACAAACTTGTGATTTATACTATTTTTCTGCAGAGGGAACTGCTTGGCTTGAGGGTGAAACCAGGGTGTACTCCAGCAGTTACACAAGATGGACTGTGTAATCAGGAGAAAAAGACCACTCTGTGAAGCAGAGGAGCAAAAACCAAGCTGACTGTATAGATACATCTTTAGTTTCTTCTGACGGCAGTGTTCCGCTTCATGTGAACGTTGGAGCAGGATCAGGGATCTGATTTTCTTCCAAATGAGCAAACACTGTGATCAGCTGAAAAAGCTCAATGTCGAACTTAATCTGTGGCTCGGTTCGTATTTATTAATTCAAGCAAAGTGTTACATCCCCAGTACAATGGACTGAGTCATTTCAGTCTCATCCTCAATATTTTACTCTTTTAAAAGTTAATTTCCCTAGATTTTTCCACATACCTTTCATTTGGAATGAAATTCACTTCTCAATTTTAGAAGGATCTTAATAGTGTAGTTAACTTTTTATATTCACTCACGAAATTCTTTGAAAATTACCCATAGTATCAGTTACACAATGACGAGTATTTTGGTACTTTCAGAAATGGAACTGAAAGAGAAAAGTTACATCTAGGGCACTGAAGGTAGTTCATCAACTCTTTTTCAGGAGCCAGAAGCTGCGTAACTGCTCTTTTAAGCGTGCCTCGAGATTGGCCATGTGATCTCTAAAATTGAAGTGCTTACTACGAACTGAAAGCTGGGGACTGTCAGAAACTCATAGCCTCTGTGGACTGAGTGTGGAGGAGGACTGATCCAGTGTATCGGTCGGTGGATGGCGCACCTACTTGTGAAAGACATGTGTAAAGTCAAAGTAAAGATTCTGTTCGAGGATACTGTATGTCTGGGCCAGTTTTTGAAGGCTGATCGTACTTTGAAGGTGAAGCTTGGAAAAAAGCTATATTAGAGAGAAAGGCAGGAGTGTTTATTGTCCACCCCTGGTTGGTATTTTTCCTGTAGTGGAGATTTTCTAAAACACGTCATTTTAATTAAATTCTGAGTGATCTCTATGTATCTTGATGTGAAATGTGACTAATCAATAAAGTCAGCTTCTCAACAAAACTGAATGATATGAGAAAATTAAATATGACAAGAATTAAAAAGGCATATAATATCAAACTCTAAATGTACAATCACTGTATGTCTCTTTTTACTGTAGCAACAAGGGCACAAGGGCAGTATGAACATGTGGCCCTTTATTTGGTCAAGGATAATAATCAACTAAGCCAAAAGGAAGGGAAGTAGATTTTCCTAGTTCAGCTGCTAATATAATCTTTTACATGTTTCCAATTGTGTAATCATTGCTCCATGCAGCATTGTAACATGCAGCCATTGTTAAATGGGAAAAAACCATGCAAATAACAAATAATCTAAAATGTAGAGAACCAGTATTTGCTGTCATTAATTATGCAATGGGCACGATATTTCGTCTCCCTCTGTTTCAGATCTCAGCCCCGCTTCCCCCCTATTTTGCCTGCTCATGGCTCCATTGGCAGGCTCAGGTTCTGGTGAAAAGTGATTCTGCTGAGCCTTGGAATTGCTGCAAATGCCAGGTGACTGTGGAAGCAGCACAACTTGGGGTAGGATCTTTCCTACCCTTTCTTTCTCTACCCTACCTACTTTCCTGATCTTTCACCATCCCAGTAATGTTCATTACTTGAGGTCTCAGCATTGGCAATGATGCAACAGCTCTCTAGCGGCTACAGGTACCTACAGTCCTTTCATTAAGGATATCGTTCTTATCTTACACTGTGAAAGATGCACCTCTTCCATCAGAGAGGTTTCAGCTAATAACTACTGACACGTGCATTGATCCTAGCTCAAACCATTACTGACCTAGTCCTGGCCTTTCATTCCAGTTTAGTCCTAGCTTTTTATTCCAACTCTTAGCTGAAGCTAATGACTCTGTTAGTGACTCTTACGGATTTCAATAACAAGCATAGGTCCTTGCAGGTCTTAAATTTGTAACTGGTTCAGACTCACTGCTTCATGCTGGCATGAACCCCAACCATGACTTTAAATTCTCCGGTGCCAGCCTCAGAGGTATGATTGACAATGTGGTTTCCATCATATAAACCATCAAAGTAGTCTCCCTCAATGTCTTCTAGACCTAGCTTTCACCTAAACGGCTCATCTTCTTTCATTTCCAAATGTAAATTGCAAATCAACTTTCAGTCTACTCTTAAGACTAGACCTTGAAAGAATCATACCTAGGTCACCTGCTCTGGCTGTAGGTTTCATAAAAGCTCAACAAAACCTGCTAAATGCAGAAACAACCCACTTTCACCAGTTCCTGCCCAAGTAAATATTAATTTTCATTTTGAGTATAATATTAATCTATATTGGTCTCGCTGCATACTGTTTTATCTAGAACTAAGCATAGTTTGTGGGTCCCTCTAAGCAGCAGCATTAAGCCAAGCTTGATGCTCACTTCTAATCCAATATTGACTCATGGTCTCAGCTTCATGTTGACCCAACCCCTGAAGTTAACCCTAATGCCAAAGCTAACTCAGATATAAGCTCCGTCCTGAGTACATTGCTAAAAAGAAAGCAGCAAACTTTCCTGAATTAACTCAGTTGTTAAGCATACCATGCAGGCCCTACTGGCAAGAGCCATAAGCCAAGCTCAGGCATTATGCAGGCTCTTCCAACATACTAATCTGAAACCAAGCCCACGTGCCCAGTTTTAGATGTTCCCAAATCCTGCAGACAGAGCCTATCATAAAAGCTAGAGCTGTGACCTGTTTCAGAGTGGCAATTCAGTATAGCTTTGTAGGCCTGTATTTGCAATGGTCATAAGGCCCACTCCAGCCCACCCACCCTTGCCCAGACTCCATCTCCAAGGCTAATATAAAGTTTAATCCAATCCCTAAACCTACATTAGTGATTCTAATTAAACTGTAACCCAAAACTATTCACACAAAAGGCTGTTACTGACAACCTGGGGCTTATCAGCACCAAAACTAGCTCTAATCTATCTCTTCCCAGTTATCAAAACCTGGTAAGGCCTCCTGTATTACCTAGATCTAATCACTAGCAGGCAGCCTCAACGATTTTAAGTTTAGCTTGTTGGCCCCTTTTATTTTAGCACAGTAGTGTTGGGTGCTGTGGGTCTCCCAGACTGCAGCAGCATGTCTTTTTCCAGAGGTGTGGCATTAATGTCCTGTACTCTCTCGCTTCTACAGATCGTTGTATTTCTCTGGCTGGTCTTTGATTCTGTTCCTAACAGATTCCGTTTCTTTAGTGTCAAATATCTTCTTTTCCAAGAGTGATAACATCTCTACAGTTTTTCTTTAAGTTCTCTATGGGGGTGATTTTTTTGTAGTTGTTTCTTTTCTGGACCACTTGCTCCATAAGCCTAAAGTCCACCCGTTCTGATCCTGCACTGAGGGAAACAGCGCTGCACTGCATCATATAAAGCATCTGTTCCCATTCCAGCATATCTGTGACCTTCTAGTAGTCTGCCTTAAATACAAGGTTCTGCTAAATGTCTCATCTGTACCTGCTGCACTGCAGGCTCCCCTCCTCCTTGTCACCACCAACCACTCACGTACTGGACAGACAGCTGGCAGGATGCTGATGAGACCAGTAAGACGCATCTGGCATGCGGGATGACAGTACGACACGCAGGTTCACTGTGGAGTTTGCAGTAGGGACTGATTGCATCAAACCAGCGTTCAATGCCCACTTCACTGCAGCTCCCCCCTTTTTACAAGTAATTAATTACACCGCGCTTTCACTCTGCATTTAAAGGTAAAAGCAAACTTTCTTTTGCTAATTTTCAGTCTGGAGCAAAATTCCTGTGGTCCTAACTGCCTTCAGAGTTGAAGAAGGGCACTTCTCTTCCAGGATGAATTCTGTAAGTTTCCCTGTTGCTTGCTAGGCACGGGACCATAGCACCCAAGACAATCCGTTCTCCAATATTGCTTCATCTTGGTTGATATAATATGCATTAGAACCAGTTTTACTTTAGAAATGGCAGCAGATTTGGCCTGTTTATCCACCTGCCTTTTGCCTTTTCTAGCACCAGTTTAAATTCACTGATATTGGCAAATAGACCAAAGGATTTATTTTTTCATTTTTCCTTCTCAGAAACAAAAGGATTTTTTTTCTTTTAAGCAATATTCATTTGACACCAATTGTACCCAATATCTACAATTTTTTATCACTGATTTCCTGGCACATATATATTAAAACCAACTTATTAATGCATCTGCGAAAATGCAACTGAACTGAGTAACACAAGACCACCAAGCGGCAAGTCCATTGATTCTTCATATTATGCCCTGTAATGCTGCTGCACTACCAAAGGTAAAAACCTTCCCATGGAGTATCCACAAAAGCTACAAATTATTTCATTTCCCACAGACAAAACTTACTGCATTCATAAAACCACATATTTGACTGAACTAATGGGTCATCAGATGGGAATTTCCCATTTGGTTTTGCTAGTTACAATTATTATGGTTCATCTTGTTCTGCAACACTACGAGAGTTTCCTCTTAACTGGCTGCTTGAAGATTAGAATATTTTTTTAGTGCTCTTTGCTGTTGATAATGAACTGAAGTTCAGAACAGTGTCACACTTCATGCTACTCTGTGTTTTGCAGCCATCACAAGAACCTGCACATTTAATGATACAATAGTTCCTTATCTCAGATAAAGTGCAGATAAAGTAATTTACACCAAAAACACCCCACAATGCAAAATGATTCACACGAAGAAACAAAAATTACTGGAAGTGATGGAGTCACTATGTACCACCAGCTATGCTTTTTAGGTAGGGCCTGACGGACTAAGACCCTGTCTGCTAGTGGCTGCCTCTTCCTCTAAATTCTAAATATTGCTGTCAAGTAAATTCAACAATCGGGAAGTTTCCAGCTTAAAGTAATTATTTTGGCCATGCTATTTGTCAGCAGAGGGAGCCAGGCATTTCAGGACAGTGACACATTCCTTCCCTTCGTACTGCGCTTCCCCATCTTATCTCACTTGGAATGGGAGGGATCTCTGTCTCTTCAATGACTATAGAGGAAATCTGCGTGACCCGCTTAGATGGGGAACCTGATCTGTATAGTACTAAATTTAGGAGAAAATATATCCTGTTCTGACTATTCATGAGGAAAGATCTTATTTGCAGTACTTACTTCACTTGCCTTAAAGCCTTGCCCAATAAAATTTGTTTGAACAGCGTGTATTACCACTACGTGTCATTGGGAATTCTTACTGAAACCAAAACTTTCTTACATCATTATGGCATTTTTAGTCACAGCCTAAGACTTCACCCTGAATTAGGAAGCATTTGAACTGAAGCCTTCTACATCTCAGTTACTCATTTACTTATGGTAAATAAGTAAATTAATAAGTAACATACTCTGTTACTTATGGTACTCATTTCTGCATAAAGTATTTCATATCAGGAATTATTCATGAGCTAGCCCAGTCAATGCTCCTTTTTACTTTTCTGCTCCTGCCAGATTTCTCATGATAGAAAACATTAGAGGAAGTTCTACAAGATTAGAAATAAAAACTTCACCATGGTACCATCCATTTGACTCCACCAAAAATACCCTGCTATCCAATTTCACAATATCCGGTGTATATTCAATGGACTGAATGGGAATATGGACATCAAATAACCTCAGAAGACTGGATTTAAATCCAAACCTGAATCTGGTGTTGGGACAATCTGACTATAAAATAACACCTGTTATTTCTTGAACGTATAGCAAGAAGCTTGTTTTGTAAGTCTCTTCTCCTCCTAGCTTCTTCAGAAACATACGTAAATGCGTGTTTGTATAGAGAAGATCACGGCATTTGTAAAATATTTTTTTATTAAAATCTGCTCTGATCTGGAGGGTTGCAGCATTTTTTAATCATCTTTACTACTTTTGGTCTCAGTATACACAGCTGCTCTAACAGTTGATGGACACCTTGTTGTGGATTGCCACCAATAGAAATTTTGGGCTCATACCGCAAGTAATTTTGAAATCCCACAACATTTTGTGGCATAGTTTAATTTGGTTTAGTTATCCAGCTACAGTAGCGGCCTAGTGCAACTAGTTAGCTTAAGATATTTGCATGTTTTCTTGGTTTTTATTTTAAGAGAAAGTGGTTTATTTTAAAAGAAAAAAAATCCCCACAACATGATTTATTTATTTCCTGAGGACTTTCACTAACACAAGTAGGCACTAAACATTTGAAATTGACTTTCCAGAGCACAACAGTAAAAACCTTAAGAATTTGACTTGGTTTCATTTAAAACAGTAAAAATTGACCTTGTAAACATTTCCATAGGAGGTAGGATACATACATTTGACAATCTGTCAAATAAGAGAAAGTAAACAGTTACTCTGTGATCCTAATAAATAATGAGCAACACAGGCATTAAATAAACATTTTTATACAAAAAGCTATAAGTGAAAGACTAAAACAGCATTTTTAATAAATTAGGAATAGATGTAATCATTTCTTTACAACTTAGTCTTGCTTGCAAGAATCACTGGTTCTTTCTGCTCACCCTGAATTTCTGGCTGAAAAGCTGTAATGGTGAGAACAATCCTGAGTGATTCACAAGCAGGACCCAATCAGAATATAGCTATTTTTTGTGTGTGTGGAGGGCTGCTAATATCTCTAAAATGGCTCCTTTAACACCTACATGTAATACTTTTCTATTCCGCCAACTTGAAGGGGATTGTCATCATAGCCTTAATGTCTGGATTTGAAAAGTAAGCTTAAGGCACTGACATGTCTCTCCCAGTTCAGGTTCCTCCAGCAGCTGCTCCCATGAAGACGGTGTTGATTGGTGGTAAAGATGACACCATATCTCTGCTTGGTGGGCCATGGCACTCCAGATTTTCCCGAGAAGGGAACGGACCAGATGTTCCATACATACACTGGGAAGAAGATGTGGTTTGCATGTTTGAAGCTGTGGGAAAGAAAAAGGTTTCCATCATTATAATTTTTCTATTGAATTGAATGAAAACCACAATCCAATTTCATCTGATGGAAACCCTTGTCTACCAGGCACGCCATCTGAAAGGACAGAAATGTCAACGCTTCTATACTTCCCTCAATTTACCTATACTTCTATAACTTTTCTTCTGTGGCTCCTCATGCCGTCAGGGAATAGGCCTAAACCCATGTATAAGTGAACTCTGCTAACAATCCAGCTACGGGCCTGAAGTTTATGGCTGGCATGTGAGCCGTATTCCACAAAACTTGGTCAAAATTATTCATGTGCGCTATGCTCATCCTTCCGTATCTTGCACCATTCGCATCCACATTCGTTGGTGGTACCACTGCTATGACCTGGCACATATCAACACACAGTACAGAAGATCCTTGATGGGCACAGTCCCTGTGTGGCAGTGCTGGTTTTTTTTCTCCTCTTTAGCACCCTTTGAAGAACTGAGCACTGAATTCTTGGAGAGTCTTAATGAGACAAGTAATGTCTGATCTTCTGTGCGAGGTTAACAGGTAAGTAATAGGAAGAGGTAATCTTGCGTAGAAACAAATGAGGCCCTAGTTTATATCTTCCACGCGGCCCTTTTTGGAATGTGAGACCAAACTCAGCTGCGATTTGTTTAATGCACATACCAAAACAAACCCTTTGGGGTCAGGTGATTTCACCTAAAATTCACTGTCAGTGGGAGATTTGCCTAATACACACAGTTGTTGAAGCATAGGACAGGAAGGGATATCCCTGGCCCAGGGTTCATGTGATCTGTTTGACAGTGAGGATCCTTAAGAGCCCTTAGAAGAGCCCAGTCCATTATTAGCTCACTTAATAGTTAGAAAGTGTTTCCTAATATGGATTTTTCTGCAATTCAGGCCAGTCATTCCACTCCTCATGGATGATGGATCATAGTCCTCCTTATGGGAGTGAAGAGTTATTAATCCCACTGTCCTGCAATTTTAAGGAAAACACATCTTATGACACATCCTAGGTACTGAGCTGTTTTATTTCTATATTGCATCTCATATAGCATATATGTGAGCTACAGTTTAATACTCAGCACTTATTAAGACACTAAAATGTTCATAGCTCTTCCTCAGTCATTGGCTGTACTTACGCATAGGAGTCCGACAGACAATTGAAGGTGAGGACTCCGTGTAGTATGAGCCTGTTTGTTTTCTTCCGCTGTCATCCAAGATATTCAGTGGATCATGTATATCATTGTATGATGGCAATGATCGAATGCTGCTTACGCTGCTGATTACAGAAACATGTTGATCCACCATTGTTCCAAGTCTGTCAGATTCTGGGTAATTTATATTGTTGCCATAATATCCTATTGACAGCAGATTGGAAAAAAGCAGAGTGAAACTACTGTCGAAGGGAAAGGGTAGGGTGACAACCTGGGACAAAAGGTAATTGTTACTGGCTGAGTCCCTTGAGAGCAAGATTCTTTATGTACACATACAGCCTAGTAATGTTAGTAATATAGGGAGTGACTGACCCAAAACAGGGGCGGTAACAAGGGAGCAAAAAGACCCTAGAGTGCAGTCATTCCTTCAGTACAGAATTGCCCTTCCATTCTAAGTGCAGAATCACAATCAGTGGCCATAAGAGACACCATGTGGACTCCTACCCAGAGTTCAGTGCTCCCTTCTGAAGCCCACAGTCAAGGACGGTATACCTGGAAAGGAAATCTGCATGGCAATACATACTTGCTGCATACACAAATACATATAAAAGCAACATTTCCACTGTGTCTTTCCTCCAGAAGAGGGAGGTGGTTTTGCTGACTGTATCTCTGAAGCAGATTGTGGCAATAACTTTACATTTGAAGTACGAGAAATATTAGGGACAAAGTCTCAAACTAATGCTAATGCACATTTTTATACTTCATTTCACCCTCCTGACCATGTGACTAGAAGTCTCTGTTATGCTGATCCCAGAGATAGGCTATCTTATGCCTGCTCTATTTCACAGTAGATGTTTGGGGGGCTTTTCAAGAGATTGTTAAATCACAAGGTCATCCTGGTTTTGCTTCCTTTGTGCAAGACACGGCGATGGTGCCAAAGAAACATTAGCACAGCAGATGCATCTGAGTTCAACTGAGGATTCACCAGAGGAAAATAAATCCTTAAGTGGCTTGTTAAGCTGCTTTACAATCTCTTTGTCATCAGAGAAGTAGAAAACAGGAAGTTATAAATAAGAGCTGGAAAACATCTTCCATAGAAAAAAGCAGAGAAAAAGTGTTTTACTCCAGCAAGGAAAGAGAAACAGAAGGGAAAAAGAAAATATATATTAATACCGTTGGAAGCATTAGTGGGGTATGCTGCTCCTGGGCACGTGGACACTGAGTTGCTCAAGAAATTGAAACTCCCCGTGTTCAGAAACTGCATATTGTGTGTGTCCTGAGACATGGATGAGGGACCATAGCTGGAAGGAGATCTGGCATTGTATGGAGACACAGCGCAACTGTTGCTGAAGTAGTCTCTGGAGAACTGCTGTTCACTCAAGGCATTGAATCGGCTGTGCTCTGCTCTGTGGTGGTAAACTCCTGAAGTGGAATGGGCCTGAGTTCTGAACATAGCCTGGTAATTAGAACTGTTTCCATAGTAATTCTGATTAGTTTGTGACAAAGTCTGATAAAGAGGTTCTGAGTAGGAAGAGCACTGTGAATGTGTGGATAACACTGGACCCACACTTGGAGGTCTCACAGCCATTGGCCCCTGGTTGATAACACTTCCTCGGCTGGCCATGGCTGGTGAAATGGGTGGAGTCATCAGGTGACCAGTGCTTTGGGACAGCTCCATCTGACCTGGAATAAATAAGCATTGGCCATGATTAGCGTTCATACTGCAGTGCTGCAGAATCTGTGGATCTGTTAAGATAATAACCCTCTAGAGAATTGTACATTACCATTGGAAACCTTTACAAAGGATATGCATTGGCCCCCACCTATATGATACCGTTCTTTAATCCGTGGCTTCAGGCTATAAAGCTTCCCACTTTCATTCTCCAGCTTGGAGGCTGGCACATTCAGTAGGAAATTCTAGTAGTTACAAGCCTCCTGTGCTCCAGGTCTTACTGTTCATTCTGTCCTCACAAGAACCTTACCAAGCCTCACTGTATAGGACAGCTTTACCATTGTTCCAAGACGACCTATTACTGGCAGGGGTCTACAGTTGCTGCCTTCTGTAAATCAGCACAGAGGGTGATCTCATGAAATGTTATTTACTAGAGGTCTTTATAAATGCATATGGTCATTGGTCCTCCTACAGCAACACGTTACTGTGGACTGAAAGACGAACAAGCAAATAAGAGAAGGAAAAACTAGAAGAACAGATACGTACCTGTCAGCTGCATGTTCTCACTGTCTCCTGTGGCGAAGGGGTTCAGACCAGAAGGTACACTGCCGGGCTGGCTGGTTGACAAGGACACATGAGTTTGCTCTGCTAGATACTCATTTTTGACTGAAGTGTCATTGGGCAGAGGAGCAGCTTTGTTACGATTTGCTAGGAAGCAAGAGCTTGGTGATGCGGTAAAGGTGGCTTTGCTTGCATCTGGAAGAGTAAGTGAAAACTCTTGGTGGCTGTTATGTATGCTCATTGCACATAAACTCACTGCTAGTATATAGACAGCATACGAGCTGCCCAATTTCTTCATATCTTTGGTTGCTTATTTTAAAACCCAGTGAAGCCTCCATATTTTGCATGTAGCCAATGAATACAAATATTGCTCTAGTCATGATCTTCCCAGTTTGTGTCATATTCCCTGACCAAAGATCTACATCACAGAGTACCAGCTTCTTACTGAAGCCATTACAGTGAAGGTATGAATCAGATTTATTCCCTTGAAGTAAATGTCAGTAATGAATTCAAGTAAATTGCATCAGGCTCATGACACTTCATGCTAAAGAATTAACAATGGGAATTTTAGAATGCTTGAACTTTCTTTTCATACTGGTATCTAGAGAACAGCATTCGTTATACTCCACAGTTCTGCAGTTTTCTGCAGACTGTTGATAAAGTCAGTGGAAGTTTTGCTATTCTTCAGTGGAAACCATGACTTCACCTTATGGTTTCAAGTACTTCATCTAAGTACCCAAGGATAAGGCAACAGCTACACAGGACAAGTTTTTTTCCTGAAGGCTGAATTAAAAGAAAAACCACAGCATCTACTGTCAGATAAATTCTATGCAAGCTTCTTGCAGTAAAGTGCAGATTTAGAGTAACAACAACCAAAAAGTTAAAGATTGATTGCTGGTGCTAATGTTAATAAAAAATAATTCAGCAGAACCCAGCCAAGTTTCACTGGATTTTTAGGGATTAACTTGGATGACAATTTGATCTAAATCAATCTTCATTCATTTTATAGCAAAGGACCTGGAGCATATGACTTCAAACTGTCTAACCTTGAAGAAGCCTGGTAGATGGAAAATGTTAAGGATACTGTTTTAAATTTATTTCCTTTCTCTTCCACAAAGTAATACTTCAGCCAGATGCTAAATAGGGCTTCAAACTTGTGTTCCAACCTTGCAGGGATATTTGCATTTTGGTAACATTTAATACATTCCTAATCCAAGGTGTAATTACATATTTAAGCTTTGGCAGAAAAACCATATTGGGAATTCCTGCCCTTTCTGCTACGTGTACCTCTTTTCACACTTCAGCTTGTGGCCCTTCAGAGGTACCTACACGTGTATGTTGCATACAAGATCATTTCAGTGATCCAGTGTATTCACATTCCCACAAAACGTTATTAAGTGAACTATGGTAGGAAGGTGGGAATGAATTGCTGAGTGAATGGTCACAAGCTTTTCAGGTGAATTTGACAGTGTTGAGTATAACTATACCTTCAGAAGAAGGTAGTAGGCCTGCTTCTGTTTAAAATCAAACAAATACATCAATTTCTAAAAATACAGGAGTGTATTCAAAAGCATCAAGCTCTAGTTACCTAAATTCTTCATGTATTTGTCCAGTAGATTCTGGAGTTCTTGTTCTTTGTCATTGTTGAACTGTGTCTCCATGGCGAGCAGGATGTACTCATCTAGTAGCATGCGGATCAAATGAAAAGAACCTTTTGGAGGAGAAGGAGAGAGAGTAGCTGAGTTATCTTTGTGACCATCTTTCACCACTCTACAAGAAGCGAGTGAAACAAACAAATAATTGTGGACTTTAAATGACCTGGCAAGACCAACAAGGAATAGTGCCTAACTTCTAGCTCTAATCTCTCTTTGCACTGGCCCACCTAGCTCAATTGTTTACTGTCCTGTAGGCTATTTGACCACTAATTACATCAAAGAAAAATACTGATGAAAGTGAGACATGCTTTATACTTGAAGAGGGCACACAGTGGAGCTAGATAAGGCCAAAGTCTGCTAGAATGCCTCTGCTCTATTTCTGTTTGCCTTGTGCTAAATAACCAGACAATAACTGGTGAAGTCTTTGACCTTATTTCAAGGATATATCACATTAAAAATGTGTGCCTCCTTACAGTCATTTCAAATACCCTCTGAATTTTAGATAACAATGTACCTACAACTAAACTTAGGAAATGATGTACTAGATTTAAAGAGAGTTTCACTTGCTCTACCATCTTCTACTTTATAAAAGGTTCTTTCTGAGAGTCAAAAAAAAGGTAAACATTTCCAAAGATGGACATGTGAACCTTAATTTTTAAGTCACAAACACTGTTGAATTGACTGTCTGCTGATCCCAGAATTACAAGTGGTGATCTGCCAAATTCCTTTTGCTTTTATGAAAACATACCATGCACAAGAACTTCTATACAGCAGTAATTTTTTACCAAACTGATCCACATGTAAAGCTAATAATTTAAATCTTGTCTCCTATACTGAGATATGCAGTTACACTTCCTCTGCTGTATCAAAACAAACAGACCTTCTTGCTCTTAAATGGCAAAGCAGTATCTAACAGCAATTCAAAAGAAAAATACCTTTGAAAAACGAACACGTGACACAGGTCACCAATAAAATATTGCTAGTATTTACTGTGAAATGTTAGTTTGAAAAACACATTGCACGGCATTTCTGGCTTTGATCACAGAATCTTTAGATTAGGATGGGTTCCTCTGCTGAGGAAATGTTGGAAAACTGGTAAGTGCTAACACATATGTACAAAATATGGGTGCTTTTACAAAGTCCGTGTACCAAAACTTGACGCGTTGTTTAAGGTTAGGTTATGCATCACTCGAGCACCGAAAAAACTCCATTTGAGAAGGAAGTCTTGAGCTCTCTTCTTTAATGACCTCCCATTTTGCTTGCTTGCCTGAAAGAGAAGAGCTCGGTTAAGTATGCTAACTTGTTTTCTGCACACAGGAGAAAAGAATGGAGAACTGAATATGCGTGAGAGTTGAAGGGTGGATCAAGCTGCCTGATTGAAACTGTCTTCATAATGTGTGTCCTCAGGTGGTAAAGAAAAGCAGCATTCATGCTTTCCAGTGCAACCAGAGTAGAGCCCTGGCAATGTTAGTTAGATAACGCAAACTGCTTACTGCTTGGGCTCTGCTGTGCCCTGCAGGTATACAATTTAGCTCATATTCTAGTATTAAAGGTGCCAAATTATTCTGTAAATACACAGGTGTACAAGGCAGAAAGAAAAAAACTCACCCTCTGGCACTATGTTATTCCACATAAACAGGGAACAGAAATTATTCTTTGTACTTTAATGCAATCTAAAATACTGGCCAGACTTTCTCTTACAAAATGGTATGTTTACTATCCTAACATTGACACTTTTAATGCTGCTCATTTCATACTGTCACTTCACTCTGGCAGTGATTTGTTCGTGTGGTAACTTCTGCCCTGTTGCTTTCTCAAACACCAAGTAGAAAGGAGCTGTTGTGTGAGTTTGACAGTAACCACACTTTAGCATGAACAGAAGGCAGACAGCAATGGAAGGATTACATGTTCTGTAAATTATTAGCTTCTGCTTAGTTGACCTAGCTGCATATCAGGACTTGTAGGTATTTCTTACCCCTAATCTCAGGAAAACAATGCTAGGAACCATACCTGTTAACTTTAATAATACAGCGCCACATAGTAGGTGCTGAATGGGAGGGTCCTTCACTTTTTCTGCCTGGCTTATTTATCAGGAATTGTCTTCTGAAATTGTGGAATCAATATTAGACCATGCTCATTCAGTTCTAAAATAAGTTGTGATTGCTCAGCTTCACTGGGAGTTTTGTGTCTAGGGGAGTGTGTATGAGGACTTGCTTTGGCTCTGCTGCCCTGAATCGTCTAAAGTTCCTCATTGTGCTGCTCACATATGACAGCAAATGTTAGGAAACTCCAAGTGCTTTAAAAAGAAAGAAATTATCACTGTCTCCATTGAAATTTGGGAGGACAGGTGAAAAAAGGAAAAATGACACGCCCATGGTCATTCTGTAAGTGGCACTCCTCTGCATGCCATTCAAAGCTAACTGCACTGTCTCCTCCTCTTGCAGCCATTCATAACAAGATGCTCCCTAAAATGATGGGCAAGATATTGCATTTCCAGATAGAACATGACCCAATGAGAAGACCAGTGTTTAGCTACTAGCAAGCAATGTACAACATTTTATTCTGCTAGTTTACATTCGAGTCACAAATTGAGTAAATACCTCTTACTTGAGCTGTAACTCAGAACTCAATTTTTTTGTTCTGAACTATAGTGTAAACATTCCTGTATAACTACATGCATATAAAATACTTATGATTATAAAGCATCTTGTAAATCAGGGGGGAAATATCCCATCAAAACCATCAACTACCGAGTTAAGTGCCTTACAAAGCTATGAAACTGTATCTTCCATCCTGATCTGTAGAAATCCTATAGGTTAGCTACTGCTACATTAATTTATACCACATACAGTACCATCCAAACACCATGAAAGAAAGAATTGCTTCTCTAAGGAACAACTTTTGTTCACCTTACTCACTGGGCAATACCCCTGTGATTCTGCATGCACAGGTAAGGTGGATGGGTTTCTTTCATGTACAGTTTATGACAGTGCTGACTTTAATGCTAAGATATTTCTTAGTTTGTCACATGCATAAGACTCTTCAGCAGCACTCAACATGATTAATTAGAACTAACGGCACTGGAAGCTTTCACGCCAAATGAAGAACTTCCTTGTTACAATAAGGAGATGGAAGCGGAGATGAGAATCCCATGTGGGAAATCAATGGGATTGCATAAGTAAGGGACTGTGTAAGGAGTAAGGGGAGTAGGATTTGGTCTTGAGTCAGAACATTTGAAAGGTACCTTGATAACCCTTTGCTCAACCACAGTATCCAACCATTCAATAAATGATTCCACAGTGGCATTCTTCTTTAGAAGGTCCTTCAGTTCTTGGAACACTGTAATAGAGTCATCTACCATGTAAAAAGGAGAACATATCATCGCATGCTATTCTGAACGTGAGAAAAAGCAACTCACCAGCCATATGAGAATATTGTAGCATGGAAAGGAAAAGCAAAGAATTAGAGCAGTGAAGAAATGAGCAATTCCCCAGCAAAGCAAGAAGACACACATCCATCACAAGTATTTTAATTACTTAAGCATTAAAATGGTAGAGGTTGTAAGACAATGAAGTTTTACAAACAAATTAAAGCAAAAAAACCCCTGACGTGTTCCATTCTTTTTAAGGTTCAGCCTTGAAAACGTTTCTATTACTGAATTTAGTAGTAAAGCTTCATCTGTAATGTGGCAGACTTGTATACTGTCTTAGCTTTCCCTTATATTTTACAAGTTTCTCACAATATAATGTAGAGATAATTTCTCCAATTGCCATTTTTGAAAAAGTGCCTGAATGACCAGTTATTTCTCTTCTCCTTTTCTTTTTTTTAACCAGTGTGAAAGAAGACAAAAAAAAAAAAAAAAAACAAAATAGAAAACAGTTACACAAAAAGTAGCAAATGGGCAACTCGAAAATGTGAGTAGGATTGTGAACCATTAAGGAGAAGAAACTTTCATGATCAAAATAACAACATTTAGAAGACAACACATTGCTATTGCTCTCCTTTCAGGTCTCCAAACTCTGATCAACATGATTCCTATGACAAAAGTTATCTTTTTATTAGAGAAAATGGCTATAACTTTTTTCAACAACAGGTATTTATATGAAAATTAACACTCTCAAAATCTGTACTTTACTCCACTTTGTTCTGTGTATGAAAATAGCTGTTACACTTTATAGAAAATTACGTGTTTTCTTCAAGATTGACTTTCAGTAAAAAAAGAAATGTATACATACCATAAAAAGTAAACTAACTCAAATATCCATTAAATTAAACCATAATGTTATGGAATTTTTGAGACATCTTTCAAAAATTATCTGCGCTAGTATTGTCACACGATTGGGACAAAACTTCAAAAGAGATTTTATTACACTTAGCAACTGACATGTAAATGATTTTTTCAGTAACCATTTAAAGTCATCTAGCTGGGATGACTTCCCAGCATAAGCTTCTGTTCTTGTAGGACATGCTACAGCAACCAATTGGTTTTCTTAAGCTCCTGAAGTTAACACTGAGCTAGATTAGAAAATGCAGTGTCTACGTGTGCCTTTTCTCAGTCCATCTCCAAGTATACAAGTGTGGCATGGAATTAAAGAGTGATTTACTTTTAATGATACAAATATAACACCATGAACTTACATTCACTGTAGACCTCTCCATCAGAGTCTGTGCTCCCTGAGACTGCAAGGAGTGCCTGAGAACCAATACTATTCAAATCAACTTTTTCTATATCCGAGACCATGGAATTCACTACATGCTGATCAAAAAGGGCTGGCCGAGCAATCTGTAAGAGAAGGCAAGGTAAAATGCTGAGACTTTGTTATGATTTAACCCCAGCTGGCAACCAAGCACCACACAGCTGCTCACTCACTCCCCACACCCCCGTGGGACTGGGGAGACAATGGGAAGTGTAAAAGTAAGAAAACTCGTGGGTTGAGAGAAAAACGATTTAATAATTTTTTTAAAGATACAGTAATAAATTATAATAATCGTAAGGAAAGGGAAAAAATAACAGAGAGGAAAATACAACCCAAGAAAGACAAATGATATGAATGAAAACAATTGTTCACCACCAACAGACCCATGCCCAGCCAGTCCCTGAGCAGTGGCCCCACCACCAACCTCGCCCCCAGTTTTATTGCTGAGCATGACGTCACATGGTATGGGATACCCCTTTGGTCAGTTGGGGTCAGCTGTCCCAGCTGTGCCGCCTCCCAGCTCCTTGTGCACCCCCAGCCTGCTCGCTGGTGGGGTGGGGTGAGGGGCAGAAAAGGCCTTGGCTCTGTAAGCATTGCTCAGCAGTAACCAAATTATCGACACTGTTTTCAGCACAAATCCAAAACACAGCCCTATACTAGCTATTGTGAAGAAAATTAACTCTATCCCAGCCAAAACCAGTAGAGACCCACACTCGGGGATCACCTGACTAAATCCTCAAAGAATCATATTCTGTTTAATTTTCTTGTATCCTTTCATTGTATCCTTTCGTATAAACTACTAAATCATCACATGGAGGTGCCTCCTAATTGTAGATACCTGTATCCTGCCAACACAGCCTTGGAGCCATCAGCTACCTGTCACTCACATGTTCTCCTTTCAGTCAAAACTCAAAAAGAAATAAGCTCACTAAAGGACACCATGGTCAAGATAGTGAACCTTTGCTAGGCAAGAAGTATAATCTGATAGTTTCTAATTTGGAACTGAAACAAATACTTATATATTCCACGTCATCATTTGATTGCCAAAAGCTCCTGTGATAGTAGTTCATTATAAACATGGTCTTGTCTCTCTTTTCTACTACAAAAGTTTGAAGTTTTGGTCAGATCTATTTATGGGCACTTCCTTCTTGCATGGTTAATACTACAAGATGCAAGACTTCCATGGCTGCAGTTGAACCTTGAAAAAATAATGCGTTATATCTCATAGCCAGCAAGGCGCACTGAATGTAGTAGACAATTTTTTGGATGTATTGTCTTGTTCTGTTTACCTGTGCTAGGTGTAGGAATGACGTCTGTCGTTTCAGGGAGGAAACAAATCTTCGTGCAATCGGCAGTTTCTTATCTGTCAGGTTTTCTGGTAGATTTTCCAAAGAGGAGACAACCCACTGTTCCCAGTTTTTTGCAAAATTTCTTATATCTGCCAGTAAACTATAGGAAAAAAAATGTGTTTTAGAGAAACTTCAATAAAAATTGTTTTGTATTAGTTTAAATAATTGGGTTTCAATCTATGATTAACAGACTCCTAGACATATCTCTGAATTACGCCTCAGGTGTCACCAAAAGGAAACAGGAAATGTCCAAGCATCAAAAGGCTAAAATTGACTATATATTGATCCATAGCTCCTCTGAGAAAAATTGTAAGCCACCTGCCAATTGAAATAGGTTGAAAAACACTACCTTTAACAATAAACCATAAGAAATCCAAGAACCATTGAAGATACCTGAAGCTAAAGGCCTTAGTCAGACATAAAACCCCAAACAAGATGCCCTTCCAGGGAAAAGAAAGATGAGAAGATTCAAAGGAAACTTATAGTAAACCTCTTAGTAATATCTTGTTGAGAAAACACTTAGATATTATGGTGATGCATAGGATACAAACCTGAAAAGTATTGTCAAAAAAAAGTTCAATTATTTTTCCTTAAACAACACAAGTACATTTGTTTATTTTTTGATCTTCTGGAGCTTTAGTGTAGAAGAAACCTATTTCAAAATATCCAACAAGCCAGTAAAAAGGGACACTAAAATACTGTGTAATATTTTAAGGCTGTTCTACAGCTTCCCTCAGAGCTGACAGTATTTTGCCATACTCTACAGTTCTAAAAATGAGCATAAATATTGTGAGAAAATTTCTGTAGGATATAGAATTTCTGCTATTTACCTGGAATATGCCTGACAACCAGAATGTAGCATAGTTATTGCCAACTACATACCTTTCTGGCATTTCTTGCATCGTTGCAGGGATGAGCACATCTGTAAGGACCTTCAAAAAGGTAACAGAAAATTATATCAAGCTTCCACTGGCCATTTATTCATTCATGTCTCTCTTGGGTTTAGAACTTAGATTGCAAAGTGATAAGGAGAGGAAACTTATACACAATAAAGCCATTCAACCTATTGTCCAGATATTTATATATCTAGAATTCTCCCATCACTATAAGATAGGAACATGTGAGATATTTATATACCTAGATAGCTCCCATTCTTAATATATGCCAGCATGCCAGTAAAACAAGAAAGTGCTATCACTCATGTCTTACAGTCGGAAGTCAGTAGAAGTGAGATGCATAAATACTGTGTCTTTTATAGCATCACTCTAAGCCTCTGTAAAGCAAATACTCAAAAATCTCCCAAGTCTTCAAGTGCTATTAGTCACCTGACTCTTCTTTCTGCCACACTGCATAGAGCACTGAAGGCACTCAGAGTTAAGGACAAATCCCCTATAGCTAAGTGTGGTTGTTTTGGCAAAAAACCTGCGGTATCTGGCATGCCTTCTGAGGAATGTTATTGCAGAAGGCAAAGCTATTAGCCTATATCCCAAAAATCCATTTCCACTACTAATATAAATGGTTTCATAACAACACAATAAAAGTCCTCCTTCTTTCTGGCAGCTGTGCTGTCAAGAATATCTAATATTATTATAAGTCAGAAATAGTGAGAGAAGATGAGGCACAATAGTAAATTGATGAACTTTCAATAAATTCTGTCTTATTCAATATATAGCTTAGTCCTCCTGTAGTATTTCTTCTCCTGTCACATTAAATATTTATTCAAAATAAAGTTATTATTGAATCTATTGGGACAGCATGTTTTGAGCAGGAAAAACTCAACACTCAAGGTACAATACAAGCTCTGCAAGTAAATGAGGCTTAATGGCTCATCTCCAGGATAGTAATTATGATCTCTGATGCTAACCACCTTTATTCACTCTGTTAACTAAACCATCTCTTCTTACTTACAGCTTGACATGCTTCTAAGAAATACTTATTTTCATCTTTTCTGGGTTTCCCCCCCATATTTTTGTACAGTAAAGAATGACAAACAGATGACAATAAGGCATTCAGTGCTAAACAGCCCCAAGACTCTTGCTTTGACTGCTTGGTGTTTACTGTTATGCCAATAATTATTTCTTCCCATTAATATGTGGTTGTAAAATGTGTTAGAGAGAGAATGACAATCTTTTTCTATTTATATGGCTTGTTCTATCAGAGGAACTTAAAAGTACTTCGCAGCTATTAATTAATGATCTGGTATGATTTTCCAAATCAAAAACTCAAGAAACTTTGGTGGCATTACTTTATTTTTTCCCCAGTGCTCTAACACTTAATCCTGACCTTGCAATACTCCTTACTTTCACTTAGTTTTGACTATTTGTGTGATCATGCAGTGAACTAGATCAAAGAACTCATATGGCACAAAAACTGCAAAACAAACATTCCTTAGATTTTTTTTTTTTAAACCCAAACCAGTTCAGAGTGCAGCAGTTTTGCTGGTACATCTAGCAGCATAGGAACAGAAAGTATAGCAGGCAGGAGAGGCAGGAATATCTTAACTCAGTATGGTTGCAGCTCTGTAACATGAAGCCATGGCCTGATGCAACCTGTGAGTAGCAGATTCACATGTAGAATCACCTTGCTGATCTGCCACAGACTCTCTTTGCTGGTATAAATTGCAATAATCATTTAAGTAAATATGAGGCTTCAGTTTTCACTCAGGCTTAGTGTAGTCAGCCTTGCTAACGAAGCACACACGCATTTCTTTTAACTACATTCAAACAAGTAGGTCAGGATTTCACCATTAGTGTGCTGCCTGTAGTCACACATCAGGTGTACAGCAGAGCTGAGACTGAAGTTCAGCTCTTACATGTGCCAGTTTTATGTTCTTGATTTCAATGGAATCCTTCCTGATTTACACAGGTAAGAGGCAGAAAGCAGTCATGGCATCCTGTTACTCTAACTTCAATGCTCTTTTTACACAAGCAGAAGCTGTAACGTGGTTGAGATTACCCATGTACCTAAATGCTTAACTTACCTTATACAGTATTGAGTCACAAACACAGAAGATGTCAACGATGATGGGATTTTCAAGCAGGGGAAGAAGATGGTCAGGCATTCCTTGCCAAAAATGTAATAAGAAATGCTGAATCTAAAGGAGCAGGAACCAGATTCATGGGCATAAATAATGCTTGCTTGGCTCCCTGTGCATATATACCAAGAATGTGTGTTCAAACAACCTTACCTCTTCAAAGTTCCCATTAATTGCATTGTCAAGGACACACTGACAGTGTGTTTTGTACATCATGATAAGAGTATCTACCTATTTTGGAAGAAAGAAAGATTAAACAGAGTTTCTTAGCTCTCTCTTTTACTGCTATAGTCATCTAGGTTTCTGCTTTCTGTAGCTAGTATTTAAATAAAGAATATAAACTGTATTACAATGCACATTTACAAATATGCAGTCTGTATATCCAGAAGTGATGAGGAGGTCACTCATCTCTAGTTTTTATCGACATCTTTAAGTCTCAATGCTGTTGTCAGAATTGTAGCATCTGAATCTGTACATACTGTGAAAATGTGAATATCAAAGTAAGGCAATAGCTAGATTAGCCAGTCAGATGGTAAAGTAAATTCATCTTTCTGAAGCTAAGATTAATCCCAAAGAGTAGTGCAAGTTAATCATTAGGCTACTATAGGCGTCTATGAGTGTTCTGAAACATCATCTAGTTGGACAAATGAGAAAATAGCTGCCAGTCATTTGGTCAAAGTTTAATCACTGCTTTGCAAGAACTGAACTTTAAAAAGCAGAACTCCCTTTCATCTCATCAAGCTAATTTATCTGAGTGGAGTGTTCCCTTATTTTAATAACTGTACAGAGGTATTACAAGACTTTGTGAAAAATGGTAGTAAATTTTTTAATTTGTAGCAAATTGTAAAATAAGAATTTTGTAAAGTATTTTAAGGAAATAAAAAGCTAGCCAAACCATTCTTACAGTCCAGAATCACAAAAAGTTGTAACAGCTTGTGAACTTCTCTGGTAAACCAATCTCAGGTTTTGAATAAACTTAGTACTACCTTATTTCAATAGGTTTAGCATACAGATTTCTTTGGAAACGGACCTTGCTGAGTTTCAGAGCTGCTTCTGTAACTACGTATATTTGAAGAACAATGACAAAGGGTGAGATTCAAGAACATTTCAAAGAATTTTTTGGAAGAGGTGGATGGAAGTTTAAAGGTTGGGTAAGTTTTCTTCAGAAACATAAAATGAAGAAAGTATCAGTGTACTTCTGTGCAGACTGGTATGTTCATGGACTCTCCAGAGATTTCAATTGTATGCAGTTTCTTAGGAGTTGAATGCAGGATTCAGACTTCATGTATGGGCTCTTTTCAACAGAGTACCTAAATATCTTACATTCAGTAACCCTTTGTCAGATAAGCTGAAGGAGGGGAAAGACAGTAAGGAAAGAAAATGGGAAATAAGAGAACAAGGAATGAGGAAAGAGCAGCAAGGGAAGAGAGAGAGGGAGACACACAGAAATTCATCTCTCTTCCCACAGTCTCCTCATAACAACATGAGTCTGTCCCCAGACAGAGTCTTCTACAAAGCCCTGCTGGGCCCTCCTGCCATCTGGTCCCAACGTGAGAGCAATTACATGCTGCTGACCCAAAACTGAAGAGAAAATGAGTTGCATCTTCATCACTGTTGGAGTGGTAAAATTCAGTTTTGCTTATACTGCTGTATCGGGTCTGCAAGGAACCTCAAATGCTCTTCAGATTTAAACGTTATGGTAATGCTCTACATAGGAGAGAGGTCAATTCAGTGATGAAGACTAAAGCAGCAGGTGATGCACACTGCTGAGTACACCAGTTCTTGGGCTTTCTTTAGGAACTACAAGATTTCCAGCTACAATCTCTGTATAACAGATGGCTCCTTTTGTTTAGCCCCTTACAACAGGAATCCTAGGCTTCACTACTTTCACAAAACAAACTTAAGAGGAAGGGCTCATAAAACAAAAATATTTAAAGCAACATATCTCAGGACAGCCACCATCATGACCTGTACTGGAGGCTAAACTGGAGAGTTCACAATGTGTACCAAAAGGTTTCTGGCACAGTTCAGGGATGTAGCAGTCCATAATTGTAATGTGATCACAAACAACACAATACAGGCAAGGAATCAAAAACATAAAACATATGACAGCAACACTTCTAACTGAACAGTTACCCTTAGGATGAGCAATACTGAGTATTGATTCGAGGAATATGGTTTTACTAATTTAATGAAAAAAATATGCTCAGATTTTCAGTCTCTTTTCAAACAATTAATGAAAGGGAATAAAGTTCATCTAATTATTTGTTGTGAATTATTTGTTCTGATCTAATCAGAACAAAAGTTACCTTAAATATAAAGGCATTTGGAATGAATACAACTCTCTTATTTGTTTGTGTTGCTCTCCCTGTCTTACATACCATCAGTTGTAAAGTAGTAGGTCAGTTAATAGGTAAATAATTCAACCACCTTTCCAGTGGAAAGCCAGTTAATCGGTGTTAGTAAAGGTTTGCCCCCTCTATAAATCAGTCACCTCTGTTTGATTATGGACGTTTCTGGCTCTTTCATGTCAATACCTCAAAGGCTAAGATATGAAGAAACATATTGTGGCAATTTTTGTTCTGTAAGTTGGAAAAGAAGTAGTTCACATTTTACCTTGTCTTTAGAAATGCACCCTTGAAGTAAAAGGTGTTGAGCACTTGGAAACTCTGGGAGGAGAGTTCCAGTTTTGGAACTCAGAGAATATTTCCGAGTGAAACCACCCTGAAATGGAAGGGAAAGAACAGGATCATTGGAATAGCTAATATAGATTCAACTGAAAACAATAATTCATGCTGAATTGTCACATTATCTCATGAGTCTCTCAATATTCTAGAATATTTACATTCAGATAATCCTTCCAAAACATTGATGCTTATATAGATCCAGATTCCAGCTCAGAAAGGTAACTAAATACGTGCCTCGATCTAGACTCCTCCAAATACAGTTTTCTGAGTGATGCAGCCTTTGTTCATGGAATTCTACAAGCTTTAGATTTAATCTATGTTTAGAAACTAAAGTAGAATACTACTCTCCTCTGCAGTATCGACTGTGATATCCACAGGGAGATCCTAAGTTTTATTTAATATATACCTTTCTGGTGCAAGGATCCAGGGCACTGGAGATGATATTGTTCTCGCCCACTCTCTTCCTTCCTGTTCTGATAGCACAGCAATAGTGACTTCTGCTTTTTTACTGTGCTAATCACTATTTTAGTTTATCATAAAGTTTGATAATATTTCATGGTGATATGGATGTGATGGTATGTAGGGTCCACGGACACTTCTGAACTAAGTTTTTATTATATAGCTCTCTGTGATTGTGGCAGACTTGACATGAAGCCCAGTTTCATATCTCAATAAGAACGATATTCCTAGCTGTTTAGTGTTCTCCTGTTAATTTGTTGAGACACAGTCAATACTGACCTGGAGATAAGATAAATTCCTCCTGAATTATGCTAAATTCTGCGGATGTGAGAGTTTCTTTCAGTTCTCAGAGTTCACCTCTTAAGCCTCTTAGCTTGTGACATCTGAAATATCATAGACACATCTTGTACTAGTTACAGACTAAGAAAAGACCTTGAATAAATATTGGATGCTAGCCATTGGAGAGATGGATTTGAAGGATGAAGCAACAAGCAGCCTTGTATGTGCAGATACTGACTGTGAAGCAATATAGAGTAAATCAACCCTTGTTTATACCCCTAACCTAATACTCTCACAGAATCTGATTTAGTCTACTTCTCAGTAAAGCAGAGCAGTAGCATTCTGTAGTGATATAGTGTTACTCTGCTTATATTTACAATGCACACCACATTACGCCTATTAAGCTCTCAAATTATACAGTTAAGATGAAACCCTCACCCTCAAGTGAAGCAATAAAATCTGTGTTATGATTCTGTCCTTACAGACTGAATTTTACTTATTCTCATATAACTGCATTCAAACCTAGAGAAGACTATTTGGCTGAAACCCTTTGTTCCATTTTAGCCCACCTAGTCCTTATGTCATGGCAGTGTACAGAGCCTTGGGCAGGCCTTCTGCATATTCCTGCAGTAAATCCACTACTTTTGTGCAGATTCCCTTTGTATTAATGGGTGGAATTTATGACCATGCAAAAGGCATTCAAAAAGTACTTGAAGTGGCCTTTTCCTACCCCTTTGCATACAGTCAGATTTCACTAAAGTGGGAATAGTAGGTTTATAGTGTAACATATAGTGTAAAACTGTAAAAAGGGGGTATTTTCCTAAAAATGTTGACTCATGAATTTGAGGCCAGTTTCAAGTGAAATTCTTTCAAACACCAAATTCAGAAAACTACAGCTGTAACTGACTTATTCACCATATATATCTCTCCTTATTTTTATAGGGTGATATGTCTGCCAAAACAGACAGCAAGGAACTAAGCATCCATCATGTAAACACACTTTGCCTGTGCTATCTACTATTCAAATACATATAAAGCTCTAAGTCAAAGAAATTAAAGAAATTTAGAAACATTAGTACGTCTTCGTGTCAATACTTTCGCAGTTTTATAATTGCCTATCAGTATGAGGAGGTTTGGGTTTTTTTAATAACAGGAGTAATCTCAATGATTTTATTATGCAATTACCCATGAAATATATTAAAAGCTCTGATTAAAAGGGATTAGTTCATTTAAAAGAAGGCAGTGATGGTGGTGGGAGGTTTAAGAGAAGATAATCTGCAATGTTTTTTACCTTGCTAATGGACTTATATGACTGTGCCTGAGTTCTAAGCTTAATATTTTAACCCGCTGCCACTTGCCCTTTCAATTTAATGCCATCTGTTTCTAATGGCCATTTAACATTAAGATAATGACAGTAATATTATCTGCCTAATTAACCATGCAGACTCTAATGGTGCACTAACTGGTTTAGATAAAAGAATTTGCTGATATCTCCCCCTACAGAGAGAATACTAGAAAATGTGATAAAACATACCAGAAGTAAACAGTGTCCCTGGCACTCAATAAGTGTTCATTCAAATGCCATTTACTCAGTATATTTAGACAATCAGTGCTTTAACATCTTTTCAATATCTTTATGTTCCTACTGAGAATTACACCTTATGCAATCATTATAAATCTTTCTGGAATACCTAATTGCATGTACTTTCAAGCAAATGAATAATATTTTATCACCTGTTCACTTCAACAGAAAGTATGATGCCAAATTGTCAGCATGCTTCAATTGTTAAAATTCAGTTTTGACCATGAAAGCAGTTTTTTGCTTTTAAGACCTGCCTGAATAATTTCAGACAACAGAGCTAGACCATCAAAAACTCATACTGATGTGCCCTTTCTCACTTATTTCCATGGATTTCTCTGTGATTCTTTTTCTGGGAGGACTGAGGCAGAAACAAGACAGGTTTACGGAATTGCCAGTTCCCAAACAGGCTGGGAATGCCACATCAGAGATGGAAGTAAATGTGTATTCATTTATGCTGAAAGAACCAGAAAAATTCCATCCCAAAACTCTGAAAAAATGAATGCTAGTAGTGCACATGAATCCTTGCATATGTTGGGGATATCCCATAGCATAGCCCTATCTTTTTTTGATAAGATAGCTCATTATCTGAACTGGGAAAATGCAGCAGCAGATTTAATCTATCTGAACCTCACTAAAATACTTGACGTGGTGTCACCATGAGAAATGATTAGTTATGCTGGTGAGAATGGGGATTAGCGCAAGAATGTAAAATGCTTAAGCAACTTACTCCAGCTGAAATGCTAACAAGTTGTGTTGACAAGGAAACTACTGGGTTGAAACGGGATTTGATTCTCGAAGATCAGACTTGGGGCTGATCTCATTGAACATTTCATAGATCAAATTGGCTGACATGAACTAACGACATCATCAATAAAGAGGAAGACCAAGAGGTCATGTAGAAAGATCTGGATGGCTTTGAGATAATGGCAATAAAGGGGATGAAAATCAATAGAGCAAAGCTACACTCTCAGGGACCAATAAGAATTTCTGTTATCAGCTCAGAGTTGCTTATCTGGAAATGAAAAAGGAGAAAGACTTGCTGTGTATCAGTTGATCACAGAGGATATATTTAGTCTGGTAAATTAAAAGGTGTCAGGAAACATTCCCAGGCAATACTGGAACAGTATTATTCAGAATGGCCTTTGGCATTCTTTTGGCCCATGCCAGTTAACAGTCTCCCAGACAACTCCTGCTCATGTTTCAACAGTTACTGCATGTTAGGGACTTTTCTCCACGGCATGCGGCTGAGATGTGCCTATGTTGTTTTGTAGGTTCAGGAGCTTAATAATATGGCTGCAGGCTATTCCATCCCAGTTGCGCTCAGTGTCAAAGAACAATCCTGTGAGCAATCCTTAGCCCTTAATGTACAATAATCCATAATTTTCTACTATAGATATGGGCAGAATAATAGTGACTGTACAATAGTATACAGTAGTGAAAATGAAGGCTACTTGTGAGAAAAAAATATCCATACAAAAACGAAACACAGATCTGGGGTTCATCAGAAGGGATATTTCCAATAGACATTGGAGACATGCCATTTACAAGACTTTATGATTTTTTTTTCTGGCAAGACATTCAAATTGGAACAAGTACAGTGAAAGACTGATCAGAAGTGACTAAAAGCTGCTGCTTGTTCCATCAAGCAAGCAAAAGCAGTGAAAAGGTATCTCACAGGAAAATGTCATGAAAAGCAAAAATTAGAGATAGACAATCCTGACCAGGAGGTATAAAATTCAGTTTATTAAAATAAAAAAATCTTTTGGCTTTCAATCAGAAAAAATGAGATTCTGAAAAAGCCCTCCTGCAAAAGTAATGAAAGTGAAAAATCAAGCTAGAGCCTGATCCTTTGCTTAAGAGGGTCTATTATGAACCTCTGTGATTATGGGCAACTGGATTGGAACAGGAACCCCAGAAGGTGCCTTCAATCTTATTTTCCTTTGCATATTTAGAGGAGCAAATACTCAGCTTCATAAAAAAAAATTATGCAGTCTAATCTGTAATGAAAAATATTGCTACAATTTTCAAATAAATGAATGTGAAGAAAACCAGAGGTCACATAATATTAGGATTATAACAGAAGTGAAAGGAAACAGACTACAGCACTTACCTCATTCTTTAACTTACTTCCAGAGAACCTTTGGAAAAAAAACACATTTAATTATTTTTTCATATGCAGAACATTTGTGGAGTTTGTATATATATACACATACACAAACATATATAAAATAGATCAATTAGAAAAATGATCACATTTCTCCAAATGTATTTATAATAAAAAACATGCTTTTTTCTTAACTTCTTCCATGGCTTTGCAAGTGCCTCAGGATATCAGGAAACCTACTGTCTTCTAAAACATGAAGATTCAGATCATTGACCAAACAATAAAGTATAAAACCCAGTTTCAGCTTTTTCTTTGGAACTTTGCAACTTCACAAATATCAAAAGGGCAGTATAGGTGCAAGACTATGAGGTCTTTACCAGGAAATACATGAAGTTTTTGATACAGCTGAGTAAATTCAGAGCAGAAAAAATATATCTAAACTTAAACTTCTCAGGAAAATGAAATCATATCGATTTTCCATTCTTTTTCACCACAGTATTATTTTGATGCAGATGAAATGCATTTCTGAGATCACAGATTCATTAACTGTCAAAAATGTGTTGCAATATAGTGAATGTCCTACTAAAAGTCCCATTGAGAGATTGCCAATGAAGTAATTGGACTATCAGGTGACTCTTCGGGACATTGTAAGTTATAACTACTAAACTAGTTTACGTTTAGTAGTGTGTTGAGAAGAGAATGTGTAATGATAGAGATTCTAATGGATCAGTATAATGACAAATGTTGTTTGATTATTGTTATTTCATGTTCTGTTAGCTGCCAATCGATAAGATACTGTGGGCAACAGAAGTCTTACAACTATTAGTGGCAATATCGTGATTTCATGCTGTTATGATGCTCTGCTGGCAGAACAGAAAACCAGAGGCTGAGTGATCGAGGAATTCTTCCTGCCCAGGCCACACACAAGTACCTGACAGTTCCCATCTCATGATTATCCAGCACATTACCTACAGAGTTACCTTGGCTGTTAATAGGTGAGTATGAAAGAAGGCTTCATGCAGTTGATTACAACATGGAGCTAATTATCTTCATAGCTGTATGTATTTGTTATGGACTGTGGATTTCCTCATGTGCAGCAAAATGTACACAGAATGTACAGCAAAAAAACATGAGGCAGCATCTCCTAGCATTGCTCCTCCAGAGCCTTAATTACTAGCTAAAGCTACCCTTCATACAGTGCTGTGTTAACTAATGATTTTTGGTATTAGGTATGCTCATTTCACAGTGCAAGGCTTGATATTTAAAGGAACCAGGAGGTCAAATTTACAGTGGAATTTAAGGACTCAGGCATCTGCAACCCTGCATTTAAGGACTATTGTACTCAGCTCAATTACCTGAATGTTAATACATAAATGCCATTTAAAATTGAAATGGCAGTAGAGGCCTATATTTAGGCAACTGCCCCTTCTAATTTTGCCCCAATTGCCCCTTCTAATCTTTTGACAAGTTACCATGAAAGCCTTGTAGTAAAGGCCTCCATATGCCTATATTTGTGCATGGGCATGGTGTGATCTGATACCATTATCAACCCATATATTTTCCCTACCTATTCCTGCCCCAGGCTTAATCCAGAAACCATTTTTATAGCTCACCTACCAGAACAGGCATCAGACAAGGACAGAATTTATGATGGATCATCATATGCATCAGCCAGCAACTGGGAGATTCACTTTGAATTTTGAATCCCTGCACTGCCTGACTCTTTCTTTACCCAGAAGCTTGTTCTCAACCCCAGGCTACTGTGTCATTCTCTTCACACAGACAAATCCAACTATAGTGATGGCCCAGACTGTGGAAAATGAGCATTTGAACTTCTGTTCTAAATCAGCTAGGGAGGCAATTTGACTGCTGGACCCTGAAAATTCAATATCTCATACATGAAGGCACAAGGCCTAACAGAAAGGAAAGGTTCCTAATTAGTGAATCTAGTGAGGACTCCTGAAAATCTTAGAGAGTATCTATGCCATCTTTATGTGAGTATATACTCTTGGAAATCCAGCTGTGGGGAATTTTGCAGAACCTCCACTTTCTTTGCATTCATTGCTTCTAGACTGTGCAGGGACAGACCTTTACATGGAAAGGGCACTAGCTGACATAAAGCTGAAGGCTATGAGTGATTATAGTCCCTTAAATTAAAATAACTGTCTTTTAGTAAATTAAATGAGCAATTTGTTCAAGATAATTCTTTATTATGAAAGACCCTCAACCTGCTGTGTACCAGCAACACCTCCACAGCTTTGGACAAATGCCACTTCTGGACAAGGCCAGTCTTCTATACCTTAAGTCCTGCAGCAGAGAGATCCCTCATTTTAAGCATCACTGGCAACATTGCCCTCAATTTTTACACTTGTTCCATTGTTTGGAAAAAGTCTCTTTTGATACAATCTAAATCTGCACGCAGTTGAATTTTCTATGTGTGATTATAAACTCATTTATTCCTTTCCTTTCTCAAGAGTCCCCACGTATACAGGTATACTGCCGTAGACAATGAAAGCCGTCATTCAAGCCATATGTGAACAGAGACTTTTGTTTTACGAACTATTAATCTTTGGCAAACCAACAGGCAGCTATCGTAACGTATTGATCCTGCTAGCTGTCCCTTAAATAAATATAATTAGAGCTTCCTGGGTTAGGTTTAAACTGATATTAGCCAGTCAAAGAACCTGTAAATATTAATCTACGCTGACCCCTCCCTCCTGCCCACAGGTGCCAGCTTCACACCATTCCCCAGACGTTTCATAATGGGAAGCTGTCCTGGGGAAAGAACTCAGAAGGTGACACACAAGCAAACAAAATAAGACAAGTGTTCTGGAAATTATGTTTTGCTGCCTTACACTAACTTTAACAAATCCTCTGATGGTATAAGTTGATGCAGCTCTACACTGACTGAGGTGGGGCCATACTGGATGATACTAGCAAAAGATCTAGATCAACCTGTTAAAACAAAATTGATGTCTTCAGGGAGCAAACTGCTACCTAAATCTGGGAATGCCAGACATTGAGCTACGCAGCAATACTAGTTCTGGTATCAACAATTACTGTCCTACAAATACCTTCCTAAGAGAAGGTTAAAGTTAGACCTTCACTGACTAAGTCTCAGAAGTTATGTTATTGTACCTGGTTAAGCCTTTTCCAGAATACACAGAGTGGTAGTATGCACTAGTTTCTTTAATGCCAATTCCATAATAATGATACCTGTGGAAAAAAAAAGAGGCGTGTTTCTGAGTGACATGTCAAGTAAAACAAACTGTCAAACTGATGTTCAATGCTTTCTGAAAACTTTTCCTAACAGTGTCTACTAATTCCTTTCACTGACATGGAACACAATCTGGTCTCATAGAAAGGAGTATTCTCATGATTTGATTCAGAATTCCAGGCTGGGATCTTCTTTAAATTTAAAATACTTACTCTCACTGGAACAGCAAATCTCCTAGAAACATGTTACATCTCTTCTTCCTAATGTGCATTCTCTTTCATTTTACTTTGTTTGTTGAAAGGGTGCTGGGTTTGATTTACCAGGTTTATTTTATCAGGCTTACCACTGTTACATTTAGACAGTCCCACAGAACACTTTTCAGTTGAAAATAACTTGCCAGTGTACCCTATAAATCAGCGTCCAGCCTCTTATGACTAAAAATGCTAACATGTCATTCATTCATTCTTCTCTCAGGTTGTAGGGTAATGGATTCTGATTAATTACTTAGCTGCTTAAGCAATTCTCATCCACACTTGTCTCCCTTGCTCTCTCCTGGAAATTATTGCTCCCAAACAGAGCTGGAAGAAGAAAACAAGCCTGTTTCTCAGTCTCTGCAGTGCTGAGCCCAACACCTTAACCAAAGACACTAAAGAGGGTGGACTGGGGCTAAGAAAACTGGCTATGCAGTAGGTACTTATTATTTTCTACTGATTTTGGTACAAAAGAAGTGCCCTTCAGGAGAAGGGCAGGAGAGCAAGCTGGGGGAAACTCTTTCTTTACTAGTCATAGCAAAGTTTGCTTGAGTTCATCTATCAAAGGTGATAGGCCCTGTCTTGTAAATTCCACTCAATAGATTTAAAAACTGATTGTGTTAAACCAAATTTGTCTAAGAATGTTATGGACAGTATACTCAGGATCATTTGTTTTCTACTAAAGTTAGCTTGAAAACACCACGGCAGCTGGTTTAACTGAACTGCTTCAAAGTAACGCCCGTAGTTCAAGTACATTGCATGGAAACCAAGGCTAACATAGAGGTAATGCTTTGCAACACATTGCACTAATTTCCCTGAAATTTCTCAAAAGCTTGAAGAAATGCTCTCTTAAGACACAAATCCCCCAGCAAATAGTTCATAGAACACATAAACAAAAGTTTTCAGCTCACCTCTGCTGGTCCTGGTGATGCCCATTTAAAAAAAATCACAGTCTTACTGTTGGTCTTGTATGGGACAGTCACAGATAAGAGCAAACCCCTCAAATACTTTGTATTTACAAAGCTGGCTAAAGGCTTTAGATACAAATGATATTTAAGAAAATGTCCATTAGGATGGTGTATTTGCTTTGCCTAGGTAGCTTTGAAAATCTCAGCTGAAATAGGCGTTCTGTTTCTGGACCCACTGTTGAGTGCACTCCGGATTTTACAGCCAAGAAATGTGACAGAAAGTGGCTGCTGTTAAACATCACAGCTTTTACTGTTTGCCTGAAACTGATGAGTCTACATAACACTACTAGATCGCAGTAGTACCTGGCGACCCCTAGGAAGGCCAAAAGTTTCTCACCTATTCCTTTACCGTCAGTTTTCTTGCCTCGTAAGTGTATTTTTCTGAGGGATGGTGACGTGGGTAACTGACCATTTTTAAATACCTGTTAATACTCAGAAGCTCAAACATAGGACCATCTGCTTATATCTTTTATCCTTTTACCCTTTTTATCCATTAAAGTCAGAGTTGCCTGACCAAAGCGAAGCGACACCTTAAGGTGGTTTAGGATGCCAATGGGACCTTTCACTAAATGTCATAATGCCAGACAGTTGTCCTCCATTTCACATATAGTACTGTGTCACCTATGTTATGAATTAAGGTTTTCAACCACTACGTTTGCTTTAGGAGTATTAAACAGATAGACTTGGGCCAATGATCCGGATCTGGAAATTCCTAGTATTTGACAGAGTTCTGACACAAATGCTAAAGGCATGAACATTTTTTCTTCTTTCATGACAATGAAGTCATTTTTGACATGACACAAGAGATACTGAAAATATACATGTATGGATGCTTTGAAATAACAGCACTTACTTAGTCTTGACATTGCAAAGGTTGTTCATTGAACAGGATGAAAAACAAAATAGAGCTGTGACCTCTTCTTTAACAACATTATCTGCACATTTGTCATTGGCTGTGTAAGCAAGCAGTTGCCTACATCTTATTCCAACACCCTAAATTTCCCAGTTTCAATCACATGCTATTTTGTAAATTCTGAAAATAAAACCTCACACTCTCACCACAAATTTGGAATTCCCTCCTGCTAAAGCTGGAGTGGGGCAGAGGCAAGGAAAAGCATTACTTCTTTGCAAAGTCAGGATTCAATATCTAGATTATTCGATATTAACATAGTTGGGCTAGAAACAGGAACTACTGTGTGATTTGGATTCTCAGGTTTCCAGTGGCAGGCAATATACTCACTGCTGCTCTGGAATGCCCCAAGATATCAGAATTTATCTGTCATTATTTATTAATAAATGCATAGCAGTTATCATTCTGATTTCCTTCAGCAATTTGTGTGGTTGAATTTTTAGTACTAGAAAATACAACTTTCCAGTCATGACACAGAAGCAATTAAAAAAATTATAACCTTTGCTTTCCAAGCCCTGTCTGGCATACTTCATAGAGTAATAAAGAATTTCATTCCCTTACAAGCCAAAATAATCAGCTGAATAGCTTATTTTGAACACCCTGTTGAGAGTAGTATACCCATCCCAGACACACTGATAACTTCTTTAACCTACAACTTCAAGTACCTTTTTTCTGTCTCTTTATAGGTACGTACAGTATGTATGTATTTTACTATTTATATTTCTATTGTCTAATTAATAAAATTAAACCACTCATCATAAGGAACTTACTCTCAGTTTTTGTAACAAACCGTTTAAATACCAAGCTGAACTGCTTTCCTCTTTTAATTTCAGTGGTTTGCTGTAACATATGTTCCTACGCAACTAGTAGCCCTGATTTTAGCATACACTGACACAAATGATAGCTGATAAGGAAATGATAGGCTTAAGCTGTTCAGGGATTTGCAATAACTTGTTATCACAGGGCCAGCTGCCATATCAGTTTTATTAACCCACTAAATCACTCCTAATAAATAAGATAATAGTTTTCAGACATGATGGATAAAAGCTAAGAGTCATCATTGATCAAAGTCTACAAAGAAATTAAATTGTAACTTGAGGTCAAACAGTCTTCTGTGTGCATGGACTGAGCAGTATGCACGTTTTCACGAATAACTGCTCCAGGTAACTAATGTACCAAGAAAATTACAACTGAATTCTAGCAGTGACCACAGTATATTTGACATTACCTATGCAAAAAGGCGGATTCAGAACCTGCTGCACAGACAACTGTCGCTTATGAAATACTAATCTAAGAGAGCAGCTTGCAGTATTTATTGTGCTGGGTCATCTTCCCTTCAGCAGGAATACAGAAAACTTCTCCTACATTCAGCAATCTGGAGTGATTAGCATGGTCATTGGAGGGGAATGAACTTTGTTAACAAAATTGTGTCCAATGTGGTGTACCTTTTTGGCCAAATATTTAAATGAGTGCTTTAGCATTGACACTTTTGTACAAATGGGCTGTTGAACATAAACACAGAGAGAAAGACACTCTGACCAAAGTTCTAGGATTTATTAGACCCATTTTTAAGTCTCTCTTTTGCCCAGAACAGGAGATGACAAACGCTGCTTAGAATCAAAATTGGAACTAACATTTGTGTACCTCACACCTTAGAGTAGCACCTGTATCCCACACCTTAGT
The DNA here is from genome assembly GCF_963921805.1 of Phalacrocorax carbo. Classification (NCBI taxonomy): domain Eukaryota; kingdom Metazoa; phylum Chordata; class Aves; order Suliformes; family Phalacrocoracidae; genus Phalacrocorax; species Phalacrocorax carbo. Next base: position 74,841,983 of record NC_087515.1, read on the forward strand.
GCAGCAGTTCTTTCTCAAAACCAATTCATGCTCATGAGAATGCTAGAAAGAGCTTGGCCTTGTTCCAGAGTGGGAGAAAAACAACGTCTGTCACCTTAAAAATGATGGAAAAGGGAACTGATTTTCTTTGCTTTCTTCTGACCACAGCCAGGCTCTACCAATACATTACTGTGTATGCATGCATTGTGCAGCAAGGAGTTCTATTCGTGGGAAGTTAGCCTTTCTTTGCAATATAAGAATAATGCTTCCACTGGAGAGGAATTGTATTTTTCCTTTCATGCTTTTGCAGCATCTGGCTCAGAAGAGCCCTGGACAATGATCAGAGCTCCTAGGCAATACCACAATACAAAACTTCACTGTCAGGAATAGTCAGTACTATTACTCCTCCTAACATTATATCAAAATAATGACAGCAACAACAGAAATAAAACAATGTCACTACACTACCATGCTTAAAAAAATAGGATTTAATTGCTAGTACGAAGTGTCTCTTACCAGCCTCAGTAACCCATCTTTGTTCCACACAGAAAGAGCTTACAACATTTAGAGTTCATGCTGACTAACAATTTACTGAAACTGAAGAACAGTCCTTTAATTTCATTATTAATTTAATGGAAATACTTCTGTAAATGATATTTGTGTGACTAACTGCTACCTGATGAAAGCAGCAATGAATTTGCTCCTCAGTGAGGCTGTGGTTCTGAGGGAAATATGGTCCACAACATCAGAGACAGATAAATAATAACCAGAGATTTATATTTTATACTGCTACTTCTCTATGACTACTTGCTGCTGTATTCAGTCTCTGAACTGGAGATATCGTCACTTGTGCCTTTTGTGAGGCCCTTTTTTCGCACAGCAAGGGCAATGTAAATGTACCTTGCTGGAAATGACAATTGCAGAGGAAGTCTCTGAGGAAAACTGCGATGAAAAGAAATAAGAAGAAACAAATGTCAGATGTTCAAACAAAACCTGCTGATGCCTCATCCCTTTGAGGAAATTGTTCAGGAACAGTTAATCCATATGAAAATATGGCACATAATACCACCAAGGTCAGTAGGCATATGGGATCTGCTGAAGAAATAATGGGCATAAGATATTTCTGTGCTAATACTGTTAAATGTCTTAGAGAAAGGGGCAAATAGTGAAACATGTGCCAAACAACTAATTTTGTAGCCAGATTCCCATGTCAAAAACTAGATTTGAAACATACCCCTTTACTTAATAGACATTGACTTCCTCTGCTTTAAATTATGCAGATATATGATACGGTTTGGAAGTTTGGATCCTGATTGGATCTTGTTTATCAATTTATTAGATATGTCAGATAAAAATTATAATGAGCATTTGGGAGACTCTTCCACTTGCTTTCTCTCATTCATTATAACTTGAAAGTGATTCTCCAAATATGTTAGGTTATGAACCCGACTAAGACTTACTTAACTAAGGCATTGAATTAGTAGGTTGTCAAATATTCCTGGAGAGTGTGAATGGCAGATCTCCTAAAAACTTAAACACAGCACCAGCAGCAAATGTCCATCTGCAAAGCTAAGTCAACACCAGCTTACGCCTGTAACCATAGCTCAACTTCACCACAGCAGTCAACATATGAAATCCCTCTTTGCCCCAAAAATAACCTTTTTAATAGTCACTTCCCTCAAAAACCCTCTATTCAGCACCTACAGGTCATCTACAAAAAGCAAAATGAACTCCAATTCCAGTTTTTACCTATACAATACAGATTGTGTATTCTCTCAAAAAAAAAAAAAAAAAAAGGAGTACAAATTTGTAAGACTGACAGGAACTATGCAAGAACTGTTCTCTGTTAAAAAAGGAAGAATATTCTATGCTGGCTTTATTTCCTTGGGATTTTGTTTTTATTAATGATTATTTAAAATAAATACTTGAGACATACTCAAGAAATAGAATGTCTTTGTAAAAATTTGGAATTTAAATTCTTCCCCAGCTTCGTTTATACTGCAACAAAACCTAAAATTCAGAAATTACACCTCCTGTGCATTCTTCAGCAAAACTAAGGTGAAATCAACTGGCTATTTCTTATATTTCTAAGGCAGGAAGAAAACCAAGCATAACAACATGAAACAACCCTACCCCCACCCCCAAATTTTAAAAGTAAACAACTGATCTTTCAGACATTCCTAATAAATTGCAAAGCACTTAGGAAAACCATAGTCTTGTAGATTTTTTTCCCTTTTCAGTCTCCCTTTATTTTGAGTTTTGCCTATAAATTACTGAAAGACAAGAGTAACTTTGTCTTTCAAGGCTAAGTCGTTCAAAATAAAGATTTTTCCCACACAAACAGAATGTTTGAGTTTCTTATATTACTACCAGTATTCTGGTGTTCTATCTTATTCAACAGCAAAATGTTTCTTTGATAATATTCTGGGTTTTAGTTTTGTTTCAGTAAACCATCAACTCTTTGTGCTTTCTTCTATAAGTCAAGGATAGTTCCACGATTCTTTTTCAGTAAGTACATAAACACATTCGTAATTTTAAGCATGACAAAAATCCTAGGGCTACCCACATATTTAAAGGCATGCATCCCCTATAATATTGGCATTGATAATAGATGTTTAATTTTTGTGTATACACAGAAAGCTGGACACAACATCTATCCTAATTTGCTCATTGTAGCAATGTCTTATTTTTAAGAAAACCTGTTTTGAAATCAATGGAAACATACAGATAAGGATCTGATCTAAATTTGATTTGGGATTGAAAACTATTGAGTTTTTGGAGAGTTACTTTAGAAGAACAGAATTATTTAGCTAGTCCTATTTCACGTAGAATGGTATGGGCACATTATTTAGGTTTAAATATTTTTTAAAACCCAATATTGATAAACAGTGAAATAACAATTTAAAGCACAGCACTCAGAAAAGCTCAGAGCCAGTCTTGGTTTCAGGCAATACAGAGAACTGTTGTATTAGTGACTCCCCAAACAGGGATAGAAGCTTCCTAGGATTACCTGACTCGTAGCTTGGCACTAGCAGTACCCTAGAGCATTATTTTGAGTTCTCTACATTCCTTACATCAATACACCACACAGTTTTTCATTTCCTTAAGAAGTAGCATTGCCCTGTTAAAAAACAAAATCAGACTGCATACAATTCATCAGTCCTTCCTCAGCAGTCTTGATGTCAGGACGTAGGAGGGAGGGTGGGCGTAAGGGAATATGTTGTCACCATCTTTCACCACAGTTTTACAATAACTTTATCATGGCCAAAAGCATAATGCCAGAACCAGAATTAATAAAAATTTCACCATGGCTGATATATAATTATCTGGAATCTACTCCCACAGCCTGATATTCCACAGATCAAACATACAAATCAATTGAATATATTATTTATTAAATGACTGCACTACAGGTTGTGTACTTTTCAGAGTTTTTATAATCTACTCACAACAAAGAGCAGACATATACCTTCACAATTTAAGACAATGTTTTCTTCTAGTGTCTTTAAATTAATCCATATTGTTATGGATAGAACACAATGAAGTTGTTAGATTTGCAAAAGGCAAATAAAACACAAAGATGTATGTGTTATATAATGTTTTTATATACAACATTTTGACATATATTTGGAACAAATGCATGGCTCTATAAATATAATAGCAAGTTTTAGAAGCTTAATCAATTTAATTTTAGAAATTCTGCCTGCAGTAATGTTTTCAAACTCAAACTCTGTGTCAGTTTCACCATATACATGAAAGTTATCACTTGCGGCTTGTCATCTGAATAAACCCCCAGACAAGTAGTATATATTATGGAGACATGGAAATATATGCCATTCCTAGAATGTATTCTGTAAGGGGATACACAGACAATTTTGCCTTACTTTGAATGGCCCCTTGTTCCAAGCCGCCTTGTGGTAAGCAGAGGGAATTTCTGGCGAATGGTCTAAAGAGAAAATAACTGTATTAATTTATAACACTTTCTTAGCAATCTGTTATTAGAAAAATTGTAGTGTAAATATACGGTCAAAGGTAGTCGCTGAGTAAATATTTGTGACACTTGTGTCACAACATAAACAATTACGCATGTTTTACACTGCAGGGTTCCTTCCATCCTCGTCCATCTTGCTGTGTACCTCCAGTCTTCCCACCCATAAGCTCCTTCCCACTCTTCCCACCTGTTCTTCCTTTCTGTTTTGAGTTCTGCAACTTAAAAACTAATTTTCTTCACCAAGATCCTGTTTCATTCAGGTCCCTAAAGTAAAACTGTATCTTTTGCTTCAGAGATCTAAACAGAACCAGGGAAAGATCTGTCCTCTCTCTATTCTGTTTTCAAAGTCAAACAACTAAAATTAAATTTATTTTTTATTTGAAAAGTGTGATCTGAAGGTTAAAGCAAGCAAATATTTGCCTTACAGGTATTTCTGTGTCCTCCACTATCAAAGCGCTGGACAGTCTTAAATTTAGTTATGCTCAATTAAACCCTACGGAAGTTTCTGTTAGCCCTATGCTGCACATAAAGAATTCATGTTATATGATTTAATCCAAGTCAAGCAAAGCATTATGTCACTGGGACCTGAGGTTGAGATTAGTGTCCTAAAAACATCCTTCTCTTCCTGTGAAGAATGATGTTTAAAGCTAAAGCTTTATTAAGTAAAAAACTAATTTGGTAATAGAGGTAGATCTAATAGATACATCTAATAGATCGCTATCAAAACAATGTTTAAATGGAAAGCTATTGTCTTCCTCATTTATACGGAAACATAGAGTAAAAATTACACATACACTTTCTCAGTATATCTAATTCAAGAGGAAAAAATTAGTAAGTGAACGTTTTATGAACTGGATTTTAAATCCATTATTATTATTTAATTAAATTAATGCATTTTGCGATGTATGAACAATAACCAGATCAGTAGTGTTTAAAAAAAGATGATCCTTGCAGCATTTTTGGTTTCCTGTTTCAATAACTACTCAGGATTTAATTTGGAGAGTTCACATCTCCCTTTCATTAAATGATTTCAGGATTAATTGTAAGAAAGGGTAGAAAAGATGATGAATCAACAATTTTTCATTAAGGAGCTCTTTGTGTTATTAATTTTTATTCCCCTTCTTGTATTGCTTCTTGTGTCACATCTCACTTTACACTGCCTTTAGTATAATTAAAAGTGTCTTCCATGTCAAAGCTCTTTTTGTGGAAAGAACCCTATTAATGTCATCATCAAAAAAGAAGAAAAAAAAAAAGAGAAAAAAGAAGCTCCCGGAGAGAATGGTTTTTTTATATATATGAAATAACAATAAATCAAAGAGAATTTCAGCTTATATCTCGTATAAGGTGGCATCATGAAATCCCTTCATATGGAACAGTGTACTTAGTTTGATTCCATGCACGTTAGCAGTAGAAAACGTGAATTTGAGAGGCATTTTGACACAGCTGTACTAAATTGTCATTCTGTCAAAGAATTAGGCTAACAAATTATGAAAACAATTAATCTTTACCTTCCCAAAAGTTGCAGCACAGGCAGGTTCCAGCTTCTCTTTTCTGCAGAAGTCTAAATAATGTGCATAAAGGATGCATCTCGGTAAACAAACTCCTTCACAGACAATATAGTTTTCTTCCAGCCTGTAGAGAGAAGGAAACTGCCAGAGTAAGAAGCAACATGCCATGTCTCCCCGTTTTATTTTCCTTCTGGTTTTTGCTACTGCCCTTTTTTTTTTTTTTTTGTTACTGAAGATTTCCATGAGAGCACACAGATGAGTTTCTACAGAACCAGACTGACACTAGAGACTGACTCCACACCTGGAGCATAGGGTAGCTGCAGAATACAGAAAAACAGGTCTGTTTTCTTAATGAGCCTTTTTTCAATGTCTGGGCTATTTTTTGCTTTCTATAAATGATCAAATGATCATCACCTAAAAGCCAGCCTTGCTCTGAGAATAAGAGTGGTAACTAGACTATGAAAGACTTGGGTTTAAGTCTGTCCTTTGAATAGAGCAGGGGCTTGAACTTGCGTCTCCTGCCCCACTGTGTCTTTAACACCTGGGCTAATGTCTCTTTTCTTCCTACTTTTGCTTTTTAATTTCCACAATGGACTTGAAACTGTTTCTTGATCAACTCATACCAAAAAGCAAAGAACTGGCTTTTTCTGAAGGGGATGCATTTTTATGTAGCTCCTCAATCAGTTTACAGAATACAAGTGCCTAATGATGGGCATTAAAGCAAAATTTTAAACACTGAAGTAAAAAACTGGTTGTCTTCACTTGAACTGAACTCTCAGTAACACCTGGGTATTTCGCTGTTGTCCTGTTTCTTTTCTTTATTAATCTACATTATTTGCTACTCCTGGGATGATGTGCAATAGATTTATTTCTCAAATTACACAAATCTGTAAGAAAATACTGTGCAGTAAACACTGCACACTGAATAACTTTGCACTGACTCAGCCAATTCAAATCCTTACAATTTATGCTCAGAAGGCAGGTGTAAACTAGACCAAGAAACTGGGAAATTTGGATTGCTCTCATTTTTCAGTCACGAGGTAAAAGAAAACCCTAGATTTATGTTTGGTAACTAAGTTCCCATTTATTTCAACAGCACTCCTCCCTGATTTCAAGTATGCTTTAATAGAAACATTTACCAATTAATGTCTGCCGAATTTGACTTCTTATTTTGTTAATTTTTGCCAGATAAAACGAAGCAAAGTTAGGGCTTCCATGGATGGCAGAATATAATGTAAAAAGCATATGTTATAAGGCAGTGAAATTCTAACATTCATAGCCTGAAAGGATAATGAAAGCATCCATTCACGAACGTAAGTCTTAAGTAATGTTTCACTTCTACATTGTTTGATACATTTCATCGATTTTCTACATTTCATCGCTAGCCACACATTGCGAGACGCTGACAGAGATTTCTGTTAACTGCTAAACTTCTGCTAATTTAAAAAATCGGAAATTTGGGGGTGGGCGTCCTTATCTGTAGGCAAAGCTCACCTAGGAAACAACAAAAAACCAAAAACCAACCCACCCCAAACGCACCCCACACCCGCACAAACGACAAGTGCTTCCGAAGGAGCTGTGAGAGGCGGCCCTCCCCGCCGGCTCGGCTCTGCACAGCCCTCCCGTCCCCTCGGGGCTGAGGGGCTCGGCGGGGCGGGCGGCGGGGAGTCCCGGAGCCCTACCACTGCAGGGTGAGCTGCGTCTGCTTCTTCTTATCCTTCATGATCTGCGCGATGCTCTTCTTCGCAGACGGGCTCTGGTCCGCGGCTTTCAGGGCGCCGTCGCGACTGTCCGCATCCTCTTCCTCCGAGGAGAGGGCTGCGCTGTTAAAGCGTGTTTCTGAGCGCCGGGGCGGCGGCGGGGGAACAAGAAGAGAGACCCGAGGGCATCGTTACGCTCCGGCAGCACGCCGCCCCCTCCCGCCGCCCCCGCCGGAGGGGACGGGCCCGCCCGCCCCGAGCCCCGGCGGCCGCGGCCGCCTCGCCTCGCCTCGCCTCGCCGCCCCGCCGGGTCCCGAGCGGCAGCCGCCCTAGGGGCGCCTCGGCGGGACTGCCCGCACCGGCCCTGGGCTGCAAAGGGAAGGCTGCCGGCACCCCGCGTCTTACCTGACTTGATGCCGGCGGGCAGCGCCGGCTCCGGGAGCCCCCGCTCGGCGCCCGCCGCGGCGCGCAGCCCCTCCTCGGCGCAGGGCAGCAAGCCTCGCCCCACCAGCTCCGCGTAGCAATCCTCCTGGGCGGCGGAGCACACCGCCTGCGCGGCCGGGAGGTGCAGGAAGGCGTCCTCTTGCTCGGGACCCTTGGCCATGCTCCTCACCGGCGTCTGCTCTGCCCCGCCGCAGCGCGGGCGGCGCCCATGGGCGGCGGGAGGGGACGGGACGGGGCGGGCGGGCGCGGCGGCGGCGGCCTCAAGGCGCGGGGGGCGCCGGTTGAGGCATGGGCCGCGCCGGCCGTTCGGTTCGTGCGGGGCTCCGGCGCCTCGGCGGGAGACGGTGTCAGCCGAGCGCCGTCGCCGGCAGCCTGAGGGGAGGAGAGGCGACGCGGCGGCGGTGGCGGCGGCGGCGGCAGCGGGGGACAGGTGTGCCCTAGGGCGCCTTCCAGGGAGGCTGCATGGCTCCCGTGCGGGCGGAGGCGGCCGGGCCCGCGGGCGCCACTCCCTCCTCACGGCAGCTCCCCCGCGCCCGCCGAGGGGGCTCCGCCTCGGACGGGGTCCCGGAGGTCGCTGTCGGGCGGCGGCGGGGAGGAACGGCCGGCCCTGCCTCCCGCCTCCCCGCTGCTCAGTCAGGCCGGTCTCGCCTGGCCGGGAGGGGACGGGGCGCGGCTGAGGGCCCGGGCGGTGCGGGGGAGCCGGCCCGGAGCGGGTCTACTGGGGACTTAATGATTAACTCCCGCCGGCGGCGGCTCCCGCTTGTGTGATAGAGTAGCGAAGGCAAGTGGGCGGCAGGGACCCCCTCATTCTCTCCGGGTGAGGGCGAGGGTGGGGCATGGCACCCCGCTCCTCCTCACAGCAGCCTCTGGACAGCCCCAAGGCCGACAGGGGCAGCCGGGCCCTCCTGGGACCCTCCCGGGTACCCTCTGGTACTATCATTTTCTCGTTATTCCCTATTTTATTCATTATTTTGAGGGGTTTGGAACAAAACGTCATGATTTTGCACAAATGAATCACATCAATCTGGCAGACGCATCTTTGCTGTGCTCTATTTCAGCATAGTGACTGAGAGAGATGGCAAGGGACAATCGCAAATAGTCCCTGCTTTTTCCAGAGAGTGAAGCTGTCAGTAGGATGGAAAGTCGGCCTGATCACTGCAACATCCACTGCTTCAGAATGTCCTCGTTAAAGCAAAATCTTGGGCACTGTGCTCCTCCCAGATAAGGGCTGGGGAACTGTAGGATGGCTTGTGGTGGCAAGCAGCCCTGAAACGCTGCATCAGGTGAATGTTAAAGACATTCTTCTAGCCAGCAAGTAGTGTTGGGCTGTCACAGACACAAAGCTTCTGAAGAGCTGTTCTTCCTTCTGCTCTCTTCCCAACTTCTGTTTCACCTCAAGTCATTGATCCCACCAGCAGAGCATCGCCACTTCCACTCCTGCACAGGGGCATTATGAGATCAGCTATCACGTCCGTATTTAAAAAAACTCTAGGTGTGCCCATATCTGCCAAAAGGCCCAGAACTACATCGTAAGTACAAATGACAGACTTCAGAGATGAGGAAGAGCTGTGAGAGAGTCCCGGAGTCAAAAATGGCATTTAGCCTGAACTTCCTGGTGCTTCTACTTACACCTCTTCCCTTAACTGTGTAAAATATATATCCTTCCTTACTGGTTACTCTATTCAAACATTTCTTCGCTGTTCCCATGTCCCCTCCTTACTTTGTATGTGATGCTTTACGTGACTTTGTCCACATGCATTTGTCCGTACATGATTTTGCCAGTGCATCGGTTCTTAGCATAACTCACTGAGACAGTTCAACTTCTGGTTCCAATGGCTTTGTTTTGAGGTTATGGTAAAATTACATCTGACCTTCTAACTTTTATGTGACTTTTGGCTGACCCAAGTACTTCAGAATTTGGCCCATGAGGATCAGTATTTCTACGATATAATAAAATGTCCCAGCTACTAATTGTTGTGTTGAATCTTTTGTGAGCAAAATCCAATATGCCGTTGTGTTTTTGGTAATATGGAGGCAAATATAGTTATTTGTCACGTAAGAGCAGGATTCTCCTTTGCTATGATGTCAGAATACCCTCAGTGACGCTAATGAATTCTAGCCACCATCAACACAGGAATTAACTGAGTGAGAGGTCTGGTCCAGCGACCAGCTAGGTTCCACCCTGGGGCAACAACCATTTGTAGTCCTTTCCTGTCCCTTCTGAGGGCCAGGCACTGATTTAATTAGCTTTACCTAAAACTGATGATGATTTTAAGAGTTTTTTCAGTAAACAGAAGTTTACCGTTCCCTACTTGCTCGTTCAAAGCCAGTGAAAGATTTTTGTGTGGTGTTACCAGCTTTGTATAAAACTAAGCTTATGTTTGCTGTAGTAAAGAAAGAAAAGTGGATAGGCCAGTGCTTCTCAGTAAATGCATAATGTTTAAAGCATGCACAAGAACAGGTACATCATCCAGTGCCAATATGTGAGGAAACATATCTACTCTATAACTACTGGAAGTAAGGGGTTTTTTTAACAAGTAACATACAATAAATTAAATATAAAATAGTTTCCTCTGACAGGGGACAGATGGTGCTCTTTAGTAAATTCTTTTAAAAAGGTTCTATATGGAATCAATGGCAATTAAAGTAATTTATCAGATGGAAAAATTAATCCTGCAAGCAAAGGGAAATTGTGGTGCTTGAACTGTTCACTCATGCAGCAATAAAGCAGCCAAATCCTTTCACTTTATAGAAAATATTTTTCTGTAGCTGGAGGTTGGTGCTGTGTCTGGTTACGAAGTCACAGGGACTGCTGTCCAGCTGAGCCAGCTTCTTGACTCTTGCCATGATGGGCCTGTCCTTCCTGTTGATCCTAGTGCTGTAGGTGTGCTTGGCAATGTGGACATACAGTCTTCAGTATCCTATCCTCTGCCACCTATTCCTGTGGGCTATAGTGCTGAAGGACCTAATGCACTGATAGAGATCGCCTTGTACATCCCATCCCTGCCAGCGGAAACAAGGCAGGATTACAAACGGGCATCATTATATGATTCCCAAACTGTTTGTCTCATTTGTTCTTAAAGATCTCCAGTGATGGAGGGTCACATCATACACAGATCATCTGTCAATGAAAAATGCTTGTTGGTGTCGAACAATCTCCCCTCAGCTTCTGTCCAGTGCTTCTTTTTTCTAAGAACATGATTGCTCTTGTTCTATTTTAATCACTTTTTCAGTATTTGAGGACTGTTATCGTGTCTTCTCTCTGATTCTCTGTCATTTAATTACTAAAAACAAACCTGTACGATTAAATTGACTGTATCAGTTTCTTGCATCTTCTTGTGTCTTCCAGTGTTGTTCCTGCTTCCCACCTCTTTCCTACTTATTTCTTCTCTTTGCTTGAACTTATTTTTGCCTTTTGGTATCACCATGGAAGATTTTTTTTCCATTCCTCAGAGTATATCTACTCAGCAGTCACCATGTCATACTTTGCTGTCAGGGATTGTCATATTTCTGGTAACTGCATGGTTCATCTGTAGTATTTTACTGGCACTGTGGAACTCCCAACATGGACCGCCAAACCCAGCCAAAAAGCCCACAGAGTTGCCCACAGATTTGCAGTCTCAAGAAATTTTCTTTGCCACTTTGCAATTTTCTTTATAACTTCCTTTAAAATCGTGATACCTTCACACTCTTGGAACTAAAACAATAGCCCTAGCTTTGGTCATCATCTTCTATCTTACTTGTTTCATCCCTCATTACATTATTTCATAATTACCTTATTTCAGACCATTCCTGCTTCCACCCAGTCCCTACCATTCTCTTTGTACCATGTTGCTTCCATTTTCAAGTCCATTTACCTGTCTGTTGAGCCAGAATTCAACTCTGCCTTCAGTGACACCTTTGCTATTATTTTTGTTTATTTGCCTGACTTCCACAGAGCCTTTGCCTCACTAATGTGTTCTGAAGTACCTATTCCAGCATAAGCAAATCATCACGAGTCCATCTTCTGTTTACCGGACCATAAAAGCGAGAAGTTCTCACACCCGCCTATTGAAGGTGTTGATCTGAGGCAACTGAAAAGGTTTCTTACTAAATAACTTGCACACTCTTTTTACCTCAAGGAGTTAATTCCTAGTGTTCTGTTGTTTGATACAACCACAGAAGCACTCATCCTGATGGAAAGGTGATATTTCATATAAACAAAACATACTGCTTTCGTTCTCACTTAGCATTCCTATCCTTGTACTCTCTTCCAAGGCCAGCATCATGGCTAGAAAAGTGCTCTAAGTCCTTTTTAGCAAGCATCTCTGAGTTGCAAACCCGAAGTTTTCAATATGGATTCCACGCTGAAACAAATCTTCAGGATCTAACTCAAATTTTAAGCTATTGTCCGTCTATAGCCTCAATGCGCTTAGAAGAATGGAGTAACCCTCCTGCAGCAGGGACTGCTTTTCTCCCTGCACTGTGTGCAAATCAGCACAGCGGCATCTAACAAGTAACGCAGCAAATGGGGAGAATGCCCCTGTACTTCAGCTGGTTACAGGTATTATTCTATAGGTGTCTTAGGAGTCAAAGAAGCAGTAATTTTAGAGCATGGTATTCCGTATTTTGCCTAAAAAAATGTTTAAGCTAGTAATGTCATAAGAATAGCCCTTCCCAAAGGCTAAATCTAATTCTCATCTGTGTTTCGAACAGTTGCTGCCACAGCTGAGAAGAGGCAGGTTTCAAGTTTCCCAGGAAGCTGGGAACATGGCTGCCATCCTGTATGAGTCAGGAGGCTGGTTTCTGCTGAGCAGTGCCTTAGACATGGGGATGGGAAGCACCGTTTCAACATTTCCTAACACTAGAACCAAGGGGTACCGTGCACTGCTGAACTGTTTGGTGACAAGGCCAGGGAGGCTCAGGGTGATTTGTGTTGGCCTAGGATATAATTTTCTTTTTCTCAACATTAACTCCACATTTGAGCTCTTGGCGATTTTATTGTTTGGTACAGGCTGCAGAATAAAGTGAGCCAGAGGGCACTGGGACCTCCTCGTCCTCTTCTCCTGTTCCCAGGATTAGGAGAATGACTATTCCAGCACACAACCTCTCCCTAGCTCAGTCCTCTTTTGAGATCCACACAGCATCTCTGAGTGGCAGCTTTGTGTGCTCCAGCTCTTTGCTGAGGCAAAGGATGGACACAAAAAGCTAAGGCAGGTGGGCAATCCTACCCACTGTGTGAATCCCCTGCTGCTGGAGCAGACAGTCCACCCAAGACGTATGATCTCAGCCTTTGGGAGGCAGAAGGGAGGGGGCGGATGCAGATCTGGGCTAGCTGGAGCTGTTAGTACCACAGACATTACAGCACTGCTAGTGTCTAGGGATTTTTTATTACTATTTGGTGGTGAGTCCGTTGAGAATTGGGATCCTATCAATATTGCTTATTACCGAGTGAAATCTAAATTGTGAAGCAGAAGTGTTAAAAAATATATCCGCATATATCTATTTATTATTCCCCTATTCAAAATTTGCAGTTATATATATGTTAATTGCAATCTTGGTATTTGTCCCTAGACATGAAGCATGAGGAACATCTTGTTTAACTTTGTCTCAAACCCAGTTTTCTGAGGCTAATCTGGTCACCTCAATCTCCCCCTATAGTCAGCGAAGAAGAAAATGTGTCTCCCAGGGATAATTTTTACCCACTGAAACAAATCATCCTCTTGCAAATCTGTTTCTCTTCCTTGCCTGTACTGAGAGCCTAGGAAGTTTTGCTGAGTTTCAGGTGAATTTTGTAATGGTGTAATCCCACTAAAATTCAACATATTTTGTTATACGTCCTGGAGTAAATGCTCAGATACATGCGCTCTGCAGCACAGTAGAATTATTGTTCATAGTTTACATGTGAAATATCTTTCATATTGGCACTCAGGAGTTGCCCGGTGTCATCTTGACGCAATGTTCCTTTTTCTTATTGCCAACACAGCACATTGAAACACACTGTTTCCAACTTTACTTATATCAGCGTGACTTGCCAGTAACAACAATTTGCTTGAGGGATTCCGTGTGTTGAACTGGAAAAGGTTTGGAAGATAAGTGCAGCAACAGAAATACAATTTGTTATTGATCTGTTCCTGTGTAATTTCATGGTGTTTACGTAAGTGTTGAAAACTGCATTTCATTTCATACCCTCCCCAGACAAATGAGCTACACAGAAACCCTGATACGGTGCTGATGTCAGGGCTATTTGGTAGACTAACACCTATTTCTTTCCAACTATTCTGACAGTAAGATAACAGTACAGTACGGTACATACCAGTATTCCACAAGGAAATAATAAAGTAATTTCTCATTATCATCAGTCTTTGTCATTCTCTCTGCCTTGATATAACACAAATCTAGCTCTTACTGAAGCTCCATTTCTCATTTCCTGTCACTCATTACAGGGGATGGTTTTAACTCCCAACACTTCAAACAAGACTGCTTTCCCTTTTTTTTTCTTTTTTTGTTCTTGCCACATTTCAGTGTTTACTTTTTGTGAGTATTTTGATCTTGAAGAAAAAAAAAATCAGTGCACTAAGCTAAAAGCCCCTGTGCATTTAGCCCTGTCACCACCAATGCCTTTTGAAAGGCTATAACCAGGAAGAAGTTTTTTAATCACACAAATTTCTTTAGAGAAATATCTATCTATGAATTAAAGGATCAAAGCATTGAAGCATCCTCCATAATCTTAGGGTTTTTGTTTCCAATAGTTATCCAGTCATTCATTTTGATAAACTAATTGTAATGATGGCTTTAGACCATCACTCACTGTAGGAAAAATTTCTTTGCCTTTGCACATTTATTGAAGGTTTTTCCTGAGCCCTTCTCAAGGTGTTTATAATTCAGCAATGTTTCAAAATAATTTCTCTAAAGAATTTATTTAGTTCTGGTGGAAGAAGAGGATACGCATTCCATCCCTTGCTGCCACACAGTGCTGTGACTTCTCTGAAGTTTGAAGAAAAAAGGACATGAGGAGGGATGCAAAGGGGCAGGCAAAGAAATGGCCATCATGGTTGGGCCAGGGGCTTCTGTCCTCCATGGAGAAGGGAAGGAGCACCCCGCACTGCCCAGCAGGGCCAGCCCAACAGCTGCAGCAGGGGACTGCAACCTGCGCTGGTGCCTTTTGCCCCCAGCAAGTTCTGTGAGCCCTGCTGCTAGTCCCAGTGCTGTAAAACCACACAAATATGGTTCATCATTGTCTGCGCAGCCAAGATAATGTTCAAAACCATGGAACTGCAGTCATCAAGTGCTACCCAGGAGGACAGCCGTGCAGCTCCATGCTATGCACATGTGGGCATGTGTCTACACAAACATACCACAAGTAAACTGATTATCCAAAGGGTGCTTTTACCCCCATGCCTGACTACTCCCACCTTCTATTTTTTAAGTTCCCATTGTGGCCTATTGACAATTTCACAGCCTGTATTGTATCACCCAGAACTTTCAGTGTTTGTTTTCATAATGCTGAAAATCTTCTCCTAACCTGGTGCTGAAAAGGTCCACAAACCTTGACCTTCTAATAACTGTACAAGTAGTGTCAGGTCTGTGAAAGTAGAGGCTTGTCTGACAAGTTAATTCACCATAGAAGCCTAGGGTTCCATCCAGTAGATGGTGATGTTTAATAATGTATTTCCTGCTCTGTCTCCAGCTGATAAAGCCAGACGTGTCTGTCTGTCTCTTTATATTTGGGTATTTTACTTATTTCATGTTCTTACAATCTTTAAATGAAAAACCAATCTGTTTTGTATAGAAGTGGATGCTTCTGGTTTTCTCCCCGAAGAGCAAACTTCAAAATAAATAAACTAACATTATACATTTGTGTTACACTAACGCCTTCACAGTTCATGTGTCTCCATCCTCAACAAACACAGGTAAACTCTACAGTCTGTAGGAGGTCGAGGTAAACTGCAGGTGGAGTCTTCACAGTCTGACCTTACGTGGCTACATGGAAGTAGAATTTCCCATGCTTACCTCTCTCTCAAGTTGATGTTAGACAGTTATCTCAGGTAGCTTATCTTGATTTTAAAACATCAGTTTTCAATATGTATTCTTTTTTCTTTTGCCAAATTGGGAGAAAATGTTTGTATTCTTTTAAGTACGTCCTCCTACAAGCTTGCAGACGGAACAGCCACTTCACTATTCGTGTACTTGCACTGTGCTTTGGTGGGCAGCGTCCAGGAAAAGAAAAGTAAGTTTTCACTGGGCAAATATACAAACATCTCCAGTTTCCCTGTGAATGATCCAAGAATAGAGTTGAGGTTAGAGAATATGTTCACCCTTGACAAAGTGGTTTTGAGAGTTTCTGCAGATACTCCATACAGCTCTATTAGCAACACTTGTTCCTGTATACCTAGCTTATCTACAAATAACTGCTAAATAGGTGTTAACAGAAGGAAACCACTGAAGTCAAGGGACTAGTCTCTTTATGTAAAGATGAGTCCTAAAGGCTCTACCACCAGCTGGGTACAGCTCCCTAGAGTGCTGCAATTCACAGACAACTCACCATTGCTGAAAACAGGTTGTTTCCCCTTCTGTGTCTCTCTGTCCACCCTATTCCTGGCCCAACTCACCCATGTCTAACCTTGTGCCAACTTCAGCACTTGTCAAACACTCCTTTGTCAGTTTAATTTACTGAAATAACAGAAAACAAGACCAGGAAAAAAAAACAATGAACATCTTTCTGACATTTCAACGAGTTAAATCAGCCAGGGACTGTAGTGAGAGTCAGAATATGAGTGGGATGGTACAGCCAGGACTGAGGGAAAGAGAAGGAGGATGGGGAAGGATAGAAGAGAGGGAGGGTATGTGAGAATGGAGGGGAGCAAGATCTCCTCAGTCCTGCAGCAATAAGCTGTCAGATCTGGTGAACCACCTGTGGAACCGCAGACCTATTCATAGTTGTCATGGGTGATACCCAGCTGGTAAAAGATGCTTATTAGATTTATAGAGCCTTCATTAAACAAATGACCTCACACAGAGACTGGGCAACATTACAGTTCTGTATAACTCCTTCCTTTTTTCCCTTTTTTATATTTTTTTAATCCCAGGCTTGGCTTTCCATCTTTTATAGACAATTATCCATGTTCTCCGTGCTAGGTGTAAACAGAAGTGTGCTGCACTAGGAACATACTAAGTGCTATGACTGGTTGTATCTGAATCTGGTGTTCTTTTACTTTGGATAATTCTGGCTTTTTTCACTCCAGAAAATGTTTTTTTCTTGAGATTGGTTAGCCACAGTCTACAGAAAGCCTCAGGGACAGACAGTGCCTTCACCTGGAAGTTGCTCAGGCCCATGATTAATCTGGAAAAAAAAAAAACCCAAAACCTACTGCTTGTCCTTTTGCATATTCCCATCTTTGCATATTCCCAGTAGCATATACTCTGGATTGAGCTGCAGGAGTCAGGCTTTGAATCTCAGTTTCCTGGATGGAGATAGATTCAGGCACTCACTAGTCTCTGAGTTAAAGCAATTCCAGCAAGAGTTTTTTGAGGTTAGGAACCAAGTGTTTGCAGTCACCTCTCCCTGCTTGTCACTGACACAATGGTGCTTGCCAGAAATCGATATATTATAGTCAGTTATTTTAAAATTCTGGGACAGAGATAAAAACTACGGTGCTTTTCTGCATAGTATATTTGGGCAATATTTTTAAAAACATTTTTTATATACGTGGTACTTAATGACAATGTCAGAGCAATTCAATGCCTGATCCAAAGGCAATAGTATTTTGCCTGCTGCCCTCAATTGGCTGTTGATTAGGTCCTTATTTGCTAAGCAAACAATAGATAAAAGTTCAGTTTGTCCCATGTACACACTCACAGAAGTATTGTGCTCTAAGTGAAACCACAGGTTCTTGCCAGTAACAGATTCTGGAACCTGTTCAGGAGGAAAATGGACTCTGATACTCAAGTCAGAGAAGTGATGTTGCTTACTGTCAAAGATTTCGCTGGACAGGGTGCTGGGCCAGCTTGTCTAGTCTGTGCTCTTCCTAGAAAGGTTGGACTAGATGATCCCTGAGGTCCCTTCCAACCTGTCATTCTGTGATTCTGTGATCTCTTTATCTCTAACCACAAAGTGGTCACATTGCTTTCAGAGCAGCTGAGCATAAGTACTGGGCAAAGACAAGATCCTCGGGATACCTGGGATAGTGAACAGAAACCCAGCCATGCCCTGGGAAGAGCGCAGTGTGAGGCCTCACAGGAGTCAGGCTTTGAATGTTTGCAGAGGACAGAGAGGTCTGCGTTGAAATGGACTGCTTGGTAAAGGCATACTAGATATGTCCAATAATGCTCAGGTTCCTGGTGGGCAATGCACTTTCCAAACCACTGGCATTAAATAAGCAAGCTTGCTTATTTCCTACTCTGTTTACCACACCAAGCCGAAGCAGGTTATCTCCTCAGCCCCAGCCAGCCTCAGCTAGTTTTTTCCTTCACCCAGAACACCTTCAATACCACCTGTTCCACCTGCTACATGTTTTGAAAACATCAGAAAGGTCTTTGCTGTGTCTCTTGTCAACAGAATAAGCAAACAGGACATTTGTGCAGGATTTAGCAGTACATCCCACTGCAATCTGAACTAACGTGTGCTCGAGTTAATGGTGTACTGACGTGATGGGTGGGTTATTACGATGGCACTCGGTAAAGGGTGCTATAAGAGACAGGTCTTATTGCTTGCTTCCAGCATGCCTGATTTGCCCTTGGAAAAGTCATCTGCTCTAACTGTAAAATAAAGTTAAGTGGTTCCTTGTGTTCAGATAGCTTGTAAATCTTTGGGGGGAAGAACTGTTTCTTATTATGCATAGTGCCTAGTATGCTATATACGCTTATACTCTCAAACTACTGAAATATTACAAGTAATAGTGTATGCTTATATTTATGAAAAGGGCCCTTACAATTATCTTGCACAGGACAAAGAAGTTCCTAATTTTTTACAGGCATCATTTTTTTCTGACTTTTCCATACAACTTTCCTACTATTCTTTATAAGGACTCCACAAAATACTATCTCATAATACTTTTATTTCAACACTAAGGAGAATCCCATAAAGAATTTTGTTAATCTCATAATACTTTCTACTGTGGGATGAAAACATATAAGACATGGTAACAAAGACCAGCCTTTGGTTATTTATCTAGCTACATTTTTAACTTTTCATATATATGCATGTAAACTTGCAGAAGGCAGACATGGATTTATATGCTTGTTTATCTAAATTCCAATCAAATGCTACTGCTACACTTCGTTAACAAGGCACTTGGACATGCATTGTTTACAAACAGGAAATAACATAAATAGAATTAATAAGGGCTAGACCTGGTGAAAACAAGAGAGCTGTCATGGGAATGAAATTCGTGATGAGAAAGTCTGGAGATTATGTTACTTCAAAACATTTTATGTTGGATTGATGGGATTAAACAATTCTGACCCTAAAACTCACATATGAAACTTTTGTTGTACACCTACATATGCATTTAAGAATGTTTTGGGTTTATTCTCTGGTATTTTATATAGCTCACAACAGACTCATTACTGGCTACTGAAACAGCATCAACTTCCTTAAATCTTCTATTAATGTAGTCCTGGAAAGGTAGTTTAAAGAAGCACTTTTAAAATTTCTGTGCCTAAGTTAGTCTTCAAACAAGGATGTTATCTGTAATGTGAGCATAGAGGAAGCTGTGTACTTATGTGTAAAAGGGGTTAGGAGAGAGATTGCCAGTGACGGTGCATCCGTGTTAAATCTTCTGAAACATAATTTTCCAGTTAGTGAACACGAACCAGAGATGTTTTCCCTTTATCCTCTTTACTTACCTCGTAGCATAAAATTATTTTTAAAGTTAATATTTGTTTCAGTAGATCCCCTTTAATTTTGAACAACTCTTCAATTTGTATTTTCTGATTACCGTGTGTTTACTGTGCCAGAAAATGCAGGATGACTCCAAGCCTAGGGAAGCATAACTATGGCAGCCTCCGGGGGCCAGAGTTTGGGATTGTCTGTGCAAAACTGCTACAGAGAATTTCGCTCTTCTTAGCGTAGATCACTGTCCAGAGGTGAACAGGCCCAAGATAAGTGGTCCTTTTTCTTATCTTGTTATGAAAGAGTTTTGCTGTTATTGATAAGAGGTAGGATAGGTGCTAAAACAACCGTCCTCTGGCTCAGTGGTATCTAGTGTCATGGTGGGCAGCTAGGGAAAAATTAGGTCAAGTTCACATGTTCATCCATCTCTTCATTCTGCCTCCCTTCAGAGACTGCACTATTTAAAAGAGTTGTGTCATTAACAAGTCCATTTAATTCTTAAAGCACTTCTTGTCAGTTCTGGTAGGGAAGAAGATTTGTTTTGCCTGTCATTTAATAGTGGACTAGTCATTTATGTATCAAAATGAAGGCTGTATAATAATCGCTACTAAGAAGATTCACTTGCAATTATAGTTCAATTATTTTATTGTTCTTTTGGTTTTGTGTTTATTGTGCATGAGAAACAATAAAGGTGTCGTCATAGTTTTGGAATATTTAAATACCGGCATTCAAACTTGACATCTCCTTGTCTACCGCTCTACTACTTTATGTTTTAAATCAGTCCACCAGTAAGCACTGAACATTAGCCTGTGATCAAAATGCATGATCTGTGCAAGGACAGAGGAAGGGAGGGTAAGGAACTGTTTGATGTACATATACTGAATGGTGTGTCAGGAATACTTTAATATAATAGACAGTCATACTCATGACAAAATAATTCTGTAATTATTTTCCTTGTTTTAGCTGCCTGCTTTTGCTTGCTACTTTGGGTACATATACAAACTAGTATTTATTGCAGATGAGCTATTTCCATTTCTTTTCTTTTGTTCTTCCATTAACATTTATATCTTTGTAATGCAATGCATAAGTTGCATTGCCATATATTAAAAATACTGTCTTCAAAGACCTTGGTAGTTAACAGGTTGCATTGTGTTTTGAATTTGAAGGTATGTTGGTGCATTCCTAAATGTGATAGTCTCACAGCTAATCTGGACATCTGTCATGGTTTGGTTCTGGAGAGTACAGAGCAGTCTGGTGTAGCAAAAACACCTCTGCAGAATTAAGCTGCGAATTACTCTGGTGTAAATCAGAAACAAATTTAGTTTTTTGTTTCCTAATTGCTCACTAATGAGATAGGACCAGAGGTAGTACCTGTGCAGAGGCCTTTCTTACTGCCTCGTTTCTTGGGATCATGTAATTATGAATCACCTTTCACTAACCTATTCATATATTCACGGACTCTGATGAGAACTAATGGAAATGCTACCTACCATCATCATCATCATCATCATCATCATCATCATCATCATCATGTTTTTATCGTGCCTGGTTGATGATTTATGAATGTTTGTATGTGGAAATAATGACATTACCTTTTAAAAACAGAACAATGTCTCAAGAACAATGAGAACATTTTTGTGGCCTTTCAATATGTAAAGGAGGCTTAAAAGAAAGATGGAGAAAGACTTTTTACCAAAGCTTGTAGTAAGAGGGCAAGGGGCAATGGTTTTAAATTGGAAGATGGTAGATTTAGATTGGATATATGGAAGAAATTTTTTACGATGAGGGTGGTGAGGCACAGGAACAGGTTGCCCAGAGAAGCTGTGGTTGCCCCATCCCTGGAAGTGTTCAAGGCCAGGTTGGACAGGCCTTTGAGCAACCTGATCTAGTGGAAGGTGTCCCTGCCCATGGCAGGGAGGTTGGGCCAGATGATCTTTAAAGGTCCCTTCCTGCCCAAATCATTCTATGATTCTAAGAATCTTCTACTCGTATACAACTTCTTAGACAAATATATGTTAAAGAATTCTGCATCCATGTAAACAAGAACATTTATTCTATAGGTTTAGAGAAAGTGATATCTGCATTTCAATGTATTTGAGGTAGATGAGGATTTTAATGAGTTTGGATATTAAAGTTATTATTACTTCATAATACAACTTTGGCAGCCATTGGATATTAAATCAGAGCTGTAGTTTCCTTTAAATCAAGACTTCTTTTAAGTTTATGTTTTGGTTTTGGTTTTCTGAGGTGCTTCACAAATAGGACTTTTGTTATCACTAGGAATAAAGTGAAAACAGGACTTCCCCAGTAAGTGATGGAAATCTATGTAAACAAGTTGATGTGTGAAAAGAAGGAAACCATACTGATTAAAAAAAAAAAAAACAGATGGGAAAACACTACATGCACTGGCCTCAAACTCCTGAAGCTTTTTTTTTCTCTCTGTCACCCTAGATTATAAAGCTAATACAAAACCCTTTTGCTTTTGAAGCAAGGGAAGTCTTTAGAGCGACTTGTAGTACAAGGTTTTATGATTATCCTTTCAGATTTTAAAGCAGGTCCATTTAACAGAAAACGCTAGTATAGGAAGCAATCTTTTAAAAAACCAGATATTTAAATATACCTCTAGGAAAATGATAACTTTTTTTCTTTTTCAAATAAAACTTAATTGCTTTTCATCAAATCATGCAATTTCTGTCTGGCAGTGTGGCAATAACCATTTCATCAACATAGATCACAATGGAAGTACCTGGAAATTGCAGGAAATTGAACGCCTGAAAATCTAGTCTGGAGAGATGTAAAATAAAAAGCTGAAAATTTTACATATCTAATGCCTTTTTCTTCCTGTCCTTGGTTGATTCTAGTCAATTCTTGCTGACTTTTGGATAGCTGCTTCTTTCTTCTTGCAATTAATGAAGGTAATGATAATTGTTCTACCACCCTCAGCTTCAAAGACTGGGTGATAGCAAAGAGATTTAACACCAAACTTAAGATCAATTGTGGTTTTAGGTACTGTTAACTACGCTGTATTGTATTTCTAAAAGATGTGGATAAGCAGAATGTTTGGGGATGCAACTGCAGATTAATGATTTTATCCATTCTTGTGGTATGTCTTCAAAGACAATTTCTTGTCAGGGATCACAAAAGAATTAAAGCAAAGCCTTGTTTCCTGTTTTCGCATTAGCCAAAGTGCAGTATTTTTGGGTATGCAAGCTCTCCTTAACCAACAGTTCACAATATTCTGTAGGAAGTGTGTGGAGTAGTATGCTATTCTACCAGGTTTTAAGGGTGAATTTTTTAGTAGGAGCCATTCCCAATGGTTTTAATTTGTGGAACTTTGTTTTCCTCAGTCTTTAACTCTGGAGATTGAAGTCAGTCTCCAGAGTGACTCCTGCAGATTTGCTGTTTGGGGTTCTTTTCCTTATCTGAAAGGAATTTTTATGAGTGTCACCTGTTCTGCCTGTACTCTCTTTGCAGATGTATGTTTACTTTTATAACACAATCAGTTAAACCTTGTAAGGTGAGCTGAGATCTTTTAAGATCTCAAAAGAAAACCGAAATAAAGGAAGTCCAGAATAAGGGTGATAATGAAAACCTTGAATCGATCCTCAAAAACAATGACAAAATAAGTTGAGAGCTGGAGGCCTAACGTTGAAGCAGTTTTAGACTCAATGTTAAATGTATTTTAGCATCAAACCTGAACTGAGCTAACTAAGGCATAAAACCTATCTGCCTTCAGGAATCTTGGCCCTTGCCTGCAAAGCTCCTTACAGCTAAGGAGCTCCTAACAGCTTACCTCCTGTACAAACTGAAGGAGATTTAGGTTCCCAAAAACAGAGTCCTCCCAAGGCCAGCTGGCTGAGCTCAGGACTGCCTACAGGAGCCAGTACTGAGAGAAGCCTCAAATCCCACTCAGATCTTCTACAGTTTGACACCTATGGACACCAGCCCTTCCCACAAAATACTGCTGGAAGTAGCATTATCATGGAGTCACTCAATAGCTGAGGTTGGAAGGGACCTCTGCTGAGCATTGAGATCAACCCCAAATTATCTTTATCAGTGTCCAATAACTCAGTGTTCAGGGAGAAGATAAACACATATGCACTTGCTCAGATGTGTGGTTTCAAGACAGTGGCAAGATGGGGACTTGTATGAAATTAAGGCAAGTGCAAACCAGCCCTTTCCCTGGTGTCCAATTCTAGATCCTGTCAGCCAGCACATTTGGAGACATGGTCTCAATTTTCTCTTTTATCCAAAGATGTTTATACCCATGTTTTCCAAAAGTGTTCTTGATAACGTATGCTGAGGAAGGGAAGCAAATGAGTTCTCATTCTTTCCTATGCTGATATTTGCACAGAGTAACTGAAGGCTTGGGCCAGAGGAAGCAAGCATTTCCATGATACCTTTTAGTGATGAAGGCATCCTCTTAGAAGTAAAGTCCACCTGACTTTCAGCCCCTGCTTCTAAAACAGAACCTTTTTCATTTCTCTTATTCTAATTACTGTTTAATATTATAACGCATGTTTCAGCTCCAAAATGACTGAAGCAAAATGCTCATATTTTTAAAGGTGTTTATGTGGGAAAAGTACTGTAAGAGTTAAAAAATTGCTAAGTATTATTTACAAAAGAGATTCAAAGAGAATAAGCACAAGGTCACTGAGACTGCTATTTGGATTTAAGTAGCTAGCTGTCCCTTTAGCAGTCTATATCCAAAATTAAGACCCTTAGATCCCCCACAGTCAGTTGGAGATGTCTAAAAACTGTAACCACATAGATTTTTAAACTCAAAATCCCTGTAAGTCTAATTCTATTTTAGGTTTGACACCAACATCATACGTGCTTGCTATCAATATTTTCATGTGAGATGATCTCCAGCCTGACTTTCTTGCAGATAGGCATTGCCAGAGTGTGCCAAATGTACAAGGCCATACACCCCCA
Source organism: Phalacrocorax carbo (assembly GCF_963921805.1). NCBI lineage: Eukaryota > Metazoa > Chordata > Aves > Suliformes > Phalacrocoracidae > Phalacrocorax > Phalacrocorax carbo. The sequence continues at coordinate 74,866,352 of NC_087515.1, forward strand.
GCAGTTTCTGAATATACTGACTCTCTGAGGAGGATTCCTAATGCTCAGGCTAGAAGGGCTTTCTCAAACAAATCACCAATGACATTTCAATGAGTAGAGGTCACTGGGAGCAGAAAGACTTGAGTCCCCTCCTTGATGTAGCAAAGGCCTTGCTACAGGATTGTGATCCGTCACTGGCAGAAGGGCTGGACCCCCAGCCTCCAGCCTCTCAGGAGAAAGCTCTAGGCTGGAGGTTTTCTTTCTCTCCAGGTGGCCGTTTTACTACAGGTTGGGCCCAAATGTTTGCATAGTCAATAGATGAATGACATTTTTGCTCACTTCTTTTCCTATTAATAGAAGAGGAGGTGGAACAAAGGAGAGAACTAAAAACTGATGAGGAATTCTGAAAATAGCATCTCAATCAACTGAGTCATGCTTGCCATGCTGGCTTTTATGAAAAATTGTCCTGAATCCATCCTGACTCCATCCTGACAGCTGACTATCTTCTTGGGTGGGATCGAAGCAGCCTTGATAGAATAGATTATTTGGGAAAACAAAACAAAACAAAAAAATCCCAAAACAGTTCATGGGAAATGCAGTTTTGGAATGGCTAAAAATACTTGCCCTCCACATCAGAAAAGTCAAATTGATTTGATCTTTCATTTCAAAATTATATTTGACTTGAAGTTTAATATATTAAAATATTAGAGAAGATAAATGAAACAAAAATGTCTGCTCTGAACTAAAAAAAATGGTAGAAATTAATTGTATTCCCCCCTTCACAACTCTGCTTTAATTTCTTATATCTCTATTGTAGCATAAACATCAGTGGTGCACTGAACATGCACAACACTGACGATTGACTAAAAGACTTTCCAAAAAAGAAATCACTGTGGGGCTGCCCAGGACGGCCATGACACCCTCGGCAGGAGGCTGAAGGCACTGTCTGTCACAGCCCTCCTCTATGCAGACTACAGCATCTTAGATTTCTACCAGAAGTACTCCAACAAGGCCATTGGCATCAGGAGAAAATTCAACTTTCAGAAAACATCAGGAGACCTGATAGAGAAAAACAAGACTTGTCCTCCCCGTCATGCAGCTCAGCTGACATGCTCTAGAGGACAAACCCAATGAACTTGAAAATTGAGTTAGCTTGTTTCTCAGGAATTAATGTGACTGCTTGGCTCCCATCCAAATTCCATTTCACTGTTGATGTGTTTTTAATTTTTAAGGTTTTTTTAATAAGAGACCACAAATCAAAATAATGGGTATTCTCCTACCCATTCTTTAATTTTAATATTAAGCTATGTAGGGTCCCAGTAAATAGAATAATTTTTAAAAAGATAATTAAAGTTAAGTAATGCAATACTTGCTGCTTCTTTTTTTTTCTCCTCCATTTTTTAAACTTCATTAGAAGAAACTGAGTAATCCAAAATCATAGGGTTAAATACAGTGGTTCTATTGGTCTAGAGAGCTGACAATCCCAACCAATAATTACTGTTCTTAATTTTTGACCTCATCACTGTATACCGTATTTATTAGTACAGATGCAGTCTATCTCACTGAAAGGAAATGGATCTATAAACTGATTGCATGGAAAAGAAAATTATTTCACGAGGGATGATTCCTTCTTACCGACCTGGAAGATGTTAACGTACTCATTGGTAAGGGCTTCCCTGCTGGAAACAATGGTTGCTTCCAATTGCACAGGATTTTTTAGTGGTGATTTTAGAGAGCAGTTCCACACGTGTTTCCCTGGTATTTCTGTTTTCTGAAGTATTCTCAGGCTCTGCTCTTAGCCAATATATACCAAGCTTCATGCTTTCACTCTCTGGTTTCCTTCAGCTGGTCTTTTAGCGTTGGCTGTGAGGCACAGCAGCTCCCATGGACTTCAGTAAGACCATGAGGGAGAAGCTGAGTTACCTGGAAGCCTTTCAAGCAGTCTGGTTACTGCCCCAACACAAAAGCAAACCGAGAGGTGGTTTGCTGGCCAAAGCAGTGGGACACCTTATGTGCTCTTGAGTAGAAGGGAGGTGGCAGCAGATGCAGGCATTTCTACTGAACAGCTCCCTGATGGATTAAGGCTTCTGCAACCACAGCATTTTACAGTACTGCCAGGCTGTTATGTGAAAAGTAACACTTTTTAAAATAGACACCTCATACAAGGCAAAACATGAAGGCTGATGGGAAAACACACAGCTTCTTTACAGCAAAACATTAAAAAGACATGTTCCTTTATTGCAGCACTAATTTATACTTGGACTTGGCTTAGTTTAGCTTGTTTTCTTCTGCCTTTTTGTTGTTATTTATTGCTTGTGGGGGCCGTCTTCCAAAACCCACCTATTCTGGTCCTCTCAAAGGGAAGCTGAAGCCCAGGCAGAAGTAGCAGCCATTTTGGCATGGCAGCAGGTGACTTTGGGGCATCCAGGATATTACCAGAGTATCTCCGTCTCCCACCAGATCCTCAAAAGCCTCTTAGAATTAATCTGTGTATCTCAGAGTAGCTCAGTGTTTGGTAGGTCCTGTTTTCTGCCTTTGCACAGTCCATTAAAGGCTGCTTTCTAGAGATGATGCTACTTCACAACTTCTCCAGAATCTTATACCTGATTCTGCCTGCCAGGAAGTACTCCTATGCAGACAGCTGTGAAAGTCTAGTGATGTTACAATAGTACATCACTAAATTTTAAACAAAGAACATTTTGTACTATACACGTATACATATTTCTATTGGTACTTAAGTGTCAATGAAAAGGGCATTTGCAAACACTTCCCGTTAATTCTGCAGTACTAGATTAGGTTGAGCTATCTCAGTAACACTTCTAAGTGCTTCTCATCACTAGCAGTAATTATGAGATATCGGTCTTGAAAATGAACAATAACAATAAAACCCCTTCCCTGTGAAAATACTCTACACTGTGATGTAAACTCAATGTAGTTGAATTTGAAGCACACCTCATTTCGTGGTGTTTTTACAAATAACATGAAATTATGCACCGATTATATGTGATGTTTATTTTGTCAACTTCCACTTTCCAAAGTGACCAAGTAAGGATTTTTGTTTGTAGGTAAAAAATCTTCTTCTATAGAAATTAATAGCTTTTTAGAGACTGGCCAGAGTAGAGTTTCTTCTCTGCTTCTAATCATAAATTATAACAAATTTACAGTTTCAAATTATCCATATTGTATTCCCATTCAATCCCTAATGCAATACTTAGTGTTTGGTTCTTAGAAGTTACGTTTTATACTAGAAGCATACGGCTGAATATCCTTATGGCTTGCTTAAGGAAATAACTAGCTCCAATCTTATTCTTTAACAACATAAAGTATCATTTGGCAGGAGGTTTATATGCAGAGTTATATGAAAAGTCAGGGAAAAGGAAACACCAGAGTCCATGGAGCCAGCCTTTAAAGTGCATTAGCTGGATGGAAAGAAATGGGTACAAGAATATTTGCAAATGAATGTCACATAACTCAGAGCCAGAGTCTAACTACCCTTACATTGCTATAAGTCAAGAGGAAAACCTTTGGAATAAATGGAATTTTTGCAAGTCAGTGCAGAAGCAGAATAAACTGGTGTCATTATTTGCCAATAAAGGCATGTGATCAGATACATTAAAGAAAATGCAGGCAACTGTTTACTATGTGCCCTGACCCAGCAGTGAGAAAACTACATGGAAAGAAAGAAGGCAGATAAAAGAAACACAAGCTGTTATATTATAACAAAGAAGAGGCTGAATGGTAGCTTAACTGGGGATTAACATTTGCATTTGCAAGAAATATCTCTGTTGTAAATGGGTACCCTAACTATGAAGAGACTAGTGAGGAAAAAACCCCAGAAGTATAATAATTCTAATAATTTATATGGTATGCATTATGCTTATCAGAATTTGTAACAGACATCCCATTTCTCTTTTTTGCTTCCCAGAACACACTCCTTGATTCAAATTTTCTGTGTAAAACCCAGCTTTTTATAGCACAATCATAGACAATAAACACTATGACTTACTTGATTCTTCTGAGAGTGTTTTGGCATACTACCAAAAGAAGCAAAATCTGAAGAAGCCATTGTAAGAAAATAGAGAAATAAACCAATATCAAGAAGAGAAAGGGATTATTGTCAAATCTGTCTCTTATGTGAATTGGTATTGTTTAGTAGCATCAGCCATGTTTCTGTCCTAAAGAGGTTTACTTTGGTGTTTATGGTTGGAGTTTATGAAAGCTGAGAGTCCAGCCTCTGCTTTTCTTCCCCCCTACCCCAGTTCCCTTCTAGCACAGCATCGGATTCCTGCGAAACTGAGGGGAAAGGTGGCACAAAGAACAGTTACTTCCTGGTCCTCCCACAGGACAGGAGCTGCTGCTTGTGTGCTGGTGTCCTCCACCAGAGGGGAAAGAGAGTGACCTTCCCTCCTGCCAAAAAACTATGACTACTATTATGTTTTCCCACTCTTCTGTGTTTGTCAGACTAACCAGCAGCAGACGTGGCCTGGCGGGTAAATACGGAACCTGATCCAAAGCCTACTGAAGTCAGTAGGAGCTCTGTGTGCTTCAGAACCATGAATATTAGCCTATGAAAGCCATTTTTATATAAAGAGTTTAAAAATTTTAAGAAAAAAGTTGAGAGAAAAGCAGTCTTTTGATAGTTTTGGGGTGGGATTTTTGGAGCGGAGTCTGACCTAAAGCACACTGTGGCAAGGGGGTCTTTTTCAGTACTCTGTGGGCCAGATCCTTAAAATATGGTCCTAGCAATATCACTACCATATTACTTGATTGCTTCTTCTCACCCTGCACCCACTTGGAAGGTATTCAAGACAAGCCCAAATTTATACCAAAATATTTGCCATGTGTTTCAGATAAGGTATAATGAACTTTGAACACAGTAGAACAGATTTTATGTCCAGCATTTCATTTTAATCTCATTTATCTTCCTCCCTCCCTCTTCCCTCTCACACCCCTGCAAACCCCACACCCTCACATTTTATGTGACAGCGTTGCTTTAGTACCTTCAGTAAAATAGCCTCAGCCAGTGAAGCAAACACAAGCACCTTATGAGGTGTGACTAACTTCTGAGTGCAGCCCTTTGCTGCTGTTTGTAGATGACATAGGAGCCCCTGTTGGCCCTGCAGCTTGCCTAATTGACTTAAAGCTGGTAGTGAGCAAGTGAAACAGAAACATGGCATTCGTTAGCTTTTTGATCCCCTGCTTTGTGATCGGCACTGATATCGCTTTCTCTTGCCAGAATACTGACGACTTCGTGGGCGCCAGTTCTCCGGGGGACATTGTTATTGGAGGCTTGTTCGCAGTTCATAGCGAAATGCTGCATCCAGAAGAGCATTTCATCAAGCCAGTAATTCAGAATTGCGCTGGGTGAGTAATATTGGAAATTACATGTATAGCAAAGAGGAGATCGCTGACATCGGGCATGTACTTCTTATATTAAAATCAACAAAATCTGGTTCTCTTACATTTCTTAGTCTTTAAAAACACCTTGGACATCACCTAAATTGCACATAAATTAATACAGGATGACAAAGTATGGCAAAGTTACAGTAAAAAATACTGCGGCTCTCTGGGGAAGGGAATGAGCACTTGATCCTCTTTCAATCTTCATACATAATCAAATAGCCCTGGAGGTTTGTGCTGAACAAGGAGTTAATTTCCATGTAAATGCTAATTTGTTGCTCTACATCTGAGGTACTCTGCTGTGCGGCTGTTCATTATTTGTTATGAAGTTGCACGTACATGACTGAACGCAGGCAGACTGCTCCATTTTACCTAAGCACATATTAAAGTAGGTCCCCCACCTCACAGGGCAGCTCACTGTAATCTATGATAGTACCTTGCTGACTAGATCTTAATTATTGTTATAATTTCTGTCGTTATTATACTTTGTATTATCATTGTGGCATTATGTTATAGGATACACTATATATAAACACAATGTCATGTATGCATTCAGGTTCAGACTGTGCATCAGAATATTTATTTTGTTGGCACCAAATCCTACTGTATTTGAAACATCCACTTTTCTGGAAAGAATGCAAGGGAAACCTGGTGAAAAACTTCATTTTAAGTATATAATAAAGCTTTACAAATCTCAGGAATTCCAAATATGCATTTTCTTTCATTTTAATACAGGTGCAAATCCTCAATTTTTATTTGAATTTTACATGCAACTTAATCCCACATCTTAATCTAATAAACAGCTGGACAGGTAGGCATCTGACAGGATTTATTTTAAAATTATGATGAAGTTGATAGTTTTCCATCATTTTTCTACCGAGTCGTAAATTGTCCCAGGTCCATTTGAAATTTAATTTAGTTTGCAAGATTTGTAAACTTTAGAGAAGCTTGCCTGAGAGGAGGGGTGGTCGTACTGCAGACATTTTGTGCTAGCACAGTTCTGATTAAGCATCTGTTACAATATCTGCTGGAGATAAGGGGAAGAGTTGTACTAACTTCAACAGGTTTAGAGAGTATTTTAGGAACATTGGTGCAACCATTAGAATACCTCAACCTCTGAAATATTTTCTTCTACTCTGAAATATTTAGTCCTTTCCTTTCTTTGTTTCATGCTTTTGGTGAAAGTAAATGCATTTTTAAAAAAGCTTACTGGGCAGATAAGTAGATTGGAATAGCCTCACTGACTTTGACACATTCTTCCTGAAGATCTCTCTTGAAAATTTTCATGTAGCATGAAAATGAATTTTTTTAGAACCTGTTGTGTTTTTTTTTTTTTTTTCATAAAAAACCACTTTTATTCAGGTATAACAAGTTTTGTGATTATTTTGCTTAATCTCCCATTAGGGTGAGACAAAAACATATTGTTTCTAATCTTTGGTACACTAAAACCCAAGCAAATCACACAATACGTACTATCCATCACTTCTTTTCAGTAGTTGTCAAATTCTAAGGGATATGCTCAAAATGGACTTTGCTTCAGCCTTGTTCCCAGCCGTGTTTTTCTAAAATAAAACTTCTGTGTTTCCTGACAGCTTTGAAATTCAAATTTTTCTTCAGACACTTGCAATGATACATGCTATTGAAATGATCAACAATTCAACGCTGTTGTCTGGAGTTACTCTGGGGTACGAAATCTATGACACATGTGCAGAAGTTACAAAAGCCATGGCATCTGCTCTGAGGTTCCTGGCTAAATTCAATTCTTCTAATGACGTTGTGGAGTTCAAGTGTAACTACTCAGACTACATCCCAAGAATTAAGGCAGTCACTGGAGCCAGCTACTCGGAGGTGTCAATGGCCGTTTCAAGGCTGTTGGCTTTGCAACTAATCCCACAGGTAGGTTTGAGGGAGCTATTTAATTTTGGACAGAGGGTCAAATTTACCATGCTTAGAATAAAGGTGCAGCTCTAATCATAGGGATTGCAAAAGCCACATGTTTGATACAGGGCAGGATTTGACTCAACCCAAGGCTGTCGGGAGGGGTGGGCTTGAACTCCAAATGGAGAGCTTGATTCACTTGCTTAAACAAAGGCACTAAGGGCTATTTTATAAGCCCGAGGCACATGCCTTGCAGTGCTATTTCAGGATGATGCTGGGCTCTTGTCAGCCTGGCAGCACCACTAGTCAGTGCTGCATGGCTGTGCCAGTTACTCTAGTGTACCTCAGATGACATTCAAGGACTTTGTTCAGACAGCAAAAATACACCTGCCATGTCTAGTCGGGCTGTTGGTGAACATGACAATACCCAATCTCAAGCTGAGGGGGGTGGGGTAGGGGGTGGGCGAACAAAAAATCAAACTTGACCAGAAATTTGGAAATTCTTTGCTGTGAGATAGGTCGGGTTTTGGTGTCTGTTTTAACTATGGACAGGGAAGTGAGGAATATTGCTGGAAAACACAGTTTTACTCATGTTACTCTTCAAGCAGCTACACAAAAGAAGGAATACAACTTTGGATCTAGAAAGATCCACACTGGTCCTTTCCAAAACATCCTTCTCTACTTCTGACCTCTCTAGGACTAGTTCAGTCCCACACTTGCACTTAGGCTGGTGCTTACATCTCTACTTCCACCATCATAAAAGAGTTGGGGTCGAGGCCAGGACCAACAAGGAGAAAGGAGATCCACTTCCACACCATCCTGCGTTGCAGATTGCGTTGGGCAATTTGACATAAATTATCTTACTGCAAAGTAGCAACATAGTAACCAAACATGTGCAAATGACACAAAATCTGAACTAAACATAACTTCCAGCTGAATCTTTTCCTCTGCAAAGGCAGGAAGTAATTATGAGCTCCAGCTCCACCACAGGAGAAATAGTAAGTAGGAAAATTAAAATGCCACACTTCAACATAATCAAAAGGCAAGCGATGAAACAAATCTGTGTTGGGACATAGAGATGGAAAAGCTGACCCAGCAGATTTTTCTCATCAATAGCATGCGTAACCTTCTGGCAATAATAAGATTTGGTATCCCCTCCAGACAGGTGACTCTCATTTTGGAAAGCTTAGATTTACTTTTTAGGAACTGTCAAGCAATGTATGAAATATAAATGTAGGGAAAAAAAACCTCCTACAAACAAACAGAAAAGGATTAAAACTAAAGAGATTTAAATAATGACATTCCATTTACCTTTTTCTAGCTATATTCACAAGAGGAAGGCAATAAATCTTATATATGAAAGAATCATAGCATTCTGTAGTATTGGTTACTGCTTGTTTTTCTGAGGGGTTCTTCTAACAGGCTTAAAGATCCTTTTAAAATACAGCAATTAAATCTTGGAGAGAAAATACGTATGTAAGTGAACCATACTAACATACTCAGTGATAGAAAAATACTGCAAAATGTAAGGGTGCTAGCAATTTGAATAATAACTCAGACAATACTTAATGCTTCCAGTGTTTTAAATATTGTTTTGAATAGCATGTTTATGGTGTCTACACAGAGTAAAACACAATCCTTACAACAACATAATTGTCGTATCCATTTTGAAAGGTTTTATTCTCTGCCTTTATTGAAGTAAGTAATTATGTGCATGAGGAGGAAAATAGTGAAAGCAGTACTGGTCATGAATCTGCATCCAACTAGCAGAGTGAGGGAACCTGACTCATTTGCCTGCACCTGGTTGATGTTCAGTCACAGAAGGAGGGAGCCCTGGGTCAGGCTGGGTGAAAGAGCAATCACGGCAGTTTTGGATGTCTTGGCATCCTCTGCAGGAGACCTCTTCCATAACTGAGTCGTTTGCTCTTCCTAGGTCAGTCCTGCATCATCAGCTGAAATCCTCAGTGACAAAATCCGGTTTCCTTCTTTCTTCAGGACTATCCCCAGTGATTTTCATCAGACAAGAGCAATGGCCCACTTGATCTGTGAGTCTGGGTGGAATTGGATTGGAGTAATAGCCACTGATGATGACAATGGGCGCTTTGCTCTGGAGAGCTTTGGGGTCCAGGCCATGGCAAACAATGTTTGCATAGCTTTTAAAGAAATGCTGCCTGCCTACCTCTCTGACAACACCTTTCACACCAAAGTTGATCACGCAGTTGAGAAGATTGTCAAGGAAACCAAAGTAAATGTTATTGTTGTCTTTATGAGACAGTTCCATGTGCTAAAACTATTTAAGAAAGCAATTGAGAGGAATGTAAATAAAACCTGGATTGCAAGTGATAATTGGTCAGCTGCAGTCAAAATCAGTACCATTCCCAATATCAGACAGCTGGGGACAATTGTGGGATTTGGATTTAAAAGTGGAGACATCTCCACATTCCAAGACTTTCTGAGAAACCTTCATGAAAAGCCCACTGACAACAACAAATTTTTACATGAATATATTATGCTTTTGTCAGTCTGTGCACACCTGGAATACCACGATTTTCAAACGTGCATTTCAAACCAGTCCCAGGATGATCTACTGCAAAATGTTGAAAATAACCATCAGATCTGGAGAGATGATTTTTTGAACGCTAACATTGAACCAGGATTTATCCATAGTACTATACTTGCAGTCTATGCCATTGCTCACGCCATTAAAGGGCAATGCAAAGACAGAAACTGCAAGGATCCTTCTGCCTTTGCTCCCTGGCAGGTATGATGTTAATTCTTTTGGGTGTCATTCTCTCAGAAAAACTTTCATCTCGTTTTTGCTCCCATGTTCCTGGATTTACTAGCTTGGTCCTTTTACTAAATGACTTTTATTCCTGTTCTTGCCTTTCTTCACCAACTGAAATTACAGACTATGTGCTAGAGCAGCAGTACCTAACTGCTGCAGTGCTGGGAACTAGAATCCAGTTTTGTCTCCCTTTTTTTTGGCCCATGTAAGCACAGAAGCTCCTCATACTAAGCCATGGCTGTGTTCTGTGTTCACAAAAATTATCAGAGGGATGGAACACCTCTCCTATGAAAAAAGGCTCAGAGAATTGGGGTTGTTCAGCCTGGAGAAGAGAAGGCTCCGGGGAGACCTTATTGCAGCCTTTCAGCACTTAAACGTGGCTTACAAGAAAGATAAGGACAAATTTTTTAGTACACCCTGTTGCAACAGGACAAGGGGTAATGGTTTTAAACTGAAAGAAGATAGATTTAGATTGAATATAAGGAAGAAATTTTTTACAGTGAGGGTGGTGAAGTACTGGAACGGGTTGCCCAGAGAAGTAGTGGAGGCCCCATCCCTGGAAACATTCAAGGTGAGGTTGGACGGGGCTCTGAGCAACCTGATCTAGTTGAAGATGTCCCTGCTCACTGCAGGGGGTTTGAACTAGATGGCCTCTAAAGGTCCCTTCCAACCTAAACTGTTCTATGACTCTATGATTCTATGATTATTGCATTTCACATACAGGTATCTAACTGATCATGAGTAGCTACATACCTACCATCTCCTCCTTCATGGGTGCAATAGCAATGGCTGTAAACACATGAATCCACAGGTGCACAAGGGGTCTTTAGCTGCTGGGCTTCATTAGCTACCCTAACACTTCCCCCATCACCTTCAAAGAGCACACAGAGTAGACACCAGCTTGTATGAAGGTTCCAGTCTGTAGGCTCCTTGCTGTAATGTCTTGCTAGCTACTCATGTGGGATAGAAATAATGTATAGTCAATCTACAGTTGATTTATCAGCTATTCAGCTACTAGCTGTTGGTTCTGTTGCTGCAAACCACTGTAATTCACAGCAATGAGTACTCTTGAGAGATGGGGATATTGCAGGATAGGAGCATTCTCCAAAGAGCTTCAATTTTCCTCTCTCTCTCTCTCACCGTTGTCTCTGTTTTGTCTGAATTCAGGTATTTTCTTCTATAATGAATCTTTACTTGAAAGTGAAAATGCATCTGTCTGATCTTGATTTATACTGAAGTGACTGGTAGGAAAATTAGACACAATCTTTAAGATGGGTGAAGCACTTGTTATCAACCTCTACTGGGTGGGAAAAGAAGAGAAAAAATCAGACAAGTAAACCTGTCCTGACCTTTTACCCAAGAACCTGTTCAGGAGTATTCACTTTTACACACTTTTACTCAGAGGACTAAACAAAAGTTCATTTAAAAGTCAAACAACCACTGAAGCACTCTGACTTGCTCTGACCTCTTATCCTAGGTCAGGGCAGGTCAAACCAAGATAGGAGGTTTGAAAAAAAAAAACAACCAACCCAGTAACAATCAGACTCTTACATGAATTTGTAAATGCAAATGGGACAGATTCAGGACTGCTTTACAAGGGTTATAACTTTATGGAGCTGCATTTACATCATCGCTGAATCAAATCCCAAATTACCGAAATTAAAAGCCCTTTTAAGAGGCTAAGAACTCATGAAGAAAACTGAAAGAGGTTGTTATTCCCCCTGTGCTGTTTTCATAATACGTTTCCTCTACACTAAATTTAAACCCTCTAGAAATATGTATATATAAAGCTTAGAATGCAACTAATCCATATCACACATCTCTGCATACAGAGAAATGACCGAGTCGTTGGTGTTACAGACTTTGCAAAAATAACCATCAGTTACATCAAAATGCTGCTAATATTAGCCCCTTCTGTCTGAAGCTCAAGATGTATTCAGAAAGCTCTGTTGTTCCCATATCATCAGAGAAATTGGAAAAGTGGAGAAGAGAAAGATTAAAAAACTAGCCTGAGCGTATACAATTAAAAAATTCCTATTCAATCCCACACAGCTATGCAACATCCAACTCAAATACACACTTTGGTTCTTCATAAATTGGTAGTGACGCAGTGAGAGTGCATGAACTCTCAAAAAAATTATGTTATACATGAAAAATGACATATTATATACACCAGATATGTTATATACATATATTTGCCAAAGCCTATTGAGGTAATATACTTGTCAGTATGTTCATCAAATGCTACAAATATCACAGATGGATCCATGTAAAAGTGTGCTGTTCAAAGGGCAGTTAAATTTAGTCTTTCACCAAAACCTTGGGTTTTTTTCTTGTTAATTAATCACTGTTGTCAAAAATCATTAGGCCTGAAAAGGTGTAGAGCTTTTGCATCTGTTAAGAACCACAGTAGCTAAGGAAAGTCCTTCTGTGATCTCCCCATGAACTGGGAGTGGATTATACGTGCCTTAACCTGTCCTTTTTCTAGATTCACACAGAATGTTTTGATCTGCCTTTTTGTGATGAGGGAGAGTAAAATTTCCCCGTTTAACAGAATGGGTTGCAATACAAAGCTGGACAGTTGCCTTATCAAAGCATGCTTGTTCTGATATTGCCTACAATCTATCAAATATGACCTAGCTGTTTATTGCCATTATGCCACTGACCACAGGCGTGTATTGTCCCTGTAAGAGTTCCAAGTCACATCTTGCAGTACACAATATCAGTCAGAGTAACAGCTGGAAACAATGTTAGATATTTCCAGACATGTTGGGGGAGGTTACTTTGGAACCAAATCTTGCCCATATTGACTCTGGTGACAGTAAAGTAACAACAGGAGCATCATTCATCGTTGTTCTTTACAAGAAGAGGAGTTCCAAAAGGCCATTAGTTCTTGCAAGCAAAAATCCTTTCCCATCATGATACTGAAATTTCCACAGCTAGAAAAAAAAATACTAACATAAGTAATTGTACACATTGCATAGAGTTAAGAAATTATGAAATTTTTTTTATTAATAGATTTTTAAGGTCAACAGGACTGTCTGAGTAACGTAATACTTCATAGGATGTCAAATTAAATGGTTAGAAATATGTATTTTCATTTTAAGGTTTCTTTTACGCCTAAAAAGCAACATTTCTTTCTAACTTGATATTATCATACAGATGTTATACCATTGAGTTTATCACACTGACATGATACTGATGTATGTTATTGTTCCTTATACTTATGTTCAGCTCCTTGAAGAACTTAAAAAAGTTACAGTCATTGATGATGGTAAAGAGATCAAGTTTGACTCCAATGGAGATATGAGCACCAGTTACGATGTACTTCTTTGGAAAGAAATTGATGGCCACATGGAAATCACCACTATGGCAGAATATGACCCAGAGAAAGGTGACTTCATCTTTGAGGATGAGGAGAAAAAAAAAGAATTTCTGGATTTAAAGGTAACTTTTAATTTGTTGACATAACATGGGAAATTTGCTTCATGTGTTTTCTTCTCCCTCCAGTAGTTGCAACTGAGGTATGTGTCAGCTAGAAATGTCTCTTGTGGTTTCATGTTCTCCTTTTAGAGCAAAGAATCCTCTCTGGGTTTATTCAACTACCCTGATGCACCCTGAGAACCATGTTAGCCTGTGAGCAGGCTCGGTGATTTGAGATTATTTCTCCAGAATGCTTCTAAGAGGTCTGCTAAGATAAGCAATAGAAGTTATGTCTGTCCTAAGGATGCTATTCAAGAATCTTGAAAAGGGGTTTTAAAATAAAAAAGTGACTGTATATAAAAGCCCCCTCTCTTTGTAACACCACCATTTATTTTATACACAAAGACTCATATCTGTTGACTTTACTTTAAAAAAAAAAATAATAAGAAAAAGGTTTTGTTGATTATTTGCTCCTATTAAAGCTGGGGTCAGCAAAACTACAGGAGTCTGAGGTTGGTGGCACCACCTGGAGCCCTGGCACTGGTGTAGGCAGGACTAGTGGATGACCCCAGCCGGTTCCAGCTGGACAATCTGTCATCTGTGCATGGGTGGAGGTCTTGGTTCATTGTGCAGCTCTGTGCTGCCAAGTATTCACTGCTAAGGGGACAGGGAGAGGCTGCTTACCAGGTGGGCTGAATACAAGCCTCAGCTGATAGAAAAGGCTGAGGGCAGAAGAAAATGTCAACTCTTGTTTCTTTTTGTGGCACTGCCCAGGATGGCAAGGAAATGGCTCACCTCCTTGTGAGCACCATCCTGGAGGGAGAAGAAATAGAAGTGTCCCTCGGGACTGCTCCATTTTACAAAAAATTGTCTTCAGAAGGAGGACCCGAACTCAGACCTCGAGAGTGGTGTGTCGTGACTCACGGATGAGCTGCCAAGGGTCAGGAGTGTTGGAGCTGCAGTGCAGAGCACCCACCGAGGTGTCTCCCCACAAGTTGAGGTGTCTCCACCAGGCTCAGAGCAGCTGAGCAAGGTTTCAGGATCTCACTTGTGAAGCAGTCTATTTGATTCCCCCATCAGGCTTTCTTTGGAGCAAATCCTCAGCAGTCTAAATTCCAGGTTCAAAGCTGGATGAGACAATTTGATCTGGATTTTAAAGGTACAGACAGTTCCACTGAGTGGCATTCAGGGCAAAAATATAACATTAGCAGGTAGGTAATGCCCTATGCTGTCACTTGTTGACTGTGTGGAGAAAATACAAGAAACATGAAGCCTATAATGCCTTTTTTTCAGCATCATTTTCAGATTCCCTTAAAATATGTTAGATACAAAAAGAGGGTGCAAATTGCAGAATTACTGGAGGTTTATTTTAATGGTTCTTAGTAATTAGTTGGGCCTGAGCTGATTTTTTTGTTGTTGTTTTCTGCACACTGCAGAAGGTTCAGTCAACATGCTCCCAGCACTGCAGGCCAGGCCAGATGAAAAAGGTTACAGAAAGCCCACACACATGCTGCTATGAGTGTGTTTACTGCCCAGAAAACCATTACAGCAATCAAACAGGTAAGGAATTGTGATCCATGTAAAGGTTTATTCAGACACCAATACAATTGTTTTGTTTGGGTGTAATGTGACTTGGCAACCTTGGGTATAACTTTGGGATGGGATTAAAGTATTTGTTTATGCTCAGTTTCCAAAATACGAGTGTTAGGCCTATAAAACTTGGTTTAAGTGCTTTTTAGAAGACCAAATGCAAAGCAATTAGATTTTCCAGTTGACTAGGATTATCTTTTGTTAGGATGGAAAGTCTGGCTCATTTATCAGTGAGACTGACTCTCGTTAAAATACAGCCTTGCTCCCCTGTCTTTCTGCAGTACACCCAGCCAAATACGGAAGAAATTCTTTATAATGAGGGTGGTGAGACACTGGAACAGGTTGCCCAGAAAAGTTGTGGATGCCCCATCCCTGGCAATGTTCAAGGCCAGGTTGGATGGGTCTTTGAGCAACCTGATCTGGTGGAAGGTGACCCTGCCCATGTCAGAGGAGTTGGGCCAGAGGACCTTTGAAGGTCCCTTCCAGCCCAAACCGTTCTATGAGTCTACGAAGTTCAAGGGTTACGTATTTTGCTTGCCAGCATATTTTTTGTCTTACCAGGGAGTACTGCAAAGTTTGATATAATTGTACAGTAATATTTTCTAGTATAAAATCTGGTGTGTATTTTACCACTGGTTCATTTATAGGTTTGAGCAAAATTTTTTAAGGGGAAAAATTAAAATCGGAGGAGAGAGATGGAATTAAGAAAATTGTGGTACAATGTACTTTTAATATCCTGAGAGCAGAAGGAAATTAAATTTTATCTTTTTAATTGAAATAATTGTGAAATTTCTCTGTATCAGAGGTCAGGAATTTAAAAGCAAAAGTAACCTTTCAAAGCATAATCTAAAACAATGTTTATTCTTGCTGTTTTATTTCAAAAGCTGTCTGTAAAGAGGAAGTTGGGCTTTTTTTCTTGGTGAAATGTATATAGGTCCAGTTTCTCCAAGGGAACTGATTTACTCTCAAGTCATTGTTCAGGTTTCAGTTAAAGTTCACCTGTCCAGAGCTCTGGCCAGTCAGCAACGACCAAGGCAGTTTTAGTACCCGGCTCATTCTCCCTGTCCCCTCCCTACCCCTGGCTGCAGGCAGACCCTGCTCCCAGCCAGCAGGCATTCGGGCTTTGCTCCTGCTGCTGCTGCCACCGCCGCCACCACAGCCACCTCTGCTGCCACCGCTGCCACTGCTGCCACGCTGCCACCGCAGTCCTGCAGCTCCTCTGCCTGGACAGCAACAGCAATAGTCAGAAGCAATCAGCCCTGCCCATTCCCTTAGCATCCCTTCCCACATTCCTCCTGTATCTCAAGCCTCGATAATCCACTTGGCAGTTTATTTACTTCGGGTTTCTAAGTTATCTTCCTTTTTCTGCTTTCAGATATGGATTACTGCTACCGATGTAACAACAAAACCTACTGGGCTCCCGTCAACAGTACCACATGCTACAGAAAGACAATCCATTTCCTCGCCTGGACTGACTGGTTTGCTATTTTCCTCCTCCTCCTCTCTGCTTTTGGGGTTGTGTTGGTTTTGTCAATCAGTGTAATATTTACTAAAAACTTGAACACGCCGGTTGTAAAGGCGTCTGGAGGGCTGACTGTCTGCTATATTATTCTCTTCAGCCACTTCTTAATTTTTTTAAGCACCGTCTTCTTCATAGATGAACCCACAGAATTCAAGTGTAAGACTAGGCAAGCCCTCTTTGGCATAAGTTTTGCGCTCTGCATTTCATGTATTTTAATAAAGTCACTAAAAATTTTGCTGGCCTTCAGCTTTGATCCCAAGCTGCGGAATTTCCTGAAATGCATGTATAAACCTATTCCCACTGTGGTTGCCTGCACTGGAATTCAAGTTATCATTTGCACCTTCTGGCTAATATTTAGGACACCTTTTGTAAAGCAAAATTTCTCAATCCCAAGAGCAATAATTCTGGAGTGCAATGAGGGCTCTATTGTGGCTTTTGGGATTATGCTGGGCTACATCGCTGCCCTAGCCTTCGTTTGCTTCATATTTGCCTTTAAAGGTAGGAAGTTGCCAGAGAACTACAATGAAGCTAAATTCATCACCTTTGGCATGCTAATTTACTTTATAGCATGGATTGTATTTATCCCCGTCTATGCAACTACATTTGGCAAATACCTGCCAGCAGTGGAAATCATCGTTGTCTTAATATCCAATTATGGAATCCTCTGCTGCACTTTTTTTCCGAAGTGCTATATCATCATTTACAAGCAAGAAACGAACACAAAATCTGCCTTTCTCAAAATGGTTTACACATATTCCTCCAAGAGTGCAGGCAGCGTTGCTGTTAGTCAGTTTTCTTTGGATTCAAAGTCTTCCAGCTCCCGAGCTACTATCTCAGACTCATGTAAATCTGAGAAAAACTCTGCGAATGGAAATTGCCATTTCCAAGTGCCTGAGCAGAGACTAATAAAAGGGGAAGTTCTTCCTAAAAATACTGCAAGGACTGTGGCCAGGAAAAGACTCTCCAGCATATGACTGAGCAGCATTAAAGTACTAGAAGATGAAAAGCCAACTTTGGGAGC
The DNA here is from genome assembly GCF_963921805.1 of Phalacrocorax carbo. Taxonomy (NCBI): domain Eukaryota; kingdom Metazoa; phylum Chordata; class Aves; order Suliformes; family Phalacrocoracidae; genus Phalacrocorax; species Phalacrocorax carbo. The sequence continues at coordinate 74,883,950 of NC_087515.1, forward strand.
CATTTTTCTTTCAGGTCTCTTTCCTTTTGGCATCCCCAAAGAGAGCAGGCCACGCAAAATGCGTTCTTCTCTGGTACATAAGCCGTTATCCATTACCAGATTTGCAAGGCGTTCCTTGCTAACAGAGTCCAGCCCTGCTCCTGCAGGCACCATGAGGTACGGTCCCCTTCAGCAGTGCCCTTCCATCCCCGGCCCCCTCACGTAGACTTTCAGGAACCTATTCTTCAATCTCACTTCCCTGAGTGAGGCAGAAGCATCAGAAGAGTATTATTTCTCACAGACTTGTAGATGGGAACATATGGGTTTACCCCACTTGTTTTGTGTCTTTGGTGCCCAACTGTTTAAGGAGCTCTTCTTCTCACCTGGCTCTGTTTTACAGATCAAAGAGATCCCTCTCCCAGCCTTTGTTTGCTAGGCTAAACAAGCTCAGTCCTTTAGTCTCCACTTTTGAGATAGGCTTTCCATTCTCCTGAGCATTACAAAGTAACCCTTTTCAGCCGGTATCAGTGAATCCTTTTTCTTTTTTCCCTCCCCAAAACTGCACACCTTATTGCAGACAAGTGTTGCAGTTACTTTTAAAGTTCCTTGTATTTGCCAGGTTGATAATGAACTAGAGACAGGTCTACCTGAAAATCAAAGAACTGCTCTGGAGCTCTGTAGTTATACATATGTCCATCTACCTTCTTTCCCCCGTCCTCAGAGGACATACGCTGATTCACCTCATGCACCTCCTCTGATGCATGAGGAGAGAGGACCCACTATGTTTGTCCCCAGGTGTCCTCTTAGTTGAGGACGTAATGTCAATAAACACTAATTGATCCCTCTCTTTAGCATAAATGATGTAATGGCCAGGATCAGCATGAGTGCAACCTGGGAATTTTAGCTTTTTTGATATATATTTTTAAAAACTGATTTTCAACAAGAAAATGACAGTGCACCATTCTGATACGTAGAAATAGCACAAGAATTAACTGATATGAGCTGCACTGGATGAGTCTCTGCTCTGTAGCTCCGTCAGTATAGCTATGCCTTGCCTTCTGTACGAGAGGCAAATGGCACGTTCAGAGAAGGAGGAATTTTTCTGTCAGGACAATGGTACCACAGAGCTTTGTCAGATGCTAAACAGCGGAGCTATGTTGCCAATCCAGGACCGTGAAAAGTACTTTTCCGTGTTCATAAAGCCCAGACCATAGAAACTTTTGCTACTTTAATTTCTGTGACATGTTACTGTAAAATAATACTGAATTCCTTGGGTTTTGCCCATGCTTCTGTTTAGATCTGGAATAATTTGATGTTGTGGTGGGCCAAAGTAAAGTTCAGTAGATTTGCTGTTACACAGGCATATTGTATTATTGTTATGTACAATATATCTATTTTTCTATCATTTCTATTTTTATGTTGTAACCCGTAACCATATGATTTTTTCTACTCGTATTTTGTTAAAAAAAACCTTTAAATCAGTTTTCAACAATGGCCAAAGGCAACAAAATTTCTGTGACATGTAGACTATATGTGTACTACTCACCTGTGAAGACATTTTTAAAGTTATTTGAATGGCAAGGGTGCAATTTGCATACATGTTTGAGTAATAATGTAAGTACTGTAGCTGATTCGAAGAATAAAGGTTTATGCATATATATTTATATAATGAATGCACTTCATACATCAGGTGTTGCAAATACTGTTCTGAATATGAAGTTATATACAATAAGGTTAAAATTCCTGCAGTTTGGCTGCCAGTGCAGCAAGGAGCATCTCCCTAAAAGAGAGAAGCAAAGCTTACATTGCACGATGTCTGTCAGCACTAAGCTGGTTAGAAAAGTTAATTCAGCTCAAACGTTGTACCTGTATTTATTGTTTTCAAAAGTGTTGAGCATGTCATGTCTTGAAGATATAAGGAAAGGGAGTGATTAAAGCCATATTGTTATTTAAAACTGAGTTTGCTTACTTAATTTCCTTACCTTTCCCCATGAATTTCGGTTTGGCCTTGAACAGCAGCAACGCGTGCCCCTGTGCGGTGTTTCCACGTGGTAGATCTCAGCCTGCTTCTTACAAACATCCTTTAGGTTGAAAGCTAACTATGGTAGGGCAACCCTCCCTAGACGACAATGAGGAAAGTATCTTGAGGAACAGGGAGTGGGGACAGCAATATGAAGGTCTCTACGGAGGGATCTTTAAGGAAAGACATCACATATGGCAGAATTTCAAAGGAGTCCTGCATGCTGTCTGCCTCTCCAGCTACTCAGGTCTTCTGCGTAAAGCACAGTCAGTGGTGGGGCTGAGAGGGCATAACAGGTTTGCTAGCTAGGCTTGGCAGAAAAAAGAGGCACTGTACCAAGCTGTGTTACGTATGTCTTTAAATGTCTTGTCTGCAAGAAGCAAGTGATCATATGTAGGTAGAACATAAGGCAATTGTGCTATCCTATACAGAGGATAAAAAAAGCTGAAAATAGGGGTTCACAACACTAAGGGGAGCATTTACATGCATCCCCCTGCCCAGAACAGTATGCATTCCAGCAGTCCAACCATTCCTGTTACCAGGCACAGTTAATTGTGCACTGGTTACAGTGTCTGTAACAGCAACTGTCTGTGCACGGCAAAGACTCAATTAAATGAGCCTGAAACAGGTTTTCACCCCGCCAGAGCACAGAACAGGAATCACTTTCCCTAGTCATAGTGAAGTCTTGGCACGGCCACCCTGCAGCCACAGCCCGTAGGTCAGACCGTGCGGGGCTGAAGGGGTCAGCTCTTCTTTCTGGCTCAGAGGACGCTCTGCTCACTCACTGCGAAAAGATCCTGATGCCACTTCTCAAAATGCTAACACCTGTGTGTGCCCACCTGCAAGCTTTCCATCTCCAAGAGCAGTAGGGAGGATGCACGGTCCCCAGTACAGTGCTGCCCAAACAGAAGTCAAGTGTGAAAATGCCATTTGTTGAGGTCAGTGGGAGGCTGCTCTGGATGTAACCACTATTTAGCCTTTTGGAGTTTTATGTCATTCATAGCTAGTAATGCTAAATGATGTATTCTGAAGCCACTGTCACAGCGTACAATATCTTTAGGGAGAATTAAGACTGTAAAGGCCACCAAGTTTTTCAAGTCCTCTCCTCCAGGGCATAATTTCCTCATGATTTCAGTATCTCTAGCTGTGCAGATGCCTTTCAGCTGCGCATAATCTGTAGAGCAGTTCTTTGGCGAGCGCTGGGAACTATTGATGTGAGCTCTGGGCTTCCGCCCAGCAGCTTTGCTGGTGGCTGTAGGAACTGCAATGACTCTAAATGTGCGGGTTACCAGCACGACTAGCAACTACTAGCAGTGTTTGGGATGCTGCTCCCAACGCAGGATGCTAGGCAGCGCAGCTGTGCTGACTCTTCCTACCCTTCCCAGCTGTGTCTCCAGGGACAAGGAGCACTGCTTGACACTGCATCGCTCTCTTTGAGCAGGAAGAAGGCAAAGGGACTACGGGCAGACTATAACCCCAGTACCACCCTCTAAGTCATTTCTATTAAGGTGTCTTCATCTTCCCAACAACATCCTGGAAGACGGCAGAGCTGCTGAGAGGCGGGGGGGGGGGGGGGGGGGGGGGGGGCTGCGTGTGTGCAAAGAGGTGCATTCTCTTCCTTTTTGTTATTTTTAGAAGGACTTGAGAAAGCCAGTGCGGAGCTTTGATTCAGGGAGCTGGGTTCTTTTGTTTAGTGAATGGCTTGTTTGCAAACAGTAATTTTGTTCTGCAATAGAATGTGGGAAGACTGATTTTTTTTTTTAAGATGGTGTGAGTTAAATGGATTGGAATGGCTTTGATGTTTTACCAATAATAAAGACGTTTTGTTACTTCAATGATTTTGGAATGGAAACTGTACATGTGTGAATAAGAAAAGATCAATATGGGACTACTTACTGAGTGGAAAGTGAGTGCTTTTTTGGATATCTTTCCAGAATGAGATGTAGTCCAAACAGCATTTGAAAAAAACTTTTAATATCGAGGACACTAGAACTCACTCATGGTAACAAATTTCTGATTTCCTCTACTCAACAATTTGCTTTCTGAAAGAGCTGATTGCTTCTGGCTCTGCTCCTGAAAACAGATAACAGGAGGTTTTAGCTACAAACGGTTCAAGGCTCCTCATTCGTGCCGTCAGGCCGAGCACAGGGCTTTAGCTGCTGCCGCCGGGCAGTGATCCATCCCTGGGGAGCGGGGCTTCCTCCGTTCATCCGCAGGCATTCTGGCTCTGTTTGACAGATGTAAAATCTTCCACTGTTTGGTGCATCAGACATCCTTCTGTTGAGCCACTGTGTTATACTGGCACTGGTATCGTGCTGGCATGGGCTGTTGCTTACTAAATATGTGTTCTGTGCTGGCTTTCTGAATTACTTTTTCAAGGATATGTTTGTACTGAATGTTTTTTTTTCCCTTAATAAAGGTTTACTCTGCTCAGGATGTGAAAGGAAAAAAAAAATGTTTTCAACTAAAATAAAGAAAAAAGTGTGTGATGAGAATCAGTATGTTTGAAGCTCCTGGAAGTGGTAGAATACAGAATCACAGATGAGCACAGGTCTGCCTTACGGGACTCTAGTCCACCTTGTACTGAGCGCGAAGCTGAACCACCTCAGGTGTTTCTTTAACCCAGTTTTGCCTTTAAGGCTGAAGCTGTGAGGGTAGAGGTGTAGCACAACAGTGCTACACACTGTCCCCCATGGCATCCTTCTCTCTAAATTGGGGAGATAGTTGTGACAGGACAAGGGGTAATGGCCTTAAACAAAAGGAGGGTAGATTTAGATTGAATATAAGGAAGAAATTTTTTACAGTAAGGGTGGTGAAACACTGGTGGAACACATTGCCCTGAGAGGTGGGAGATGCCCCATCCCTGGAAACATCCAAGGTCAGGTTGGAGGGGGCTGTGAGTAACCTGGCCTAGCTGACGACGTCCCTGCTCACTGCAGGGGGTTGGACTAGATGGCCTCTAAAGGTCCCTTCCAACCCAAACCGTTCTGTGAGAATTCGGTGACTCTGCAGTGGGTTACACCTACCGGTGCGTTAGGGGAGCAGGGCGGCTTCTCCGGAGGACCGGCCCCCCTCGCCGGCGGCCGCCCCGCCTCGCCTCGCCTCGCCTCGCCTCGCCTCGCCTCCGGCCGCGGCTGGGCCGGGCCGGTCCCGGGGCCGGGGCTGGTGCCGGGGCCGCCGCCGCCGAGGCAGAGCGTCCCGCCGCTCCCCGCCGCCCTGGCCATGCTGCCGTCGCGCCTCCGCCCGGGCCGGCTCCTGCCGGCCCCGCTCCGCCTGCCCGCCCCGCGGGGAGCCGCCGCCGGCGGGGGGCCCGCCCGGGGCCCGGGCACCACCCGCGGTAAGGGGCGCTCCCGCCCGGGGCCGGCGGGGAGGTTCGGCGGCGGGGTGGGGGGGCGGCCGGGGCCGCGGCGGAGCGGGGCTGGGGCTGGGGCCGGGGCCGGGCTGGGCCGGGGCTCCCCGGCGGCCCGGGCCGCGGCGCCCCCCGCGGGTGGGTGGCCGGGCAGCTCGGAGGGTCTCCGGCGCCCTCCGGCCGGCTGGGGTACCCACGGCCGCAGGCTGCGGGGGCCGAACCAGACCCGCGGGGCTCTCGTGGCGTGCGGGGGTATTCGAGAGCCGCGGGGAGATACCTCTGCGCGGCGGGACGTGGGAGCGTAACCCCTGAGTTAGCTGAGGCAGGGGTTTTCTACCACCCATCACCCGCTCTCAGTGCATGGTTTGACGAGTGTTTTTTCCTCATCTTTAAGCCGAGCAGGCTCACAAGGTGGTTGCAAGCTACAAACCTTCGAAGTTTGACAAAAAAATCCTCCTCTGGACTGGACGTTTCAAGACAGAAGAAGAGATTCCTCCGAGGATCCCGTAAGTGTGCTGCTCTCGTCCAAGGGGAACGCGGAGCTGAAGGGAAAGCGGTGGCGTGATCCTCATCTAAAGCTTTTCCACAGAGTTCGAACCAGTCAGTTTTTCAACACTGAAAACTTGGAAACAAATTAGAGGGCAAAAGAATTTCCTGTCCTGGTTAGAGGTTAAGATGAAACTATGTTCCTTACTGGGGTCCCCAGAGCCTGGGATTAAGAAAGATAGCCTCGGTTACATTTATCTACTGGCTTGTTTATTTTGCTTATTCCTAAAGTGCAGAGAAGGAGGTTATTCGCAAACAATATTTTCTGTTTATAGCTCCCATAAACAGTTCTAAGAGAGCTGACTGTCACTGAATGATTACATCCAACAAATTATGATTTACTATAGAATTTGAGGAAAAATAGAGAAGGACATAGTGAGAGAAACATCCCCCAGCAAGGAAAACCAAGTACTTGACATAACCTTAGCCTCCTATTCTTGTGGACCCACTGGACTAGATGGTCTTTGAAGGTCCCTTCCCACCCAAACCACGCTGATTCTGTGGTTCCTGAGTCGCTGAAAGTTAGCATCCCCCCAAGGCCAATTCCTGCCTTTTTCTCAGGACGTTTGATAGCTTGTTAGACACCTTTCTCCAGGACACTACTTTTTAACATCACAGTATGTCCCTGTCTTGGGTGGGTCGGCAACATGCAGAGCTGTGTCAAGCAACAGGTACATCCTCCACCTGTTCCTGTTGGTTCCTGACAGTTTCACTGATGTTTCCTGAGCTGGACAGTGCCATTGTCCCTCCTCTTGTACTGTGTTACTTCCACCATCTTGCCCTAAAGAAAGGTTTCAGACAGGTCTCAGAAGCTCCAAAAGCTATTCAAGCCATCGGGAGGCGTTTATAAGGACACCTGTGTTTGCCAGCCCATACACACAACACGCACACAAACGGCTCGTTTCTGTGCATTAGTTGGCCGGCCAAGTGCGCGTCACCACTTCATGCTTTCTGGGTGAGCAAAGTCTTTTTTCTTACAGATAAGATATAAGGATTTTAAATAGCAATATACTAAAAGAAGTTAATTGTGAGACATTGAAGCTGAGTTGTGTCACTGCTTTAACTATTAAAAAACATAAAAGAATTGCAAGATAGTGTTACCGTGATCACAGTCTAGCTGCTGAAGATAGTTTGTACTAAGGGTCGAACCTGCAGTCCTTATTTGAAATTGTTGGGTTGTTGTGGTTTGGGTTTTTTTTTTAAACAGCTGTTATTGATTTCAGCAGAGGTTTACCCAGAGTCTTAATTAAGGATTAAGTAGCAAAGGCCTTAATGTGCAATTAGGGGAGAACATAACCAGGTCTGTTTTCCTTAAAGTGGAGGCAGAAAGCAGGGAGAAAGTGGAAATGTGCTCCAGAAGAGTTTCAGTCAGCGCATTGTGAAATATGATTAGGCTAGTAAGCCAGACTAATGACATTTATGGTTCTGCTTTTGTTGCTACAAGTAAGTGGATTAGTGGATTAATGATTTTATGTGCTAGTTTGATGTGCGGTTTGTTTTAAAGACAACGCGTGTTTACCATTGTACAAAACAAAAGCGGTTACTTAGAACTGCAGGCACCGTCAGTCAGCTGCAAGAAACGTGGCATGTCCAGCACGCACACGCGTGTGGGTGTTGGCAGGGGAGGGGGCAGGACGGCATAGCCGCTCGTTAGACTTGCCCTCATCTGTTGTATTAAAGCCTTCCAGAGCTGCCCTGCGGCCCTCAGCCTTGGCACACGCTTCCATGGGCAGAACCTCCACTACAAAAACTCCAGCTCTGCCCCATCCCACCACTCATCCTCTTGGGGGTAAAGCTAAAGGTGTTTTGGGGGAAAGAGATCGTTACAAGATCTTTACTCACAACGTAAAATCAATTCTTCATGCAACTATCCTTTTTACATATATATATGTATAGAACCATAACTAGATATTATGTGTATTTATATTCTATATCTTACTAATGTATCTCTTTATATATATGAAGCATTCCCATGTAATTTATGAAAGGAAAATAGTGCACAGCCAGCATTTAAAGAACATCTTAAAATCTGTGCTCCCAAGTATAAAGTGTGACTCAGGAAAAGACTTAGCTAACGGTTTTGAGACAATTTTAGTGACCCGGCGATTTCCTGTGCTGCTGGTTCTCAGGAGCACGTGGCCTGCTCACAACGGCGGGAGGTGGCAATGGGACCCGTACCAACGCGGCCTGCTGGGCCCTACAGTGCCTCTTGCAGCAACTACTGCCAGACGCAGGGCAGGAGTTTTCATTGCTTTTTGCCTTTGGTGACCAGCAAAAATAATCACGTGGGTTGTTCTTGTTTAGGCGTGTGTTCCTGCAACAGTGAGGACGCTGAACGTTCAAAGTTCCAGTATTAATGGCTCCTACATTCAAATAAGTATGTTCAAATAAAGCTGCTGCTTTTCTAAAGAACTAAAGACTCCTAACTCGTAGCAGCACAAACTGTTTTAATCACCTATCCAAGTATGTCAAGCCCCTAGCCTACAGGACACCATCTAAACACGTTAGAAATCACACTAATTTCTGAAGTTGATTTTGAATAAGAGGAACTTGCTTTCACCACATCTGGTTGACACCACCTCTAGTTCTCCATCTGTTTAAATAGAGCTTAAGGGGTGATTTCTGGTGTATTTACTCCAAGTATCTAAATGCAAATATTTATTGCATGAGCAATTTTTTTTCAGCTGAAAAAAGATCAACTTCTACCCGTTAAATGTTGCTTTTCCACTGGAAATGGATTTGGGGCAGAAGAGGGCAAGCTCTTGGGTGGCACGTAAGCAAGCGTAGCAAGCTGAAGATGCTTGTTTTAGAAGCTAATTCTAGTTCTGTTTTTCAATGGCGATGTTACATCTGCAATGCTTTGAAGAACAGATACTTCACAGTTTTGTAATGACTCGATTCAATAACTTTAATTGCAGGCCTGAGATGCTAGACAGGGCAAGAAACAAAGCTCGAGTTAAAGCTTGTTACATCATGATTGGACTCTCAGTTGTCGCCTGTTTCGCAGTGATCGCCTCAGCTAAAAAGGTAAGCCCAGCGCTAGCGAGCTATCACATAGCATACTTAAAAATGATGGGAGTTCTGTGAAAAGGAGACAAACCTAAACAGCAGCAGCCTACACCCACCCTAGTTTTAGCTAACCTATGTTCCCGTCCCCCCGACACGGAAGCAGTCGCTGGCTGTTCCTGTTCCCCGAGGCGCATCGTTACTCCTACTGCACCGCTCTGACGTAGGTGTTCTGCTTCCGCAGGCTGCTGCGCGTCATGAGTCCTTAACAAGCTGGAACCTGGCAAAGAAGGCCAAGTGGCGGGAAGAGGCCGCGCTAGCAGCGAAGTCCAAGACAAAGTAACTTAGTATGAAATGCCAAATCTCCTTGTAGGAGCAGAATTGCTGAGTGATTAGTGAATTTCACCAATAAATGGAAAACCATAGTATTGCACACACTGGAACCAACAAGGATCGTTACAGGATCACAAAAAGAAATGGAGGGTCTCTTTTCCTAAAGAGATACACACTGTACTTTTTGCAGATTACTAAAATCAGGATGTTTTGCGCATGATTAAAAGCAGTAGTTAATTTCAAAGGAGATGAGGTAGTTTCCTGAGAATGTCAGGTACGGGGGGAACCAAGTTTCCACTATCGGTCTTAAAAACTTTCTTTCAGGCTTATCTTGAGCTGTTACACAGAGAGGAGTTCCTTACAGAAAAACTAGCTGTATTTTTCATTGAAAGGTTAAATGCAGCAAAGACCAAGCAGTAATGAAATGAAGGTACGAAAACTGCAAAAATAAGGAGACTTATGCAATTCACTTTTGCGATTGTAAATAAAGAACAAACTGTAATCAGCCAGAACGTTACCCAGCTTAATCACCAAGAAGAGAAGGTTTGGAGAAGGGAGGGAAGGGGAAATGGCCTGGGAACTCCGCAAGTTCTCAAGTCCTTCCCAAAGTGGTCAGTTCTGCAGGCAGAGACAGGGCTGTGATTATCGTACAAGCGTATGTTTGGTTTGATTTAAACAAAACATGTTTTAAACCAAAAAGTTTTTTGTCTGGTGACAGTGCCTAGTTTTAGAGCGCACAAATCAGCCAGTTTGAATTCATTTGCCTCGATGCTGCATTCAAAATGGCATTTGTGTTTTCTAGCTGAAGAAGCCACACTTATTGAAACACTAAATAAATACAATAAATGTCTGTAAAATAGGTTTTATTTGTTTCTGTATGGTATTTGGAGATTTAACATTCCATAATATTGCATACTACTCATATGTGTTCTGTTACAGTAACGGGCCTTTGGCCTGGATTTAAAGATGCACTATTACTATCTGAAGTTAGTATAGGTATTTTAGTTTCCACACATTATATGGAGGTATTGTGCCATAAGTAACTGAAATTTCTCATTCCAGATTGCAGTGATCTCTTGAGGTCACAGTTAAATGTCACACATCAATTGGCAGACCTACTACAAAAATCCTCAGTTGTACAATTTAATAAATTTAAACCAACTGAGAACTAACCGTGGAGGAGAGACAATAGTGCATCTTTTCTGTTTGTGTTTTTTTTTTAAAAAAAAAAAACAGACAGACCCAACAATAAATATTTTCCAGTTGAAAACTTGTTCTACAGCTAACTTATTTCTGTGCCAACATTATTACTATTTTCTGACTGCTGCTAGCAACAGTGTTTAAAGCAAATACTAGAAAATTAAAAAGCTGTATGAACCAGTCCTCGGACAAAAGTGCAACGATGAAAAAATTTGATATGACTCAGTGTATCAAGAGTAGGGAACTCAAAAAAAAAAATCTTACGCTTTGCATAGTTGCATAGATTAGCTAGTTAGTATTCACATTTAAGCAGAACAAATTAAAACCGAAACCACAAAACCCAAACCCCTGTATTTTGAAACATCCTTTGTAACTGAGGGGGCACTTCAGATTCCACATAAAATACCAAACTTAGAGATTTTCTTCTTTCAGTTTTTTTTTTTCCCCCTCCACACTGTGTTCATCTGTTTAGGCAACATCATCATATTCACGCCCCTGCCTGACCATAAGTCATCTCCTCTGCTTTCACATTGTTCATTTATGTGCTTTTTGACAAAGCGTGGTGTAAACCCAGTGGTAAGATAGGAGAAGCCATCCTGTATGTTTATACTTTAAAGAACTTTCATTATTATTTCTTAACAATTTTAAGGTAAACCAAATGTTGAGATTAAATAACGATTTTCATTAGCTAAAGTCCATCAATTTTAGTTCCCTTTTAAACCTTTACATTTAAATGGACCAGAGGCATGAAATATAGTTTATCTAAATGCTTAAAGTGCAGCCACTAACCATTCACACATACAGAATAACATATCCACAAAACTGAAGACATTCTTTCAAAACAAATATAATACTTTAAATGTCCCCTCTTCTCTTCATTTTTCAAGTCTTTTAATCATGATTTTTATAGTTCAGATTTGGTTTAAATTTGAGAGGCTTATAAATGCAGTTTTTACAGGGTTCTCCAAATAAAAAGCAGGCACAGCTGGTTATGTTATCAAAACAAGGTTGTCAGAAACAATGGAATACCCTGTTACCTGAATTATTTTCTTGTACTAGAAGAACACTGAAATTCAGCATTTACTAGTAATCCTGGTAGATTTCTAAGATTTTTACCCTGTACTTTGAACAGATGGGGCTGGGGGGTGCAGTGGAAGAAGGAGAGTCAGTATATGAAAACCTAAAACTATGAGAGTAAAAAGGGCACAAATACAATCGTCTAACATTATATGAAAATTTGGCAGCTGTACTCAAGGTTATCACACTATTCAAAACTGCTGTATGCTGTACAAATCTAGGTTTAAAGTGTCATTAGCTAAAATATCTCGTTATTCAGAGTTCATAAAGTAACAGCACTCCTATATACACTTCTTACGCTTCTATCTTCCACTAAAAAGGCTTCAAAAAGAGGTTTCTTCCCTCCCAGTTAGGTCTTAGTCAAAACTGACCATTAATCTTAGAAAATCCACTTCAAGTCCCACATTCAATTACAATATAGTATATATTGCTGTAACATCAAAGTGAAACATCTTAGAATCTTAACTTGCATGTCAAAAAAATTCTAAATATAAAATGGTACTGTTAAGTGATACCACCTTTAACCTGTATTTTTCAGTGCATTAAAATTTTGTTTAGTGACAAGCACAGTGCCATGGGGTAAGTAATTTGAAGTTTCAATTGCAGCTTTTTATGAAGCATGAAATGCTCTTGTATGTCAAGGATTTCACTTAACCCAGGAGTTTGATGTTAATACATTAATTACAGGTAATAAGAAATAATCATACTTCAGAGTTAAGCCAAAGTATTCATTTCTCCAAATGAGATATACTACTAATACACCAGAAACACTACTTAAATGCAAGTCGAAGCAGAGCATACTTTTTTCTGTATTCAAGACTGTTAATGTAATTATTAAAATTCTATTTCTTTTAGTGTTTAACAGCAAACACTGTATATTGTAGAGCCTAAATATTCAGATGACAATGACTTCCTAGTTAGTTTTGGTGTCCACGTACTTAATGCTATTTACAGTACAACAAACTTTTTCTTCAACCAGAAAGGAGTGATTCACTATTCATTCTTTTTCTATTCATCCATTTCTATTGTCTTACCAAAAGAAAACAGAGTTAGTTAACTTAAAGAACAATTCCATTCAAGTGGCGGTTGCACATTTGGTCAAAAAATAACACCTACTCTCTAAACTTTTAAGAAGCTACTGTACTAGAAAGGCAAACACTGCAACGTTTCTCACACTGAAGTGGTGTTACCACATTTTGACAGGAGACAGTCAAGACCAATCCACTTGGCGATTTGTGCAAATCACCACCTGTGTCATTCATAATCGCAGCATTCTTGGGGTAACTACAGCAACTGCTTCCACTGCAAAGTACTGTATTCGTGGCTGACTTTTAATGCCATTTAGCAGCTTTAATTACAGAGCCAACATCAAATGACCAGCAAACTCTGCTGATTCTAATTTGAAAACTTCTGTAACAGTCCTCTTCTCACATAATTCAGAAAAAGCTTTTTCATATATTCAATATTATATTAGGTAATTAGCATTATATAACTAGTATGTCTTTAAATACATTTTATAAATAAATTCCAACAGTGTGTTGTAAAGTAACTAATGCATAAAAGTTTCACAATTTAAATAAATATTTTTCACATTCCAATTCAGCTTCTTACAAGCTCATCTTTATTTCATGCCTTAGTTCTGAAGCAATATTTTTGCTTCAATACAAGAGGTAGATTTTGATAGAGACTGGGCAAGTCAAGCCTACTGCCAAAAATGCAACTGTCAGTAACTGTATTGCTGATATGCAGTTTGAGACTACATGAAAAATTCAGAACCACTACCTAAATTCCTACCAAGTCTTAGCTTAACAATTCTTGTTAAATCACATTTAATGCTTTACTTTAGATATGATTACTCACAGTTGTTTTCTGTACATAAGAGATAATGAAAAACACAAATACAAAACAAAAAACAGTTGTATCTAACACAATATATAAAAGTGCATGAGCTGCTTCATCTATTTCTGCAAAACATATTTGACTTTTTCTCTAACTTTGGCCATAAAGAAAAGACCTCGGTGGAAAAAATAAACCCCAAACCCCACAAGTGTTTACACTTTATGCTTGTCTTCAATAATTTACAGCTGAAACCCCTCCATTGGAGCCTCCTGCTGTTGAAACACAAACTGCTGCTGACTTTCATCCACCTGAGGTGCAATACTGGAGTCCTCCTCTTCGACACCAAAGTAATGTTCTATGAGTTCAAAAGCCTTTTGGTAGATCTCCTGGTTTTCATGCCTCTGAAGAAATTCAATTTTATCAAGTCCTAAATTCGAAACAAAACATTTTCAAAATCTAGCTGCTAAATGAATGGTGAATTCAAATGGAAACAGCTTATAGTATAGTGGTACTTCTTAGATAAAAAAAAAAAAAGGCAATTCCAAATCATCTCAATTCATTCGATGTCACTAATTCTTAATTTCCTAACCCAGGTATTTCTAGTCTTCATTTTCTGCAGCGTTTTCTGCTGCCCAAACTAATTTTAAAACTATGCTAGAATAATATCAATTTAACTAAGAAGGATGAGGCAGCTTTAGTATCTACAAAGAAATATACCATGCCTACAAAGAAATTGAATCTGTACAGAATTAGGATGGCATAAAATCGCTTGCTATAGCAATTTCCAATATCCCAATTTATTTTCTTGAACTCTTTCAGTCTTCCTCAACTCTAAATTCTATCGCCTATTATGGAGTCATCACTGGGCACAGTTTATATCTTTTTTCAAATTTCATCTTAAGATTTGAGGATACTATCTTTCCAAAGGCTTATCATCTGCAAGCTAGATGACATAACCTCTGCTCTGCTGGCAGAATCAAGTGCTTGGCAGTCAGTTAGGTTGATTCAAAACTCCTTTTTAGCTATTTAAGATAATTCGGTTTTCACTTAAATTGCATTAGAAAGAGCTCATACAAACCCTTCTGTTGACTAGATAAGCCAAAGCAATGCAGGTGATATGTTTGTGATGTGATGGGGCTGTGGATGTTGTCTACCTAGACTTTAGTAAATCCTTTGACACCATTTCCCACAGCATTCTCCTGGAGAAACTGGCTGCTCATGGCTTGGACAGGTGTACTCTTTCCTGGGTAAAAAACTGACTGGATGTCCGGGCCCAAAGAGTTGTAGTCAATGGAGGTAAATCCAGTTGGCAGCCAGTCACAAGTGGTGTTCACCAGGGCTCAGTGTTGGGGACCAGTTCTGTTTAGTATCTTTATCAATGATCTGGAAGAGGGGATCGAGCACACCCTCAGTAAATTTGCAAACGACACCAAGCTGGGTGGATGTGTTGATCTGCTTGAGGGTAGGAAGGCTCTGCAGAAGGATCTGGACAGGCAGGATCAAGGGGCTGAGGCCAATTCTATGAGGTTTAACAAGGCCGAGTACCGGGTCCTGCACTTGGGTCACAACAACCCCATGTAACGCTATGTGCTTGGGGAAGAGTGGCTGGAGAGCTGCCGGGCGGAGCAGGACCTGGGGGTGCTGGCTGACAGCCAGGTGAACATGAGCCAGCAGTGTGCCCAGGTGGCCAAGAAGGCTAACAGCATCCTGGCTTGTATTAGGAAGAGTGTGTCCAGCAGGAGCAGGGAGGTGATCGTGCCCCTGTACTCAGCACTGGTGAGGCCACACCTCAAATGCTGTGTTCAGTTTTGGGCCCCTCACTACAGGAAAGGCATTGAGGTGCTGGAGCGTGTCCAGAGAAGGACAACGAAGCTGGTGAAGGGTCTGGAGAAAAAGTCTTATGAGGAGCGGCTGAGGGAACTGGGGTTGTTTAGCCTGGAGAAGAGGAGGCTGAGGGGAGACCTTATCACTCTCTACAACTACCTGAAAGGAGGTTGTAGTGAGGTGGGTGTTGGTCTCTTCTCCCAAGTAACAAGTGATAGGACAAGAGAAAATGACTTCAAGCTGTGTCAGGGGAGGTTTAGATTGGATATTAGGAAAAATTTCTTCACCAAAAGGGTTATCAAGCACTGGAACAGGCTGCCCAGGGAAGTGGTGGAGTCACCATCCCTGAAGGTATTTAAAAGGCACGTATGTGTGATGCTTAGGGACATCTTTAGTTGAGTTTAGTGCACTGAGTTTAACTTGGTCCACCCTAAGTTTAGTGCTGGACTTGGCAGTGCTAGGTTAACAGTTGGACTTGATGATCTTAAAGGTCTTTTCCAACCTAAATGATTCTATGATATAATTAGCCATTTCCCCTACTTGAACTTATACTCTACAGCTTCAGCAGCCTACGCTTAATTGGTAAAGAAAAGAACCTAGACATTCAGTGGTTGTAATTATGAATGGACGCAAAATCTGGAACAGAATAAATTCCGTTAAAGTGTTTAGTACTTATTCCTCTTACACATTAGATTGCAAAGTTCTCCAAGTATGCATCTGATTTTAGAAATGAAACTCTAACAGAGAAAGCAGATTTCAAGGCTGCTTTACAGAAAAGTTAGTACCATCTAATCAGATATAATGTCATCAGCTAGAACTGTTATTAGCAGTCTCTGAAACACAAATGTCTGCCGATTTTGTTTTTTCAGAACTACAAAAAGGTAACCCTCCATAAATAATGCCAGATTCATTATAAGCCAGGTTTAACATTAATTTTGTTAAATCAAAAGCATCTAGTCATGAAATTCAACAAATGTCATTTTAGTTCTGACAGTCTGCCTTTAAAGCGTGGTTTAATTCAACAACTCTTTTAAGAGAAAACAGAAGAAAATACTTTCACAAATTAAGTACAAACTTAATTCATTTTATGATCTGAAGTTGATTTTGCTGTTACTGATATTTACTATGCTAAAAAGTGATCCGGCTTCGGGAGTAAGTAAAGCAAACCCTGATCTCACATCCCTGTTGGTAATGAAACTGTACCAGACAGAACTATTCACAGGTTTTCTGCATTTAACCGCTCTTCCCATCCCCCATGATGTTACATGACTTAATTTATGATGCTTTCATGTCCACTTATGCTTGAAGTAAAAATTCTAATATTAAATGTACCTACCAATGGTTCACAATGGTTTTGTTTTTACAGCCTGAAATAAGGAAGTTCAGGTATGTAGTTTTACAAGAAGTAATGTCTTACCATATGCTTCTTCTATAAGGGCACAATAAGGATTAATGCCCATTCCATTTTGCTTAGACTCTTGTTCTCCAAGACGCAGAATATTTTCAAGTCCATTTAAAGCCACCTGTACTATTTTTGAATCCATCACAGTCAGGAGGTCACAAAGAGGCTTGGTACAACCTAGTGCTACCAAATACCTTTATAACAGCAGAAAAACAGAGGGGGATGGGGGGGGAAAAAGAAGGACTGATAATCCAGCATATTTATTATGACATGCCTGTCTATCACTATTGGTGTTTAATTTTGCTAAAAGAAGTGGCTGAAACAAAGATTTCTAAAACACAACACAAAATCTGAGTCTGAAATTGAATAAATATTCTACATTATCCTTTTGAGAAAATCTAATGCGCATACTCCTAACTGGAGTTTAGAATCTGTAGTCTTTTAAACTCCTTTTTGCTTATGAACTTCAGATGGGTTTAACTTAATAGAAAAGAGCTTACTGCTAAAAAATAACTTTTTCTCAGGCATTTGAAATTTTGTACTGGCAAAAACATTGAGTAAACACGTTAGAGACAGATCAGAACATTGGACACTGCTCTACACTAACGCAGTAAACACTAGCAACTCATTACAATATTAGCATTCCCTACTGTAAAAGGAAGGACATAACTGTAAATACAAAAAAGATATTGGGATTTTGCATATACTATTCCTTTTTCCAGTTTTGCACAAAACTGTGTAGGAACTTTGGAAGTCAGAACCTGTGTCCTCATTTCTAGTGTGCACGTAAAATGAAGACGGTAACATTTGCTGGCATCAAAAGGTTGCTTAAACACAGTTTGTTTAGTGGTTTTAAGTTATCCTGCAGTTAGACAGTAGTACCTTGAGGATGTCAAAAGGGCCAAAATTTCCTTAAATAGATATCTACTGTGTTTGACAATATAATATAAACTCTGGAAGATAAACCTGTGAAAACTTTAGGTGTAACATCACTGAAACAGACCAATATCAGTCAATTTGTTAAGTCTACTCCATATACTTCACTCATTTTTCTGAGCTTCTACATGTTTAGTCCCTGTGTCGAAAGAGTTACAAGGAATTATGGTTGTGTTGAGGATATCACAGCTACATTTGTCAGGATTCAATTGCAGAAATAAAAATGCCTTAGAAAAGATACTTCGGTAGAGAAAATAGTAATATACACAAATTTACCTAATCTGTTCAGGGGTTCCTCCTGATGTTGCATTAGTTATGGCCCATGCTGCTTCTTTTCTGGTCCGAAATTCAGCTTTTTGAAGAATTTCAATCAATATTGGGAAAATATTTGCATCTATAACAGCCTAAGAGATGAAGTTATAATAATTAAGATTTAGTATACACAAAGAACATTAATACCCTTCGCTACAAGGGTCAGTGATGCCTGCTGATATCAAAGCAAACAATGTTTTGTTAGGTGGCACCAACCACACTACCTAGAAACACTAAACTGACATTCAGAACTATTCCAACACTGCACTACAGCAGCCATCAGAGCATCATCTTTGCCGATTTCTCCGTCTCTGGTGAACAGAATACTGCTTACTGCATAGGCCCGTTTGAAAATCATATGATTTCAACACTAAACCTGAGGTTTTGAACAGGAGATCAAGCCTCAGAACAAAGCTTCATTTTATCCATTTTATCCAGGTTTGCAGTCTCCACAGAAAGACTATGT
This sequence comes from Phalacrocorax carbo, assembly GCF_963921805.1. Lineage (NCBI taxonomy): Eukaryota > Metazoa > Chordata > Aves > Suliformes > Phalacrocoracidae > Phalacrocorax > Phalacrocorax carbo. The sequence continues at coordinate 74,902,239 of NC_087515.1, forward strand.
CTATAAAAGTGGAGACTATATTACATATTCTAAATGACATTGCAAACTAACATTTTCACCCGACTGAATTAGAGGGGAATAAAAATCATATTGAAAATTGCACTTTGATTCAGAATTCTCATTTTTGCCAAACAAAACCTATTTTCAGGTAACTCCAGACACCTGGAGTAATAGTCAGGATTTAGTAGTTCCCACAAGAATACAACTCAGTATTGATGACATCACGCAGGTATTTTATCCAAGCAAAACGTTCAACATTTCCAAACATGTAGAATTGGTAAATCGTCCCCTTTTCTCTGGACTAGTTTGTGCAAGATGTTTTGTTTCAACTTTTAAAGAAGAAAAATGGCGTATTATTTCAACATGTATATTTCAATTCATAACAAATCTAAAGAGAGTATACCAGTAGATGATGCTCCCACAGGGAAAAATAACAGTTGATATCAGATCTAAGAGAATAAGTTAAGTATCCTTTAAATGTTTTATAAGCATCAACCAAATCCCTTTGAGAGAAATGAATCAGTTTCTCTAAAAATAGCTGTCATGAATTGTACTAAAGTATTTTATGAAGTTATTTATAATAACCTTTCAAAATTTAGAACAAATAAGTTAGTCCTAACTGTCTATAATTTTCCCTAAAAAACATAATGCAGACTCAATGTAGTATCTACTTATTTCTCCTCATGAAGGAAAATCAAGTGAAGTAGTAGAATGGAAACAAAACCAACCAAGTAACAAATATACAGGCTTTACCTGAATCTGAGCTCTGTTTCCTGCAGTAATGTTAGAAACAGTCCAGCACGCTTCTTTTCGAATAGATTCCTTGGGACTACTAAGCAAGTGCAAGAGACAGGGTAATGCAGAGCAGTTTAGAATCACCTAAAATAATTTGAGAATTGAAAATTGGGTTGTGCAATATACATATATATATGAAAGCACCTTACAGATGACTTTGAAAGAAGATTTTGCAACACATTTATTTTATACAAAGTATCAGAGATAACATCCTGCAAAATTAAAGTGTTCAATGCTGTAGTATGTGAATAGAGAATCCAGCAGTTTCAAAGAATCTGCCCTCAATTCAGTTCAGACAAGAGGACAGACAATAGCAAGACTAAATAAGGCTGCTTATGGCTAGAATATGAATAACTTGAGAATAACTGAGAAGTGTGTATCTAATTTGTATAGTTATTTATTAATTGGGGGGGGGGGCATTTAAGATTTTTTTTTCCCCGATAATTTCTATTTAATCCCTTAGCAAAATCCTCTCCTATGGAGCACACAACAAATTACATAATTAACTTATTTCCTTATTTTCCCTTTACACTAGTTCTGTCAGCCTTTAGACACAGTTTCCTCTGAAGCAGGACCTGTCTTAGTATCTCCTGCATTGCTTCAAACTCAATTCCATTGCCTAAAGTTAAAAAGTAATTAAAACAATAATAAATAATTGAACCCCCACTAAAGAGGAAAAAAAAAAAAGAAGTTACTTTCATTGTAAATAGGAAGCCATTCCATACAGGAATGAAACAATCCACTACATACAGTGATGTAATAACGTGTTCTTTCTTGCAGTAATTTAATGTTTAAAATAGCAGCCTAAACTGTCAAATTAACAATATATATCTGTACAGAGACTCTTTCACTGACATACGCAGATACCTGTACTGGATGTGTATTTTGTCACAATTTCGCAAAATTCTGTCCTGCCAATTCATTTTTCTTCAATCGACTAGTCTTACCTGTGTTTGGATATCATCCCCAGTAACAATATTTCCAACTGCTCTTAATGCAGGGGATACCACCTTGTAATCATTATGCCTGGAGACAAACATTAAATAGCTTGATATTACCAAGTGTTACAGTAGAACTTTGCATTTTCAGTGAACAATAGCTTACTTCAGGTGCTAAATTTTTAGTTATAGCAAACACTGCATCACTTCTTACACTTTCCCCCTGTTGAGCAAGATTTGACAACTGCAAGCCCACAACTGAATTGCTGATCCAAGGAAAGGGCATCTCTATGGAACAACACAACTTAGAGCAATTTCTCTCTCCAGCACATTCATTTCACCCAGCTCAAGTATTATTAAATATAGTACCGGAACCTGTGTCATTTAATAGACACAGAAACAAAAGGGGTGCTATTAGCTGTCTACTAAAACTTAGCAGCCCCCCCTTTTAAGTGAACTTTCCCCTTTCGTAAGTCAACAACCCTCAAAGCCAGTACATGAAGCCCATATCCCCATATTCAACTGCCTGAGGTGTGGGGGAAGGAAGTCTACTTGGTTGTCCTAAAGCTTCTACAGAAGAGAAAGCAACCTCGTTCTCTCCTGAAAGCAATATAAATGAGCTTTTCACAGGGAACGGTGCTGAGCTGTCAGTGCTGGGAGCTACTATCCCTGACCTACTCTGCAGTTCCCATGTGAACACAGGGATTTAGTCTCCCTTTCTAGGAAAATAATGAACCATAAACCAAGTATACTGAAACAGTTCAAAAGTGGCACAAGCCCGCTTCTGGACTTCGTGAGTCCAAGAACGGCCTGTATTGCAACGACACCTCCTAGAAAGGTAAGAAAACAAAATATAACAGTGAAATGAAAAAAAAATAAGCTTAGAAATTAATTTACAACTGAAGCTTAGCTTCAGTCTTCAACTTCCTATTCCTCCATGTAAATGAAATCCTACATTACATTTTAAATAATATAAAGGAATACTTTGGAGAAAACTTTTTTTCACTGTCAATCTCAGGAAAAAGATCCCAGAAGCCAAGCAACCTAGCAAGCAACTTAAAAGGTTTCAGACTGAATTCACGTTCATCACTTCTCACTAAATAAATCAGACTTGAGGTGAGAACAAACAACTCAATCTGAACTCGTTAATATTAACAGCGCTGCAAGACATTTATTTGGTGAAGACTTACATAAGCAGCTCTACCAATCTCCGACACACTCCAGAATCAATAACAGCTTGAATTTTATCATTGGGACCATCTGAAAGGTAAGAGAGGGCCCAGCAAGCATCTGCTAACACATCCGGGTCACTGCTAAACAACAGTCTTGATAAAACGTTTAAGCAAGGAGCAACCTAGGTTAAAGAAAAATATTGCCTAAAATTAGGTGTTTCGTATTTTTCAAGTTTCAAAGAACATTCTGCAAAGACATAAAGGTGGAAAACTATTTACTGCCAAAGCACACGAGCTCATTAATGAACCAGAACGTAGGTGGGATACTTCCTGATTAAACTAGACCTCCAATTCAAACTGGCAACTTGGATAAATTCTGGTTCACAGCCTATTTATTTAGAGATACTACACTGGGTATACAACTGTCCAGCTTAAACAAAAGCTATCTGTTTTTACAGGTAACCAGATGATCAGGAACAGCTGATACTTTTTTGAATCACTCAGGGAACACGATTTCAAAGTAGTAACATTTTTGGATATTGCTGTCTTTGTAGGAGTACTGGAGGTTATTTGTAATGACCAATTTATAATTGCTTTACCATAAAGAAACTCAGAGCAATTCACAGAGGGCTCAGCATTCACTGAACCAAATCAAACAAGCAACAGCTGACTTCAGTTCTCACTGCAGCTGTAGTCTCTGGCGTTAATCTCTCACAGGTTCCACACAGACAGGGCCAAATGAACTAGGCCGTCTTAACACCACCTGGAACCTGCCAGGTTTCAGCTGTACAGTTTGGGAATGCCATATTCTTTGTAGAACTTAACTATTTATCTTACATCGGTGATGCAGTTCAGTCTCCTTTATGTGTCCAACTGGTGCTATTGCAAAGGGCAAAAAGCGAAAGAGCTATTCTTATTGGCAGCTGCCTACAGGGCATCCATTTCCAATGAAGTTAAGCGTTTAAGCAGCAAGAAAGCTTGTTGGTTTTCTACTAACAGAACAAAACACTACCACAGGATGTAGCTTGGGCAGAGCAACTGTAAGGTGGTTGATTAATTGACATCAGAAATCCCCCCTTTCTGTTAATGTCTCTCCACGAATTATTAAGTAGCAATGACAATAATTACTACCTCATGAGGTAAGCTTCAAGACATGTAAATTCTCTCCAGATTATCTTTAATGATAATTTAACCTGTCTCTTCTACCAGAATATTCAAAGTTCAATTTTTTAAATCTTTTAATGTCATTAACCTTAACAGAAATTAATTTCATAGTGAAAATAAGGAGCTAATACTCCTGCTAGCCTCTACAGTCTTACTGTCTTTACAACCACATGCTGGAGAGAGGAGGAAGTGAAGGGGAGAGCATACAGGCAAATCACCTCTGTCATCATAGTCCGATTTAACCGCATCCAACAGAGCAGAAAACTCAAAATTTTATTCCTGCAGTATGCACTCACCACCATAAAATAAAAATAAAAAAATAGAAAAGCTTCAATTGTAACACACATCCTCCAAAGCAGATCTGGAGAAAATACAGCCCCAAGGGTTTTAGTGCTGAATGTATTATTTGCCCATCATTTCACACCAGCGAATGACTATTTACATCCAACTAACTACAATGTCAAGTTTTAAAGTAATTTAATTTTATTGCTGATAGGTGTCAAAGTAGATGATTTTTTGCAGATACCAGATGGACAAGACACTGTGATAACATTGAAAAGGTAAAATTGAGTCTATCTCCAGATTCAAAGATTCTATGTGTTATAACATATTACAAACCTAAGTCTTCTTCAGCTTTCTGATTTCTCAAAATGAGTACTTTATTATACCTTACTGAAGTCTGGAGGAGGGTTCTTTCCTCTACAGAGATTCGAGAGAGCCCAGACTGCGTTTCTAGTTGTTGTAAGACGATTGGAATTTGTTAACAGTCTGTCAAAGAGAATCAACAATAATAAAAATAATAATTTCTCATTGAAAAGGAAGTCTTTTTGTGTCTATTATCAACAACTGTATCTCAAATCAGGAAAAAAACCAATCCTATTATTGGGCACTACTTTAAATCTCTTTGTAGCTGACATGCTGCAAATATTTTCTTAGAATCAAGTGAATCTGAATAGATTGTTTTGCGTGGACATCTCATTCCCAAATCATGTAAATGCATATAAAAGTAAACCATTGCTCATATGAAAAATCACTCATCTCATCAATCACTCAACAAATCTTTTCAGAGGGTCTTCAGAAGGGGCTACGAGATGCAACCCTCCCTTGAATTAACTTTTATGTTTTCATTCACAGAATGCAATTAATAACAATAGTTCCATAAAAAGTTAGAATTGAAAAGATCTTCTAAAAAAATTAACACTATACTGCTTTTGCCAAATAGAATGCAAAAGATTCAATACCTGAAAAATCAGGTTCGCTTTCAGATACGTACCAAAACGTCTAAAACCATTAATCCTTTAAATCCTCGAGGAAGGTAATCACATTCTCCTCTATTATTTTAAGATATTTTACAAATGTGTTTGTGTGTGTATTTTTTGTAAAATACAAATGTGTGTATCTTACAAATGTGAATTAAACCATCTCTCCCACCGTATATATCCAGAACCCTGGCAGCAGAGTTCTGCACAATACAGAAATTTCATGTCTGTGGAATAACAATTCTCTCCATTTGCAAACACTGGAAAGTTTCCAGTCATGGACTAATTAAAGATATGCATGAAGCTCTGGTAACCCAAAACATGAGAGTCACAGCAATATAATAAAAAAAGAAACATTCTCAATTTTGCAAAAAGCCTATATACTTTTCAAATTTTAAGTTGAAGTTTACAGTTATCTATACCTATATACTATAGTTGCAATTTTAATTTACAATACTTACTCCAGGAGGGGTGGTAATATTCCACAGTTTAAAACAAAGTCTCTGCATTCTGCATTATCACCAGCAATGTTGCCAAGAGCCCACACTGCCTTAAAAATCAGAGCATCCAAGTGAATTTATACATGCTTGCAAACTTTTACAGATCATCTATATATTTTACAGCAACTATTATAGAAGCAAAAGCGCAATATCGTTCCAAATATAAAATTTCAGATCACTACTGATTTCTGTACTCCATTTTTTGGGAACTCACATAAAGTCAGTTACCTACACTTGAAGTCATCCTTTCAAGGCAAGAAAGTATTCTGTTATGAAAATAAGTTGATTCATGTGCTTGTCAATAAAAAGAATACACACGCTCTTTTCAATAGTTACATTTGCTCACTACAGTTAACAGATTCAATTAAACTGGCTCAAAGTTGCAAACAACGTACGAGGAATAAAAAAGTTAAATCACGAACTTTCACCATACAAACTTTCAAACATGCTAAATAAAAGCTAGTAAAGTACTCTGTCCAGTTTTGGGCCCCCCAGTTTAAGAAGGACAGGGAACTACTGGAGAGAGTCCAGCGGAGAGCTAACAAGATGATCAGGGGACTGGAGCATCTCCCTTATGAGGAAAGGGTGAAAGGCTTGGGTTTGTTCAGCCTGGAGAAGACTGAGGGGGGATCTCATCAATGCTTATAAATATCTAAAGGGTGGGCGTCAAGAGGATGGGACTGGACCCCTTTCAGTGGTGCCCAACAACAGGACAAGGGGCAATGGGCACAAGTTGGAACACAGAAAGTTCCACTTAAGTATGAGAAAACACTTCTTTACTGTGAGGGCAACAGAGCAGTGGCACAGGCTGCCCAGAGAGGTTGTGAAGTCTCCTTCTCTGGAGACATTTAAAACCCACCTGGACATGGTCCTGTTACCCTGCTCTAGGTGTATCTGCCCAAGCAGGGGGTTGAACGAGATGATCTCCAGAGGTCCCTTCCAACCCCTACCATTCTGTGATTCTGTGAAATTGCAACCTCTCTTCAAAAAAAACCCAAAACAAACCAAAAAAAATCCTCAAAGTTCAGGAAGATGTAAATGAAGACTTTAACATAAGATGGAAGAGCAGAAGCATATAAGAAATTAAGTTGCAAGATAATTTAGTGAAAAGTAACCCATTGTTTTCCACTATATTCTTTCTATTATGATGTTACAGATCCTGTCCACCCATAAATGCCACAACAGAAATGAGATGCTTTCTTCAAATTACTTGATAACATGAAATAAAAAACAGGTTCAAAGAAACCTGAAAGAATCAGAGGAAAAAAAAACATGACAGAAAAAATACACTGAAGGTAAATTTTTATCTTCCTGGCACCAGATCAATGGGCTAGCAGGCAAATAGGGCTCAAAACCTCTCTAACTAACCTCCCACCCATCCAGAAGACACTAATAAATTAATTTCAAGTAGTTATAAAGCACCCCAAGAAAACATTTACCTGCTCCTGTACATCTTCATGTTCTGAACTAAGCAACTTAATAAAAATTGGAACAGCTCCAGTTTCAATTACAACTTTGGTGTGCAGAAAAGTTCCAGATGCTATGTTTGTCAAAGCCCAAGCTGCTTCAAACTGTTGAGGAGCACAAAGACCACATTAAACCACTCAGCAGTAAAGCTTAAATTAGTGAAAAACAGGTTGATGTAAGAGTTGCAGAAGTTAATTTTCTAACTTTTTTTCCCTTCCACTGAAATACCATTATTACTGTTATTGTACTTTTTATACAATAAAATAATTGGCATTGACAAAATCTTTATTTAATAAGCACCTTCAGTATCTAGATTATTTTTTGGGTTTCAGCTTGCTGCACTAACCATAAGGAAGATTTTTAAATCTCTACTAACTAGCACAAATCCTTTCCATTTACTCTGTGTTAAGTTAATTCTTCCAATACCAATGTACACAAGGCCTAAGTGCCATTCCACAGGCTACCACAAGTAGACAGAACTAGTTACTCCTGCTGTTAGTTACATATTTTTCAAAGATTTTTCTGAAAGGGTTTCATACAAGCCTTTCAGTTTCCTACATCTTTTTCTTTTTTTCCTAAGATTTCAGCTGAAAAGTACTACAATATACTCAACACAAAACAGATTCTGCTCACGCTTCAGTGCTCATGAACTTAATATACCACTCTGGAAACTCCCTTGAACACATTGTGCCTTCAACACCCATGTATTTGACCGGCTGAATACATGGTTGTGTATTCATACTATATTACAGTGTGTGTGTATACATATAAACATATATATATATACACATACTATGAAGACTACTATGAAATTCACGAGAGTCACGTCACAGCTTCAGTGATAATAACTTACGTTTTAGACAACTAAAATTTACTGCTTTCGTGGTTATAAATCATTAAATTTGGTTATAACACAAACAAACAAAAAAATTCACATGCCTCCCAAAGCTGTTTTGGGGGGTTTCTAATCCCATTCCAAACCCCTAATCAGGACCAGCCAAATTCACTTGCACCAGCCAAACTCACCTGCAGAGTGTAATTCTCATTCCGCTCTAGAAATTTCACAAATCTCTGTACTACTCCTGGTTTTTGTATGACTTCGTCTATAGGTGGATTAGGCTCTAGGGTATAAAACCAAACATATTTGTATAAGTTGAACCAAAATAGACCAAAGAAATTACTTTTTCAGTATGACACAAAACATGAGTGTGATTCTCTGCTATCATAATTTTCAGCATTCAATCATTTTAACCTCGAAGGAGCTAAACTTTTGTCGTTAGAAGACTGCAGGATCATCTCCATGAAGTGCTACAATTTAGTAAACACCCTGTTACGTATAATAGTAGTAATGCATACTATTATCCATTGGCATGTTAGTAACTCGTTTCAAAACACTACTCCCTCAATCAGTAGCTCAGGTCAGTGGAAGAGCAATTATGATTAGATACTATTTTAAATGACCAAGCATACCTTTACCTATCATGCTATTAAATTACTGCTGGTGTGTGTAGACTGCATGTCTTGCAGTCTCAACAAAAACAAGTTACAACTGTTCGTTGGCAGCCATATAATTTTTCTCCCCTCAAATACAGAACAAGAGTCAGAAATTGAATCACTGCAACAAGTACTGTAAGTAATGTTAGTGTGCATTTAATTACTGCCCTGAACACTTCAATCAAAATATCCTTGCTTTTGTTACTTTGCCTGAAAGACTTAACGTTAGAATAATGAAGCTTTCTGTATTTAGCCATTAGGTCGGAATAGATTTGGCATGGTTTCTCTATAAACAGAACTAGAAGTTTCAGCAAGCTCTATTTTAAAGTAAAACAAAACTAAATGTTAACCAACTCTCAGTGACAAAAATTCATAACGGACACAGAAGGAACAAAAAATAAAACCAGGCAATGGTTATGTACCTTTAGATAGCAATTTTCTGAACTTCTGAGTTGCTGTGAGTTGCTGATCAGGATCATCTGAGAAAATCATCTGTACCATATCTACTGTAATAACTTCTTCCTAAAAATGAAAGGAAGATTTCTTATGTCTGGTACTATGCACATTAACAGATAACATTCTAAGCACACTCTAAAGTAATTACCTCTGGAATAGGTACAGTAGAGCTGACATCAGGATCCTGGATTGGACTTTCTACCATAGATTCTTCATTTCCCGGGAGAGAAACATTTCGGCGTTTGAACAGCTAAACAGAGAAGAAATTTTTGGGAGACATCAGAACTCGGCATAGAGCAGGTACTGATGACATACACTTGGAGAAATGCTTTCACCAATACTATTCAAAATATTTCAATTACTCACCTTCCTACTCATCCACGCAAATGAAATACTACCTGAAAAGTTTAAAGAGCATAAAGGAGAAACACGCTACTACATCTGTATCTTGACAAACTGCACTGCAACACTTCAGAGACACTTAAGAATGGAAGTTCTCTTTAATTAGCAAAGATCCATAAATTTTTCCACATGTAAAAAAAAGAAGATACAGATCTTTATACTTTCACTCTTCTACCCCTCATAATTAGCATTTGTTTTTAAGCAGGAAACAGTAGTCTACAAGCTACTTTCTCCTTTTTTAGTTTATAAGCTAAAGTCATCAACACAGAGCTGATGTTTGTGTTTGCTTCAGCACACCCCATTCCTCTCTCCAACAAAAGGTCTAAGATCTGTGTACTTTCTTCGCATGTCAATTAAATAGCACCTATATTTAATATTCAGTTGCAGAAAGATTAAAACAATAAGATAATTTTAATATAGTTGGAGAAAAAATGGTGTAGCTTCAAGGTGAACTTTCAAATTATGTAACATCAAACAGTCACTACTTCAAAAAATTGCTTTAAGATTGGCTACATGCACTGCCTATGCTCAAAGCACATACCTGCACTGTAGTGTTTAATGACTGCCTCTTCATTTTCTAGTATTCAAGCCAAACATTCACATTAGCCTGTTTTCTTCTAGAAACCAAACCTAATTTTTTAGCTTTAATCCTGTACAACACTTATATCTACTGTAATTAACAATTCTAAGAATATTACGTTAGTATCTTTAAAAATAAATGTTAGAATCTCAGTTCACTAACTTAAGATTTCACCTGTAACCATAATAATGAAACCTCGTACTAAAACCTGAAGGTTTGGTCCTTTACGTGTCTGTAGACAGCTAGAATTCTGCTACTGTACTTGTGCAAAACTGCAGGAGCAACTCCATGTTTACATCTACCTGTATTTCAAACTGGAACCTAAACCAAAGCATTCTCTCCAGTGTTCAGCACACTTTTATACTGGGCACAAAACAAGATACAACCACATTCCTCATTTGGAAGACAAGACATTCTTTCTAGTGCTCACCAAGGACACAGAGGCTCTTGGTTGAAAGGTACAAACTGTTTTTGTTTAGGATCACAGTCTATCCACCAGTTATAGGTTTTTTCGGAGCAAAAGCAGTCTCATCTCCCAGCAAACACTTGTTCTCCCCAGCTCACCATGAGCTGAAAACCACCAGTCCAACAAATTAAGATCAAGGCGAACATAACAGTATTCTCATTATTACAACAGTCAGCATGGGAGAGGAAACACCCATTATTTTAATAAATTATCTAGGGATTATTTCTAGAAAATACAGAAAACTTTCAGCAGGAACTGGAATGCAGTTACCCATTCACAGGTAAATGCTCCAGCATCATACTACATCTTACTCTTACCTCTCTGGCCCAACTAATTTAAATTCTTTTTCCATGCAGTAGCACCACTTTCCCAGGAGAAGGGTAAGTATTCCCACCTCAGAGAAGACTGTAGTTCAGTGCCTGGGACACTCTCTAGGTTGTAGGAGACAAATTCAGCCACTTTAGACCAAGCAGAAACACAAACTACATTCCTTACTTTCCTGGCAAGAAACTACTAAACATTTTTAGAAAAGGAACTACCACAAACCATTAAATTATACAATGCTCCATGTACTCTGATCACTAAAAATTCAACAAGGACAACAGCAAATGTTATGTATAATAGTTCAGGGGTCGCTAACTGGTAACCACTTTACTAAGTTACTGCAGAAAAGCTCTTGGACAACTTGAAATAGGCTTCAAAGATGAAAATAATCCTCTCCCTTCTAACAGTACAGCTTTGGCCCAAGCTCTAGGAGAGAATGCGAGGTTTCTAATCCTTATCGGAAATCAGCATATCCTTTCAGCCCAGTCTTACATGTTTAAACCTAGATTAAGGATTAAATTTAAGACACGGGTCTCTCCTCTGTGTGCCCTCGAGACTTAAGAGGGCTTCTGTTCACTTTTTTGTTTTATGATCCTGTTGAGAATGTGCCTGGTGCTCCCCAAGATCGCACAGAAAACCGACAGGCAGCCTGGAGCTCTGGATTCTGCTACACAGGATGAGTCTGCTCAAGTCCCTTCACATACCTGAATTTAGCTTTGCAAGGACTAAACAGTTAACAGCTCACCAAGGTACCTACCTGCTCTTCCCTTTTCTGTTTCCGAAGCTGGATTCCTTCCTCTTCTCTTCGTCTGCGCATTTCTTGGGGATTAAGTGCATTATTCTTGTAGCTTTTCATTCTGAAGTTATCTTTACCGGGACTTGCCATGTTGTCTATTATAAAAAAGAAAAAATACTCCAGAAGACCAAACCTTGTAAGGCAAACATGCCGTTTCTTGTACTACACAAGTATCTACAGTAGCAGCTATATATTCCTATAGCTGCTTGCAATACCCATTTCATCAATAAAAATCGGTACAGTAAAAATCAGAGAAAAATCTTTGCCTAGACAGGCATTTCTAAACTGCAGATTATACTACAGATCATCTCAGGGACCAGATACTTCATTAAAGGGCATAAGCTACTGCATAAAGAAGTTCTAGGTCTTATGAGCAAACTGAGAAACAAAAACCAACATTACACTGCTAAATTTTGAGTCTGCCAACAAGTAAAGGAACTTGCTTCCTCCTCTCATAAAGGTGACACTAAATGTATTAAAATATAAGGACAAATATAAGAAGAAAACCAGCAGTAACTACTGCTTCATGTAACATCTTACTGCATTGTCTGATTTTTTTTTCTTTTAAGATGCCTATCTCACAAACATAACATGGGATCTAAAGGTTATGCTGCATTTCCCTCTAAACTGTATGCAGAAAAAACTCTGCAAAAAAAACAAATTAAGGGTCAGTAGCACCCAGACTGACATATTCTTTTCCCTTTTAAGCTAACGAAATGACTGACCCATTCTAATGAACAGCTCTTTTGATGGATTAGAGGATTAGAATCTGCCTGTCATTTCAGGCATATCAGCTGTGAAAAGATAAAAGTGATGAAACATGATTCTGTCACTGAAATGATCAAGCTGACTGACTGAAAAAGGTTGTTAATAGCATGGTGCTAGTTTCTGAAGTTAGAACTCTAGCCTTAATCTTAGAAATAACTGTCAAAAATATGATTTAATTCTCTACACAAATTGTCTTGAATTGTCACTTGTCTGAATTTCTTCCACAAGAAAACACACGTAAGAATATTCGAACTACAGTTCTTGAGCTGCGCACAATTCTCTATCAGCTTCCATGATTAGGCTATTTATTTTTTTGTATCAGCAGTACCAAGGACTGCTAGGCAATAAACACAAGCTATGAGAGGAAAACAGTCTGCAGACTCAGGCTGACATCAACAAGACACTCCAAGGACTCAGCAGCCTGTTTCACCCAAACACAGCCTTTGTAAACTACTGCCATCTCTGGACCACACTGCTAAGTGTGCCACCATCTAAAACAGTTTTTAGTAATTGTCATGTAACTTTTGAGACACAATTTAAGAAGTTCATTTTTCCAACAACACATCTTAGCTTCTCCAGCCCTAGAACATCATCACTTCCTTCATCGCTCATGCCTTGCTAATTTAGTGGTACCAACAAAACTGTGAGGCCAAGCAATGATCCAAACAAGAGAAGTGTGTATTCAAAGTAACCCAGTTTAGGTCACCAGCCCAATAAAGAGTGGTGGAAACCTAACTGGGAGGAAGCTCTCATCAAAACCGTTTTCAAAAAGAAAAGCTTATGAATTTATAGCTTCATTCCCTCCACCCCCCCTCAAGGGGTTTGGTATAGACATCATAAGGGCAAAAAGTCTGGCAGTCCCTGATCTAGTCAGGCTTCACGACTTCTCCATCGAGATCCAGGGAAGCCTGCGCTTCTGCTCTGCAAAACTATGCTCGTTTTAACACTAAATCCCTCTACCCACCACATCCTGCACCTCGCCCACTTGTTGTGCCTAGACTAAGACCTACCCTAGCAATAGCTTTTTTCCCTCCCTGCCTACATAAGGCTCCCTAAATACCGCGCCTTGCTGTACCACCACCCCTTCCCCGACCGGGGAGGCTGCACGGGCTTCCCGGCGCTGCCCGGCCGAGAGGACACCCACCCCGACGGGGAAGGGGGACCGGCGAAACTCCTCGCCCACGTCCCTTGAGGAGAGGGTGGGAAAGCCCGCTCCCTCAGCACCCGAGCCGGGGAGCGGCAGGACGGCAGCTCCCCCGACTGAGGAAACGGCGCAGAACGGCGCGGGAAGACCCGGTCCCAGCACCGACCGCCCCGCCTGACGGGGACTGAGCTGCCCTGCGCGGCAACGCCCGGCTCCTGCCAGTCGCCCCCGACGCCGGCCTGCGCCGGGGAGCCTTACGGCAAGGGGCACCGCTCCGCGCCGCGCCCCAGAGAGGGCGCATCTCCCCCTGCCCACCGGCTCTCCACGCCCGTCCGCTCTTACCCATCGAAGCGGAGATGCACGGCGCCCGCCGCTCCAGGACACCCGCTCAGCTCCGCAGCGCGGAGCGGGATCGCCAGCGCACGGCGATTCAAGATGGCGGCCGCCGCCCCGCCGCGCGCCGCACTGGCCGGGGGGCGGTTCCCTCCGCTCCCAGCGGGCTCTGCGCGCGCGAGCACCCGCCCTGGGATAGGGAACGACGCTTCGCAGTCGTGGTGTGACGTGCGGCCGTTGGGCGGAAGCGCGAGGGTTTCGTTTCTCGGCGGAGGTGGTGGTTGGGGGCGCGGCGATGCTGGCGTGCGACGTCTGCGGGCAGCCGCTGCCCGCGGAGGCGGAGGGGCGGTATCCGCAGCGCACGCACCCGGACCGCCGGCCCCGCTGCCCGCTCTGCGCCGCCGCCGCCCCGGGCTGTGACGAGCTTCGCCGGCAGGTCGAGGCGATTCCCCAGGAGCCGGGGCCGGCGGGCCCCGAGTGCCCCCTCTGCGGGGAGGCGGCGGGGCGGGAGCTGGAGGCGCACGTCAGGGCGCGGCACGGGCACCTCCTGGGCGCCCCGGGCACGGGTGAGCGGCGGCGGGGGACGTCGCGGAGGCTGGGGCTGGGGCTGGCCGCGGCCGCCCCGGCGGGCGGGCAGCAGAGAACCGCGCTGCGGTGCGCTGCCGCCTGTGCCAGGGGGTGACTGCCCGGGGGTGACGGCAGCGTGTCGGGGCGCTGCCGCAGCGCCTCCGCCGCCCGGTTTGCGTCCCGGCGGATGCAGCTGGAGGGCCCCGAGACCGCTCGCGGCGGCAAACTGGGGGCGGCGAGCGAAGGCGGTCGAGGGAAGTCGCATGGAAAGGGAGAGCGAGTGAAGGCGATGGGGGCGTCACCTGAAAAATCTGCCCCAGAGCAGGGCTGAAAACACTGCTGCAGAGGAACCTGCGATGTGCTGCGTGCCCCAAATACACCGTCCGTATCAATGAAAGCACACCGCAACGCTTTCGCGTGATAGGGGGGTGGTTTTTACCTATTTGGCATGTGTTCGGTCGCAAAAGTTTAGCTTTGCATCTTGAAGCCTGCTCTTTGACAGGATCCTGTAGAGCAGCTGCCAGTATTCGTTAGGGAAAGGCGGTTCTCAGTTTGAACTAGAGACTTGGGAAGGATCCAGCGCTGAGGCGTTCTGAAGTACTAAACGTCGATTTGGAGACCACACGGATATTTTGGGGCATAAAGTTGGACTAAAGAAAACTTTTATTTGAATACTGTATTTTATTTTGAGCGTGGTCAGAATTTTATTGACTAGCTATCCATAGTTGCTGGTAGCTGTTTCAGAAACTTAGTAATGGCATCTCTGCTAGTTGGTAATTCTCTTAGAAGACTGTCATTCTTGATGTAACAAGTTATGTACACTGGCAAGAAAAACAAATGATGATGAGGATGCAGATTGGGGCAGTATAATCAACCACACTGCATATTCTGTGATTAAAAATATGTTTTCCTTTAAAAAAAAAAAAAACACAACAGAATAATACTTTACTTCTGTGGTGCAAATAACGCAAAGCTTGAATAAGTAACTTGCTTGCCTGCATGCCTGTTTCTATTTTCAAAATAGATGCATTAAGGGTGTTTTAGTTTTTTATGTACGTAGCGTGTTTCAGGAAACTATATGTTTGTGGTGTTAATGCAAAATGTCACTGGTGAATGTAGATTATTGTACAATCGAGTTTCCCTCCAGCCAGTCATGAACTTTTAGCTTGGGCGGATGCTTTCCAGAAACAGCTAACGTAGCAAATTAATTTCTGTGTTTTGTAAATCTAGGAAGTTGCAAGCAAAATCTAGGGACTCAAAAGGAGGGCAGTAAGGATGGAGTCACGTTATTCTCTGTGGTGTCCAGTGACAGGCAGTGAGCACAAGCTGAAATGTGGAAAATGCTATTTAAAGACGAGAACACTTTTTTTGTTTGGTTTGTTTTGTTTTACTGCGAGAGTGGCCAAAGGCTGGACTGAGCTGTCTGGGGAGCTTGTGGAGTGTCTGTCCTTGGAATTGTTCAAAAACTGACTAGAAAAGGCCCTGTGTAACTTAACCTGTTTAATATGTCCCTGCTTTGAGGGGCTAGGTGGTCTCCAGATGTCCTTTTGAACCTTACCTATTCTATGGCTTCTTTGTCCTTCTCTGGACACGCTCCAGCACCTCAATGTCCCTCTTATAGTGAGGGGCCCAAAACTGAACACAGCATTTGAGGTGCGGCCTCACCAGTGCTGAGTACAGGGGCACTATCACCTCCCTGCTCCTGCTGGCCACACTATCCCTAATACAAGCCAGGATGCTGTTAGCCTTCTTGGCCACCTGGGCACACTGCTGGCTCATGTTCACCTGGCTGTCAGCCAGCACCCCCAGGTCCTGCTCCGCCCGGCAGCTCTCCAGCCACTCTTCCCCAAGCACATAGCGTTACATGGGGTTGTTGTGACCCAAGTGCAGGACCCGGTACTTGGCCTTGTTAAACCTCATAGAATTGGCCTCAGCCCCTTGATCCTGCCTGTCCAGATCCTTCTGCAGAGCCTTCCTACCCTCAAGCAGATCAAGACTCCTACCCAATTATGTTAGACTGTGTATCAGTTGGGGTGATTTTCACAAAAACCAGGGATTGCATTAATCAAAAAACTGCATTTCTTTTTCAGACATGGAAAATGTTGAACAGCTATACGAATGTCCAATGTGCAGTCTTACCTGTACAAACATTCAGATTCTTCAAGAACATGTAGATTTACACTTAGAGGAGCAAAGCTTTTCAGAAGGTACGTGAAAAGATACAGGCTTCATAATACTTGAAAGTACTTACATGTATTTGCGTGTTGCAGTATAAAAATCTCAGACAAAATTTAAATATTTCCTTCTTTAAAAGGGGAACTGGACACATACATAATGAAGTTAAGATAGTTAATAGCAAGTCCTATAACTTACCCAGGTGCTGTACTTAATTACACATGCTAAAAGAAATATTTTTCTATGTATGCTTTTTAAGTAAATGTAGTATTAAGAATGTTAGCCAAAACTAAAACTTGGAGCAAAAAATGTTTAAGACAGCCATTACATACATGGAATTTAGAGTGACACATTCCAGTGTGATGAGCTGAAAATATAGCTTAAAAAAATCTTCAGGTTTTTTCTCAGTTCTTTTCTGTAAATGCTTGTGCTGGTTCATTAGTCACAACAATAAAGGAATCAAAATTAATTTCATTTATTAGCATTGCTAATAAAATCCTAGCGATTACCTATCCAGTTCTCCAATCCTAAATTTGGTTTTGCCACTTTCAGAGACTGCTGACAGTCATGCTAGAAGCTAGCAAGTGTGTGGCATTCAAGAAACTGGGACTTCTTGCTAACAATGAAGTGAAACAGTAAACAAAGGCTTTCTAGTAGTAGAGGTACAGGCATTACTTGCCAAGTAATTGCTCATGTAACCTTGCTTAAACTTTGTCCAACTCAAGAGTCTAAATCTTGATAGACTGAATGCAGTCAGTTCTGTCTAGTGTTCCTTGCTAATAGCTCAAAAGAGTGTGGGATGCATCTCCTAAAATTAATGCCCAGATCCATCAGGGCATTGTTAACCTGATGAAGTCCACTCTATTTGTAATGTTATTCCTGGGTAGGTGGAAACATAAGAGATCTAGAACTGGCTCAGCAACTACAAATGGAAGAAGATAAACAGCAGAGATCAGAAGAAGAGAAGCGAGAAAGGGAAGAATTTAAAAAGCTTCAGGTACAGTATTATTTCTACATGGTAAAATTTTGAACAGTTGTGCCGTTAGAAGCTGTGTATCTTGGAACCGTAATGAACTGGAACAGACATACCAGGTCAGACCTGTCCAGTCAGCCAGGCTGTGTTGAGGTGGTGGCGCAGCAGTGGGTTGCAGGCAAATGCAAGCTCTTGGGCAAGCCCGATCCTGGCACAGGTGCTGGGCATTGCCTGCCTTAAGCTACTTAGCTTTACTGCTTTGAGTGGTGCTGGCTCAGGATGGGGCCAGGTGCTCCCTGTGCATGCTGTGCTGCTCTCACCAGGGGCCCTGGCACGCCTGCCTCCTCATACTGTGCTCCATACAGCTCTAATACTCTGCCTTGCAGCACAGCCTGGAGCATATTCCCTGGCAGGGTGTCTGAGGCCCTGAGCATCCTGGCTATCCTCTTCCTGGATACCATCACCTGCTCCAGTGGCCATTCCCCTGCTAGGTCCTGCTTCCCTCTCCTTCCCACCTCATAGCTCATTTCTTGCTCCCTCTGCCTCCTGGCCATTGACTGCCTCTGTGCCAATGGCTGTCTGCCCAAGAGGGACCAGAGCGATGTGCCTGCTCTTCCAGTGTGGCTTTCCTAGTCCCACTTTCTTATTTGGGTGTGAAGCTTGGCCTTCAGCTCTAAAATATCATTAATCTGAAGTTCTTATGTGTCATTGCTCACTGTTTGTCAAAGTTACTGGTTGTACATTCAACTTCTCAAGATTACTAAAGCTGAATTTTAAAAATGTGATTTAAATCATTCACATTCCATCCCTAACAGAGACAGTATGGCTTGGATAATTCTGGAGGCTACAAGCAGCAATTCCT